>NC_053425.1:104928156-105300656 GCF_007990345.1 Gossypium hirsutum | reverse complement strand
ACGAATTGTCGATATTCGTGCACCACATGGGGCAATGGAATGGAAATTAACCCTGACATAAAGCGTAAGGATGTGGAAGCTCTTGTTAAAGAGATAATGGAAGGAGAAAATGGGCAAAGGATAAGGCAAAAGGCATTGGAATGGAAGAAAAAAGCTAAATCTGCCATTAGCGTTGGAGGACCTTCTGTTACCAACTTTGATAGAATGATCAACGAGGCCCTACATCAAGGTTGAACATTAAAATCAGAAAAATTGCTGTATTGAATGTTGTGTGTGTATGCTTTTTTTATTTAAATTTTATAATACACTATTAATTAAATGGGTTAATATTGTGTAAATCGGCAATATACTTTTTTTAATTCCACAAGTAAACTTAAAAAATTGTTATGTATCTAATTTATTTTATAAAATTATTTTTAATATTTTATTATATTTTATAGGACACTTATAATCACTCTAACCCTACTTTGTAAATTGTAGATCATATAATCGGATTTGCAGGCATGAAAACTTGGAAGATGAAATTCATTATTTATAAATAAGTGTTCGACAAAGCAAATCGAAAACTATAGATACCAAAGTGAGATAGTTGCTAACCTATTCGAAACAAGTAGATTCAATGTAGTTGGGCTTCACCGTGTTAAAATGTCACTACTCCGGCATCGATCAGAGTGATGACCTATATACAATCTAAATCAGATTGACTCGAAGCTCTTGTAGCCTTTATTATTTACTTCATCTGTTAATAGTATGACCAAGATCCATGCTAGAATGGACTTCATAATCGAAATACTTCAAAATTGCTTGGGATGGAACCTGCTTCTGACCCAAATAATCGGGCAAAATACTGCTCACTTTCTAGGGCAAGCAAGCAGACCTTCTCGAGTTGTGTTGGCCAGTCTGCTCCAAGAATGAAGGGATTTAGCTCCATTGCGACTTGAAAGTCTAACATTGATGCTGAAATGTGCCGACTTTGTTTTAGGCCAAATTTCACGGGTTGCATCCTGTTCAAAGAGGACATGCACCAATTATGACCTGGTTCTATAAGTTTCTGTCCGGATCTCGAACTAGAAAGTTCCAAGCACGGTTTTATCAATCTCTTCAAGAAAACATCGAGACAATTGTTTAACACATCAGCGGAATCTACTGAAAAGCTTAATCCCTCCATCTCCAACTTCCGTTCCAACCTCTTTTTCAATGAACTGGTATCGGGCAGTTCACCTCTATAATGACAAGTCCCGGGAGCAGATTCCAATCCGCTCCGAGGAACTTTCCATGTTTCTTTAGCGTTGAAAGAGATGCCAAGTGGGGCTCTAACAGGACTCCTACTGTGAATGCTCGGACTCCCTTCAGCTTGATTAACTTCTTCTCCGTCCTCCACAGAACCGGGGGGTCTGCTACCCAATGAAAGCAATTCAGTCACACTCTGCTGTTGTTGAACTTTAGGGTTTTTCCCATGAGGCCCTAAAGGACTCAATCGGTCCCTCAACTTACGGTCTCGAAGATTCGGGGTCCGACCTTTACGAGGGGATTGAGGAATGTCTTTGCACAACGACTGAAGATTACTTCTCCGATGCCCATTTGGCAATTCAACACTTAAAGAACCTTCCAATTTCAATGCAGGATTCTTCGAAAACAAAGCATTTCGAATAATTGATCTAAGGAGATGGTTATGAAGATAAACATTCTCTCGCCCTATTGTATCAATGCAGAGCTTATCAAACTCGGGTTTTCCGATCTTAAGACTCAAAAATCTAGCAACCAGATGGAAATATTTCCCAGCATTTACACGACCAATCTTCCTTTCGATCCGAGATTTCAACTCTGAAGTATCTACACGAGTAAAATACCGATCACCCGGCATTTCGGTTCCAAAATTGCCAAGTTCCTCACCATCCAAAACCTAATTCACTATCCAGATACGAATTAAACTTAATTCTCAATCAAAATCACCAAAAGAAACCCCTAATTTCTTCTATAACGTAGAATTCAACAGGGCGACCAAATTCAAACAGTTCCAAAGTTGCTAAATTCAAACAAGATGAACAAAACCCAGATTAGAAACCACTAAACAAATGAATTAACTTCATTTAACTAATGAACCAAATCAAAAACCCTAAATCCACTAAAAATCATTACACTAGAAAATCCAGCTTTATTCATAAAACCCAGACAGTAAGAACCCAAAAAAAAACACTAAAATGGAGAGAAAGCAAAAACCCACCTGGATCAAGGAACTGTGCAGCTGAATTTTCAGTTGACATCAACTGAATTCATATGAAAATAATAATCATTATTATTGTCAGTCCATTTGAAACTTGAGAAAGTAGGGGGAAAAAAAGAGATTTAGGGCAAGAAGCAAGCAATTGGCCCTTTTTACTTTGGAAGCTTCTTTTGGAGTCAACAAGGTCAAAGGAACACGTGCGACAACTTCTAAACTGGATTGATTTTGTGTTTTCATTCGCGTGTTCGGTTTTGACCAATCAGTGTTTGCGTTTTGGTTAAATGCTCTATTAGTCACTATACTTTGGAAAAGTTTTGAATTTAATCCATGTCTTTAATTTGGGCCTTTGTAGTCCCTATACTTTTCAAAATTTAAAATTCGAGCCCTCATCAAATGATGACTTTTAAATTTATTAAGTTATGCTATTTTCAAATTTTGATATGGAAAACATATTATCATATGTGTAATATCATGTCAGCTTGTTATTTCCACATATTACTCAATAAAAATCCAATTAATGGATTAACAACTGTAATTTGTATCAACATTGAAAATTTGAAAAGTATAGAGACTTAGAATGATCAAATTTGAGAATGTGGAATTAAATCTACAACCATACGCATAGTATAAAACTAGTTATTGAATTTAACCAAATGAATTTAACAGCTACTGTTTGGGGTCAGGACTAAAATATCAAATTTTGAAAAGTGCAATGGCTAAATTTGACCAATTCGAAAAGAATAAGGACTAAAATTGATCAATTAATGTATAGGGACTAAATCCATAATTTTCGCAAAAAAATACAAAGACTAATAGTAGAATATTACCTAGAGTTTTTTGTACCAAAACAAGTGTGGTAAAAGAACCTCTAAAAAAAATCAGAGCAATTTAATTTTTGTTAATTTCGAATGTGAGCGACTAAAAATAATTAATTATTTTTTGCCAATTATACATATTTTTTAGGTATAATAACAAATTTAACTCTCAAAATTTACACATTTTATTAATTTGATCTTTATTTAACAAATTTAGCCAACAACATTTATACATTCTATCAATTTTTTATTGATTTAATAAATTTAGGTCGTGACATTAACATATTTTGTTAACATTTATATAAAACTATAAATATATATATTACATAAAAGAAGGTACGGAACCATATATGAAAATTTCGAGTTCTAAAATAAATCTTTTGAGTTCCTAAAGTATATTTAAAGTGGGTCCTATTTTTTAAATTAAATTTTAAATATGATTTTCTTGCAATTAATACTAACCATAATAAAATAATAATTTTTAAATAGTTACTAAAATTATAAGTTTAATCGGTTTCTTGCCCGATATTTATTTTTTTTAAGTATAGTAAACATATTATGTAATTTATTGAAAAAAATATATTTATAGTAAAAATTTAAAAAATATAAAAAAATCATCTCTTGCATTAAGTTTAGTTATTTTAAGATTTAATTAATTAATTTTTTTAAAATTTTGATTTTAAAACAAATATCTATTTCAAATTTTATTATAAAAAAATTAAAAAAGTATATTTTAATTAATATACATAATTAATCCGAGCAATGCACCGGATGAAAAACTAGTTACACCAATAAAAATATATACAATTGACCAAAAATATGAACGATTGCTTAATTTTTCTAAGAATGGTCAATTTGCTCAATATTAAAATTGAGAGGGATTGAATAGTTCTTTTACCAAAAAAGTGTTCTAAATTTGGCTTAATCCACCTCTGTCACAATTTTTTCTTAATGTGGTACTTAACGGCTTCTTTTTTGTCTAATGTGGTATATGTGTTTGACAAAATGCATAAATTTTAATATATAAGAGAAACAAAGCTAACTTTTACATAAAAGGAATACTTTCACGAAAACAAACTTTAAAAATATCAAATTATGGAATTATATAGTAAAAGATTAAACGCCCAATTTTATTAAACTATTAGTAAGTTTTCATTTTGATTATTCAACTTTAAAAATTTATAAATGATTATTAAATTATTTTAAAGACTGGGCTGTTAATTTTTTTTTCAAGCTAATATTCGATGATCAGTATGGAAGATCAATACCATCGATGAATAAAAGAACATATATTAGATCCAAATCTATCTAATAGTCAATATCAAAGATCGAAGATAAAAGTTATTTGAATTTTGCTTCGCAAAACTTTGACGTCCTAAGATATTTCATGAAAAAAAAAGAATTGTAAAAAGAAGAGGAAGGAGACCTTTTAATTGGCGTAAAAAATATGAATAGAGAAGCCATACAATAACAATTTAACGACTCAACAATTTAAATGAAAACTTTTGAATAGATCAACAACGATTTTGTAACCTTTTAAAATTGAATGACCAAAACGTAAACTTAGTAATAGTTTTGTAACATAGGTGCAGTTTACCCAAGATTGAATCACTGAAAATACAGGGACCTCTAATAGAATTTTACCAAGTAAAAAACAGATGGACGGGAAAAGGGGAAAACCTCCTCCCTCTCCTTTTTTGTGAGAGGCCAAAGCTGTAAATGGCCGTAAGGCCCTTGAATTTCACGACAATCTCTCTTCACCACCACCACCGCCACCGTCTCCGCCTCTCTCTCTTCTTCTCCCCTTCACCAATCTCCTCCTCTCTTGCTTCTACCCTTTACTTCCTCCGCGGAATCGCCTCCAAAACATCGTACTCCACCGTTTCTCAACAGCAACAGCAGCAACAAAAGCTGAGGAAAGAGCTTTTGTTGAAGGAGCTGAAAGAAACCGAAACCCTGGCGCAAAAGATCGGAAAAGCCATTAGGCACCCTGGCGTTCCTTCTAAGTCTAAGGTTTACGCCGATGTCAACGTTATTCGTCCTAAAGAGTACTGGGATTACGAGTCCCTAACTATCCAATGGGGGTATTGTAATATTGTTCTCTGTATTAATTTGGTGCTTGTGAAATTTTGAATCTTAAAGGTTTTTTTTTGTTTTTAAAATTTGTTTTATGTTTGCTGAAAATTAGGTTAAATTTAATTGATTGATTGCTTTTTTTTAATGTTTTAGCAGGGAACAAGATGATTACGAGGTGGTTAAGAAAGTTGGAAGAGGGAAATACAGCGAGGTTTTCGAAGGCGTTCATTGTACTGATAATGAGAAGTGTATTATCAAGATTCTCAAACCTGTAAAGAAGAAGAAGGTTCGTTCTCGGTGGCATTGTTTTGCTTCAATTGATTTTGTTTCTGTATTTGTGAAACTTGGTATGATAAAGAAAATGACTGCTTGGAATGCAGATTAAGAGGGAGATTAAAATACTACAGAATCTTTGTGGAGGGCCAAATATTGTGAAGTTGCTTGATATAGTTAGGGATCAGCAATCAAAGACTCCGAGTCTTATATTTGAATACGTGAATAATACGGATTTTAAAGTGCTTTATCCGACACTGTCAGATTATGATGTTCGATATTATATCTATGAACTTCTCAAGGCAAGTAAATGGATTACTTCTTCCTATATCTAATCATATATGCTTATTGACAATGAAATTGAAGTCGAAATAAGATGCATATCTGTAGGCCTAAGATCATATTTCTTTTATTATAGAATTCGAAGCTCTGTTGCAATGAAAGTTTAAATTCTAACCGAGGTGATAGGTTAGGGGCTACTTTGGGAGATAAGGGATGGTTTCGTTTGGTTCTAGAATCAACCTTCTAAGTCAAAGAAGGAAAAGTCTATTTTCTAGTAGATATGTATGTAGCGATTTTTCGTTTGCACTTCACAAATGCTGTTTTACTTATTGTAAAAATGAAGGAGGGTAATAAAATGATGATGAAAATGTATGTGAAAATTGTAGGGCTCATTCATACCTAGTATAATATATGCTGTGGAGCTGGACTAGTAGCTTCTTAGTAACATTGACTTGAGTCATTGGCTCTAGTTTTGAGAAATACTTGGAATGTACTTAGATATGTTTACATTTTGCTGAACGCTACAGAAATTTAAATGTATCTGAGTGATGATGGACAAAAGGTTAGAATCTTTCTTGATATTATAGCAACTGCCCACACGGTCTCTAGTTCTCTCTATTTGAATTAAAGGATCTTATACGAGCATGCTTATAGTAGTTCGAAATATTTAAAGCAACTGGATGACTTGGTTGTGGTTATTATTAGGCATAGGTTGTGTTGACTTGTGAGTAATTTTGTGAATATACATTTGCAATGTCAGGGATGCTCATATTATTTTAACAACTAAAATATTTCCTGTTCTGATTATGTCTAAAATTATTAAAATTCTTTGTTGGATGCTATTGAGCTTGTCATTTGCCATGGATTCCAAAACTCAGAGTATCTCTGGATTCCATATATTGGATCTTACTATGTAAATTTTGATGTTTTCCTCTTTTCTTTGGAAAGAAAAAGATGGTTCGATTGTTTGAATATCTTGAGCCTTTATTTTTAGGCATTGGATTATTGCCACTCACAAGGTATAATGCACCGAGATGTGAAGCCCCATAATGTGATGATTGATCACGAACAGCGAAGACTTCGTCTTATTGATTGGGGCCTTGCCGAGTTCTATCATCCAGGGAAAGAATACAATGTTCGTGTTGCTTCAAGGTTAGTTCAAGGGCTACATATTAAAAAATCCACTTTTTGCGGCATTCATATTTGTTTGCTTGGCACTTTAATCAACTTGTGCTTTTTAAGAATAAAGGGTTTTTTTCTATATCTAAAATTCCGCCCTCCATAATTGATGTGAACTTTTTTTCCGCTTTATCATTTCATTTCTGGATTGCAGATATTTTAAAGGTCCTGAGCTTCTTGTTGATTTGCAAGACTATGATTACTCTTTAGACTTGTGGAGCCTTGGTTGTATGTTTGCTGGAATGGTGAGTATTACCTTTGAATTATTTCACCTTTTTAAGGTGTTAATACACTTCTTCAGAGGTAGGCTTTTGGTGATCCTTACCCTGACACTTCATGTATCAAATTCTCCTCTTGTGCGTTTCTGACATTTGCGGTGTTATGCAAGTAGACCCGGTCATGCCTTTTGAAAGGCCAGAGCATGCGCTCAATTTTGTTCATTTGTGGAGCCTTGGTTGTATGTTTTTTTCCATGTTTTTTATGGGGTACAAGTCCTTATCTTGATCTGCTTGCATATTAAACCATGAGTGGCTGAAAGCTGAGGAGGATTGAAATTTGATATATTGCCAGGGTATTTTTCTCTCTTGAGATCCTTATTTTTGAGGGTTGTGCTATACAGATATTCCGGAAGGAGCCATTCTTCTATGGGCACGATAATTATGATCAACTAATCAAGATAGCCAAGGTATGAACTTGTGGATGTTTTAAGTAACACTGATCTTAGCACAACTATATTCCATTATGTACATCCCCATGATGTCATTGTCGAGGCTTGTCTAGCTGCTTCTTCCTCTTCATTTTGTAAAAAAACTGTTGCTGTTTTAAAAGAAAGGGTAAATTACACCTAAGGTTACTAAACTATTAGTAAATTTACGTTTTGGTCACTTAAATTGAAAAAGTTGCAAAATTGTTATTGAATTGTTTGAAAATTTTCATTCAAGTAACTAGGCTATTAAATCATTGTTGTATGACCTTCTTTGTTTTCACTGCCTACACCGATTGAAAGCTCTCCTTCCTCATCTCCTCTACAGTTCAATTTTTTTCATGAAACAATTTTAAATTTCACGAATCTACAAACCAATATTCAAATAGCTTTTGCCTTGATCTCTTACACTAATCGTCAAATCAATTTGGATCTAAGGTATGTTCTATTGGTTGATGAGTGTTGATCCACTATACCTGTGGTCAATTCGTTGTTTGGAGCTCGCTAGCCGGATTTTAAAGAATAAGCCTTAATAGCCTAGTGACTTAAATTAAAACTTTCAAATAGTCTAGTGACCATTTTGTAACTTCTTGAAGTTGAGTGACTAAAATGTAAACTTATAGTTTGCCCTAAAAGAAATTCCTTTTTTCTGTTATGCATAGACTCTTTTCATTGAGTGTTTAAAAGTGCTTTTATTTGGGGATATGAAATTCCTATGGTTCTAAAATAGTTTCTTTCTCTTTTGGTAATTAGGTTCTTGGGACAGATGAATTAAATGCTTATCTAAATAAGTACAGTATCGAATTGGATCCCCAACTTGCATTTATTGTTGGGAGGTTGGTATATATTTTTGTTTTGGATCGATGGCACAGAAGTACTGTTAATTTCAGTTGAAATGTATCATAATTTTTCTTGATACAGGCATAGTCGCAAGCCTTGGACAAAGTTCATTAATGCTGAGAATCAACATCTGGCATTACCTGAGGTAGCACCCAACTAGCTATTTCTTATACAATTCTGAATGTTCTCCCCGTATTGAATTCCATCTTTAACATGGACTTTTGTTCTTCTCGTAAGGCCATCGACTTTCTCGATAAGTTGCTTCGATATGATCATCTGGAAAGGCTAACTGCAAAAGAAGCAATGGTAAATCTCTTGATCTTTTTGAACATATAGAAGAATACCGGTGGTATCGAAGACACCTAGTCATGGGATATATGTGTTTTTTTTATAAAATCGTGCAGGCCCATCCTTATTTTTACCCGATTAGAAATGCGGAAAGCAGAAGAACTCTTACCTAGCATGCCAAATTCACAACAATGATGATGTCAAGACATGGCATCTTCTTTCTTCATATGCATGGTTAGATCCTCCTCCCTTTGTAGAATGACAGAAGATGAAAGAATGTCTTTTTTTCTTTATCTTTTTTATCTTTGTGATTTTCATGTCTCCCCCAAGGGAAATGTTTATGTTTCATTTTGAATTATATCATATTTGTGTGTTTTTGAAGATGAAGAACAATACTGACTTACATGTCTGATAATATTATTTTTGCATTAATATTTGACGTATAGTATATATATTTAAACACTTATTTCCTAAAAAAAAAAAAATAACAACATCGGGATTATGTTCCCACCATGTCACCATAACTTGATTATACGAAAGCTCATTTCAGGGGACTACATGTTATATGTTTTATATTTGGAATATAATAGGGTTAACTCAAACAATACATCCCCCAAAAATATTACATAAAATTTAAATTAATTTTAAAGATTTTAAAATATTTTAATTGAATTTTTAAAGTATTAATATTGTATCAAGCAAATCTTCTTCCATCAATGCAACATAATTTTGGGTGTTAAATGCCATCTTAGATTTTATATAGAGCATATTTAAAACACTTTATTTTGTTGCACTTATAAAAAAGAATTCTGACGATGCAATTGAAAATCAGGAGGGTTATTATTTTAACACGTTTTTATATGATAGATATAAGTATGTTTTAAACCTGATTTACGTGTTTTAAATATGTTACATGTAAGTTCTAAATGTCAGTTCTAAGTTAACATTTAACACTCTAGTTAATAACTAAATAGATGGAACATGGAGGCTCCCCTTGGTTAAGTGGAATAATGTCGACTTTAGTCCCTTTTAGATGTATAGTATTTAATTTAGGCCTTTTGTAAATAAACTTGTTACTTTTGGCCCTTCAAACTTTTAAAATTGGCATAATGTTAAATTCAGCCTTAAAATATTTATATTTTTTTGTCTATTTGACCGTTATTTATTTTTTGAACTAAATTTGATTTTTAACTTTTTAAAAAGAGTGAATTTACTTTTTTTTTTAATGGAAATGTTGATTAAAACATCAACTTTTCAACAATGTTGATGCGTAACTCGTGTGGCAGCTTACATGTACTTCATACTAAATAGCACTATTTTTTTTATATGTTACGTCACTAAATAATTTTAAAAAAACATATAAAAAGTTCAAAAAAATAGCATGGAGTACATGTGTATTGCCATGTCAGCTATCTTTGCTAAAAAAAATTAAGATTTTAGTCTTAATTTTCATTAAAAACTAACAATTTGACTCTTTTTGAAAGGTTGATCGAATGTGACTTTATTTAAAAGGTCGATGGTTAAATTTAGTTTAAAAAAAAGAATAAGGACTAAATTGACAAAAAAATGTAATTTTAAGGGTTAAATTTGACGTTACACCTTTAAAATTTTATTTGGTCTCCTTAATATTAAATTTCTAGCTTTGTCTTTGTGCAAAAAGACCTGATGGATATAATAATGGCACTCATTAAGAACTCAATTAAAGCGTTCTAAAATTTATGGATCAATTTAAATATTACATAATTTGGACATGTATAGGTGCAATTAAGTTATATATATATTGATGAAAATGTTAAAGTTTAAGGAATGAGTAAGGTGATGGAACAAAATTGATAAGTTTGAAGGAGATGATATATGCATCATTTGGAAGCTAATCAATGAGTACTTTGCCAACATCTAATGAGGTTTCTCACTTACACACGAGTTGTCTTTTGTCACATCCAAAGGGGCCTTTACTTTGCACACCAGAATGCCCATTGCAGACACCCAAAAGGGCATATCACCTAAACATAAAGAGGCCTTTCATTACATTGAATAAGCCCCCCGCTTGCTTACTAAAAGGCTTTTTTTCAACACCTAAGGGGCCCTTCACCTGTAAACCAGAAGGCCTTTGCCAATGCGTCAAGGGGCACCTTTTCGCATCTAAAGAGCCCTTAGCCTACACTATCAAGTGGGCATCCAAGAAGGCACCTTACTTGTATATAGTGGGCCTTTTTTCACATCTAAGGGAGCCCCTTGTTTACACACGCAAGGCAAAGAACCTCTTGTGCACACCATCAGGGGGCCACCTAAGGAGTACTTCAACACACTAAGGATTCCTCGCACCACAAGGGGCAAACCTTGCCCACACCCATTCTATGTAAGCTTAGGTATGTTTATAAAAACAAGAAAGATAGTCATAGGGTGCATGTTGTGTAGTTTGGTATGTATGGTTATATAGAGAAAAATTGAAGGCCAATGTGCGAAGGTTGGCCCTTTTGATTAAGGTGTGATGTCTTGTCCCCTTATTACCTTGAAGGCTAAGATGAGAGGTCTCGTCCCCCTTGATAGAATCAACAGAAGGCTAATGTGTGAGGTCTCGTCCCTTTGAGGGATTGGCAAAGTTGCTAAGTCTTGTCCCCTTTATGATCTTGAAGGCCAATGCAAGATGACTTATCCTTATTGGTAGAATCAATCAAAGGCTAAGGTGTGAGGTCTTATCTCCATTGAGGAATTGGCTAAAATGCAAGGTCTCGTCCCCCTTATGCCATTGAAGACCAAGGCGAGAGGCCTTATCCCCTTAGGTAGAATCCAACGAAAGTCAAGTGTGAGGTCTCATCCCTTTTTAGGAAATGACTAAGGTATAAGGTCTCACCCCTATTGGTAGGATCAACCAAAGGCTAAGGTGTGAGGTTTCATCCCCCTCAAGGAATTGGCTAAAGTACAATGTTTCTTCCCCTTTGTAGAATCACGGAAGGATGTGAGAGGCTTCATGCCCTTGAGGAATTGTATAAGAAACAAGGTCTTGTCCTCATTATGCTTTTTAAGATCAAGGTGAGAGGTCTCATCTCTCTTGGTAGAATCAATCGAAGGCTAGGGGAAAAGGCTTCACCCTAAATTATGTCTTTCATGTATTGGATCAAATTATGTCTTTCATGGACTTCTAAACCCAGGACTTACAATGTTATCAAACTCACTATCTATTTTTTATTATCCAAAATAAATATTATTTTAAATCATCATTAGCTAATAATATTAGCAATTAACTTTTATCACATCAACCCTAAATTTCGAGAAAAAACCACGACTGCATTTAACGAATTAAACAAATTCACAATCACCACTTAACTTTTTTTATTAATGAAATTGTTAGGATCGTCCCGAATAAGCAACAAACAAGTAGAAATAGTAGAAGAAATTGAGAAGATGAACACACAAATTTAACGTGGAAAAACCCCTCAAAAGAGGATAAAAAACCACGGGCAAAGATAATTTTACTATAATGGCAAAAGAATGAAGAGTACAAAAGATGGAGATAAAAACTAAACCCCGAAAACCCGAAAAACAAAGAACCCTCAAACGTAAACACAAAATTCTCTGAATGTGTTATGAGTTCTAATCTAATGGGTGTCCTTTTTAATTCTAAGATTGTAAAGGAGCCTATTTATAGGCTAAATTAGTAAGTCAAATAAACTATACTAATAAATGCTAAATATATTATACTAATAAATACTAAATCTTCTAGAAAGAAAATATATTTTGTTTAACTTGACTTGCAAGCAATCTCTTAGAATTTGGGTCACACAATTCTAACAATCTCCACCTTGACACGAATTCTTTCAATGCCATCTTTGCCAAAACCCGCCACGGGCCTATCTTGAACTATGCAGGGGATTAACTGAGTCGAATCTATGCTTAGAAGCTGGAAGACTTCTAGCCTTCGACTTGTGCACTGCCAAATCAAAACTAACCTGGGTCTGATTTTCACGAATACAGTGCCCTAACTTTTCAAAACCTGCATCCAAAAGAGAACCTCTCTTCAACGAAACGGTCATACCTTTTTTCCTCCTATGACCAAGTTGCCTCCGCTTCAAATGAGTTGACTTTGACTCCGTAACGGACGAGGGACGTCCGATTTCACCGGTCACTGTAGAACCTTCCAGAATATAAAGACTGCCGGTTCTTTTACCTTTTAACAAAACGAGAGCTCCACGAGATACTTTAATGTCGCTCGACTCGATGTTGATTCTGCATCCTTTCAAGTCTAAAATACTCAAGGAGATGAGATTCTTTCGTAAATCAGGTACATACCTGACATCTGAGAGTGTCCTAATCGTCCCATCGTGTATCCTAATTTTAACAGTACCAATACCGATTATTTTACTAGATGAATCGTTTCCCATGTGCACAACTCCACCTTCAACTGAACTGTATGTGGAGAACCATTCTCTATTGGGACACATGTGGAAAGAACATCCTGAATCTAGGATCCACTCAGACGTAAGCTTGGAGTTATCGCTCGTTGACACTAACAAGAAATCATCACCGCCTTCATCGACCAAATTAGCACCAGCTACATCTTCCTCGTTACTCTCAGCAGCTCTTTTATTTCGCAGTTTAAAACAATCTGCTTTGACGTGACCTAACTTTTTGCAATAGCGACACCTTTTGTCTCGTTTCTTTGATGCTACCAAAACGGAAGCTTGTCTATCTGCTTTGCTATTCAAATCAAACTCATTTTCGAGTTTGTCTCTACTCAACAAATGACCTTTCACATCTTCGAACGAGAGTTTGTCTCTGCCATAAATCAGGGTCTCCCTGAAAGACTTGTATGAAGAGGGTAAAGAGCACAATAATAGCATAGCTTGATCTTCATCGTCAATATGAACCTCAACGTTCTTTAAATCATTTAAAAGAGTAATGAATTGACTGATGTGATCTTTAAGAAGCTCACATTCGTTCATGCGAAACGTAAATAGACATTGTTTCAACACTAAACGGTTAGCCAGAGACTTAGTCGCATAAAGAGTTTCTAACCTTTTCCACAAGGCGAATGAGGTCTTATCCATCAATACCTCCTGCAATACTGTATTCGCGAGGCACAATTGGATTGCAGACAAGGCCTTTTCATCAAGCTCTTCCCATTTTGTTTGATTTAGATTCTCAGGCTTTTTCCCTGTAACAACCTTTTTCAAGCCATTTTGAACTAGAATTGCCATCATCCGAACTTGCCACAGATTGAAATTTGTCTCACCATCGAACTTCTCAATTTCAAACCTTGTTGCTGCCATCTCTGACCGGGCTGATCTATGAAAGTTAAACTAGCTCTGATACCACTTGTTAGGATCGTCCCGAATAAGCAACGAACAAGTAAAAATAGTAGAAGAAATTGAGAAGATGAACACACAAATTTAACGTGGAAAAACCCCTCAAAAGAGGATAAAAAACCACGGGCAAAGATAATTTTACTATAATGGCAAAAGAATGAAGAGTACAAAAGATGGAGATAAAAACTAAACCCCGAAAACCCGAAAAACAAAGAACCCTCAAACGTAAACACAAAATTCTCTGAATGTGTTATGAGTTCTAATCTAATGGGTGTCCTTTTTAATTCTAAGATTGTAAAGGAGCCTATTTATAGGCTAAATTAGTAAGTCAAATAAACTATACTAATAAATGCTAAATATATTATACTAATAAATACTAAATCTTCTAGAAAGAAAATATATTTTTGTTTAACTTGACTTGCAAGCAATCTCTTAGAATTTGGGTCACACAATTCTAACAGAAATGATGAAAATTCTTGGCAATTCACTTTAACTTTTATTAAATCAATCCTAAAATCAAATTAAACACTAAAAGTTAACTCTCGAGTTCAATATGATGTACGAGGTCTTTTTGGTATAATAACAAGTATCCTCATCCATTTAACTATATGAGACTAATAATATTCGGGTCGATGTGGTATTTAGGTAAAATATCTCCAATAATGATGACTTCAAAATTCAAATTTGGTCCAAATGTTAAAAAAAAAGATTTACTGTAATCTTTTCTAACTATTTTTTGCTTTTTCTTCAATAAAAATCGTTAAATGAAATATCAAATCTTATATTATATAATTTAAAATGAAAAATTTAAAGAAAAATGAATGTTGTGAAAATTTTGGTTTAGAGGTTTTCGAAGCTTTTATAGAAACAATGTTCGCTCTCTTTCCTTCAATTTTACTTTACCTTTAGTTTTTAATTTTAAAAGCTTCGTGACAACATTTTAAAGTCTATCACATAAGATTTTACATATAATTTAATATTTAAATTAATGGTTTCAATAATGGAAAGATCTGATTGACATAACATTGATAGTTTGGAATGTAATTTAGAACATTCCAAAAATTTTGGGACCAATTTAAAACGATGGTTATAGTTTAGGATGGTTTAGTGCAATTAACTCAACAAAATCCATTGTAACTAGAAGAATACCTTACTTCACATACAAGGTATTGTCTTGAAATAATTATACAAAAAGGGGTCATGGATATAAACAGCAAGCAACAAGCCTTCATGAATAAAGATGTTGTAATACATTTTTCATATTATATAATTTTTATAGACTTTGTATTATATCTTAATGTAAACTTTCATGTTATTATAATTATGTTGTATGCAAAATTGTGAAACACATAAAATAAAAGAAAAAAAAATTCTCACGTTAAGCCGATGTAATGGTAAGTGTCGAAGATTGGAGAAAAAAATTGTTTAGATTTTAATTCGTAGATTCTTGATATTTAAAATTTGTTTCATGAAAAAAAAACTAAGCTATAGCAAAGAAAGAGAAGAAAAGCTTTCAATTGGTGTAGACGATACGAACAGAAAAGGCTATACAACAACGATTTTAATGACCTAATGACTTAAATGAAAACTTTCTAATAGTTTAGTGACCATTTTGTAACTTCAAAAAGTTACAAACAACGATTTTAACTTTCTGCGAACAGAGAAGGCTATACAATAATAATTTTAACAACCTAGTGACTTAAATAAATTTTTTTGAATAATTTAATGATTATTTTTGTAACTTTTTGAAGTTACAAACAATGATTTTAACTTTTTGTAGATAGAGAAGGCTATACAACAATAATTTTAACAGTTTAATAACTTAAATAAAATTTTTTAAATAATTTAATTATCATTTTGTAACTTTTTAAGTTTAAATAACCAAAACATAAATTTACTAATAGTTTAGTCGGTAGACCCAAGATTAAATCGGGAGCTCTGCTAGAGTTTTACCAAAAAAAAATAGAAAAAAATATTTTAGATATCCGTCAACGGGTCAGCGCCTAGCGGCTAAAAGCCTCCTCCCTCTCCCTTTTTGTGAGAGGCCAAAGCTGTAAATGGCCATAAGGCCCTTGAATTTCACGACAATCTCTCTTCACCACCATCACCATCACCACCACCATCACCACCGCCCCCGTCTCAGCCTCTCTCTCCTCTTCTCCCCTTCACCAATATCCTCCTCTCTTGCTTCTACCCTTTCCTTCCTCCGCGGAATCGCCTCCAAAACATCATACTCCGCCGTTTCTCAACAGCAACAGCAGCAGCAGCAACAAAAGCTGAGGAAAGAGCTTTTGCTGAAGGAGCTGAAAGAAACCGAAACCCTGGCGCAAAAGATAGGGAAAGCCATTAGGCACCCTGGCTTTCCTTCTAAGTCTAGGGTTTACGCCGATGTCAATGTTATTCGTCCTAAAGAGTACTGGGATTACGAGTCCCTTATTGTCCAATGGGGGTATTATAATATTGTTCTCCGTATTCTTTTGGTGCTTGTGAAATTTTGAATCTTCAGTGTTTTTTTTTAAATTTTGTTTTATATTTGCTGAAAATTAGGTTAAACTTAATTGTTTGATTTTTTTTACTGTTTTAGCAGGGAACAAGATGATTACGAGGTGGTTAGGAAAGTTGGAAGAGGGAAATACAGTGAGGTGTTCGAAGGCGTTCATTGTACTGATAATGAGAAATGTATTATCAAGATTCTCAAACCTGTAAAGAAGAAGAAGGTTCGTTCTCGGTGGCATTGTTTTGCTTCAATTGATTTTGTTTCTGTATTTGTGTAACTTGGTATGATAAAGAAAATGACTGTTTGGAATGCAGATTAAGAGGGAGATTAAAATTCTGCAAAATCTTTGTGGAGGGCCGAATATTGTGAAGTTGCTCGATATAGTTAGGGATCAGCAATCGAAGACACCAAGTCTTATATTTGAATACGTGAATAATACGGATTTTAAAGTGCTTTATCCGACACTCTCAGATTATGATATTAGATATTATATCTATGAACTTTTGAAGGCAAGTAAATGGATTGCTTCTTCCTTTTTCTAATCATATATGCTTATTGAAAATGTAATTTAAGTTGAAATAAGATGCATACCTGTAGGCCTAACATTGCATTTCCTTTATTATTGAATTCAAAGCTCTGTTTAGGTTAGGGGTCACTGAGGGGCTACCGAAATTTAAATGTATCTGAGTGATGATGGACCAATGGTTAGAATCTTTCTCGATATTATACCAGCTGCCTACAGAGTTTGCTCTAGTTCTCTTTATTTGAGTTGAAGGATCTTATATGAGCATGCTTGTAGTGGTTCGAAGTATTTAAAGCAACTGGATGACTTGGTTGTGGTATTTATTAGGTATAGGTTGTGTTGGCTTGCGAATAATTGTGTGAATATACATCTGCAATGTCAGGGATGCTCATTTTAGTTTAACAACTAAAATATTTCCTGTTCTGATTGATGTCTAAAATTATTTAAATTCTTTGTTGGAGGCTATTGAGCTTGTCATGATTGAAAGATTGCACTAGGTTGTTGTCACTATTAATGTTGACTATTGCTATTTTGTGATATGAATTTATTGCATGCAGAACCTGTTAGTGATTAATCACAGCTCGTTGAAATTTAGCTGATGTTTCTGCATGTTCATTTGCCATGGATTCCAAAATTTTAATTATCTCTCGATTCCATTGATTATATCTTACAATGTAAATTTTGATATTTTCCTCTGTTCTTTGGAAAGAAAAAGATGGTTCACTTGTTTGAATATCGTGAGTCTTTATTTTTAGGCATTGGATTATTGCCACTCACAAGGTATTATGCACCGAGATGTGAAGCCCCATAATGTCATGATTGATCACGAGCAGCGTAAACTTCGTCTTATTGATTGGGGCCTTGCTGAGTTCTATCATCCAGGGAAAGAATACAATGTTCGTGTTGCTTCGAGGTTAGTTCAGGGGTTACGTATTAGAAAAGGTGCTTTTTGTGGCTTTCATATTTGTTTGCATGCCACTTGTGATTCTTGTCACTTTAACCAACTTGTGCTTTTTAAGAATAAAGGGTTTTTTTCTATATCTAAAATGTTGCCCTCCATAATTAATGTGGCCCTTTTTTTCCCCTTTATTATTTCATTTCTGGATTGCAGATATTTTAAAGGTCCTGAGCTTCTTGTTGATTTGCAAGACTATGATTACTCTTTAGACTTGTGGAGTCTTGGTTGTATGTTTGCTGGAATGGTGAGTATTACCTTTGGATTGTTTCACCTTTTTAAGGCGTTAGTACACTTCTTCAGAGGTAGGCTTTTGTGATCCTTACCCTGGCACCTCATATATCAAATTCTCCTCTCGCGTGTTTGTGACATTTGTGGTGTTATGCAAGTAGACCTGCGCATGTCTTTTGAAAGGCCGGAGCAGGCGCTCAATTTCAGTCATTGGCAATCTAGCAAATGGAATCTGTTTTTTTTCATGGTCATTCGAAGATGCTGCATTTTTATGGGATACAAGTGCTTATCTTGATCTGCTTGCATATTAAGCCGAGGAGGAGTGAAATTTGATATATTGCCAGGGTATTTGTCTTTCTTGAGATTCTTATTTTTGAGGTTTGTGCTATACAGATATTCCGGAAGGAGCCATTCTTTTACGGGCATGATAATTATGATCAACTAGTCAAGATAGCCAAGGTATGAACTTGTTGATGTTTTAAGTAACACTGATCTTAGCACAACTATATTCCGATATGTACATCTTCATTGTTGAGGCTTGTCTAGCTGATTCTTCCTCTTCATTTTGTAAATTTGGTGCTGTTTTAAAAGAAATGGTAAACAAAAATTGATGTTTTGGTCACTCAACGTCAGAATTATTCAAAAATTTCATTTAAGTCATAGGCTGTTAAAGTCACTGCTGTATAGCCTTCTTTGGTCGTATTGCTTGCACCAATTGAATGCTTTCCTTCCCCTTTTCTCCTAAAGTTCAATTTTTTTGTGAAACAACTTTGAATGTCATAAATCCACGAAACAAAATCCAATCAATTTTTTTTTTCCAATCTTTGACATTGATGTCTGATCAACTTGGATTTAAGTTATATTTTTCTACTTGTTGATGAGTACTAATTCACCGTACTAATCATCAAATTGTCTCTCAGAGCTTGCTAGTTGGACTTTTAAAAAAAAAATCTTAACCACCCGGTGACTTGTTCAGTGACTTAGATGAAAACTTTCGAATAATTCAGTGATCATTTTGCAACTTCTTGAAGTTGAGTGATCAAAACGTAAACTTACTAATAGTTTAGTGACCTTAGGTGTAGTTTACCCTAAAAGAAATACCATTTTTCTGTCATGCATAGACTCTTTTCATTGAGTGTTTAAAAGTGCCCTTATTTGAGGATATAGAATTCCTATGGTTCTAAATTAGCTTCTTTCTCTTTTGCTGCATTAGGTTCTTGGGACAGATGAATTAAATGCTTATCTAAATAAGTACGGTATCGAATTGGATCCCCATCTTTTATTTCTTGTTGGGAGGTTGGTATATATATTTTCTTTGTAGATCGATGGCGCAGAAGTACAATGAATTTCAATTAAGAAGTATTATAATTTTTTCTTGATACAGGCATAGTCGCAAACCTTGGACAAAGTTCATTAATGCTGAGAATCAACATCTGGCATTACCTGAGGTAGTACACAACTAGAAATTTCTTATACGATTCTCAACGTTCTCACAGTATCGTATTCCATCTTTAACATGTATTTTGGTTCTTCTCATAAGGCCATCGATTTCCTCGATAAGTTGCTTCGATATGATCATTTGGAAAGGCTAACTGCAAAAGAAGCAATGGTAAACCTCTTTATCTTTATTAACATATCTAAGAATACCGGTCATATCGAACACCCCTAGTAATGGGATGATTTTTTTTTATGCAATCTTGCAGGCTCATCCTTATTTTTACCCGATTAGAAATGCGGAAAGCAGCAGAACTCGGACCTAGCATGCCAACTTCACGATGATGATGTTAAGGCATGGCATCTTCTTCTTTCTTCATATGCATGGTTAGATCCTCATCCCTTTATAGAATGGCAGAAGATTAAAGTCTTTTTTTTTTTTGTGATTTTCGTGTCTCCCCCAAGGGAAATGTTTATGTTTTATTTTGAATTATACCATATTTGTGTTTTTTCTTTTCAGATGAAGAACAGCACTGAATTACATTTATGATAATATTATTTTTGTTTTAATTCATCCTTTTTAATGCTCTCTGTTAATTTCCTTTATCTATTAGTTAACTCTTACGTTATCCTTTTTTCCCCTTAATATAATTATTTGTGTTAATAAAATATTATGCTTTGTAAAATGTAAGATAAAGTTATGAATTTGATTCTCTATTATGCTCCAATGTAGGATTTAGTCCTGTGTATTTCAATTTGGCATAGTTTCGTCCCTGTACTTTTTATAATATCATTAATTAGATCAATGGTTTCTTTATTTTTATATTTGTTATTTATTTTGATAAAATGTTTGACGTGTTATATACATAAGACTTCTTTTTTAATAAAAAAACAACTGGATTATGGGCTAGAAAATGTGTTTTAAGAAAAATCCATGTAAATGTTGTGTTAATTATGATCACTAAATTATCAGGAAGAAGTTTATATTCCGGGTATTCAATTTCATAAATGTTATATAATTGTTGAGTTGTTAAAATCATTGTTATATGATTTTTTTTTTGTCACTTGTATCTTAAAGTTGTAGTTTTGAATATTACAAATTTATCACTTAAAATCTAAATTTTCTTTTTTGATTTTTGATATTGAATGTTAAATCGATTATTATATTCATTGTCAAATCATTTTTCAAAACTTATTAGTTGTATTTAAAAAATAATAATTAACACAGTGAAATACCTAAACATACAAACAATTCAAGGACTTGAATAGAAATTTATGCATAGTTTAGGAATTTAAATGAAAATTTTATAATTTTTAAAGTTGAGTGATGAAAACTTAAACTTGTTAATAATTTAATAATTTTAAATATAATTTAGTTATTAATTATTTTTACTAATGATATTATGAAAGTTTTAATAGAAATAATTAATTAACAACAATATAAAAATAATTAAATTACGTGGCATTAAAATATATATATTAAATCATGCCTCAACTTTTAAATTAAAAGATATTAAGCGCATTTCGACCAACACTACAACAACAGTATCAAGTTGCCAAAAATCATAACTCGATGAATAATGCAATACATGCCTTGTTTAGGTGAATTGTGTCCCCAAATTCATAAAAGTATTTTCTCACCAATCATTGATGATTACTGAAAAAAGAAGAAGAAGAGATTTTAAGGATTAAATAAACATAAATTGCATCATCATATAATTGGAGACAAATTTGGGACATGGGAATCCCATAGCTTACCTGCTTATTCAGACATTTTAAATTACGGCCCGACAGGTCGGCCCGGCAATTAGTGTGGTCTACATAAGTATTTATTTTCATTCCCATTGGTTTCAACAAATTCAGATTTTTGTTTTTTCTTAAATTTAATTTTTTAATAATATAATTTTTTTCATATTTTATAATAAATATAAAATTTTTAGGATATAATCGAATTTCGACTCATGAATATGGGGTATGAATGAGATATTAGTATTCAGAAGCAATTTGAGTTCGACTTGAAAAAAATATTTAAATTTGATTTAATAATTATTAAACTTAGTTATTTATCAAGTCAAATTCTAATATTTTTACCTTTATTATGTAAAGAATTTAAATACAAAAAATCTTAATCGTATTTGGTCTTGAATACAAAAATTGAAAAATCGAATTTAATCAAATTATTTAAATCTCAAACTAAACTCGGATTTCAATAAAACTCAAATTAAATTCTAGCTCAAAAACTCACTATTTGATTTAGCCAAAACCATCCACTTGATACAAATACATAGTACAATGGCCGCTGACATTGCTATCGAATTTATAACTTGTTGGTAAGGAAGTCAAATTGAATTATGAACCACAAAATTTTGAAAAAAAAATCAAATAAAAATAGGGTTAATATTTGATTTATTGAGAGCTTTCGATTTTATATATTATTGATAAAACATAAAATGATAAAACATTACTAAAAATTAAATTAAAATTTTAATTTCTTTTTATGATATCATTTAATTTTGTTGATAATATATAGACATTTTTAATATATCCTACGTCATATGAGTTATGATGTCAGTGGTGGAGTTATGGGATTGATAGGGGCTCGGTCCTCTTAAAATAGAAAATTTTTATTTGAACTCTTTATAATTTATAAAATTTTAAATTTTAATGATAAAATTACACTTTAATCTTTCGAAAATGATAAAAATCTAATTTAATCTTTTAAAAGTTATAAAAATATAAATTATTAAAATAATAATAATAAAAATATACAATTTAATTTCGATTCTCAATTTTTTTTTGACTCTGCCACTAGATGATGCATGTGCATGAGATTATGATACGATGTTACGATTATGACGAGATTGTGATGGTGATGGGAGCTGAACGACGACATGTAAGGTCTTCTGAATTTGGTCTTATCCTTTGCCATAGCACTCGCTCTCACCATGTTCTTACATGTGTCGTCTTACCATTATGTGTATAAGCCAATATCACAATTTCAATATATAAATATATAAATATTACACTTTTTTTATTTAGCGAAATTTTTTGTTTTTGCCTAGTCAACTGTCGACGTGGCACGTTTTACTGTCTTGTCGATTGTTCAGTTTATTTTTCTTTTTAAATATAGTTTTAATTTTAAATATTTTTATATTAATTTAGTACTTAAGCTTAGCTTAGATGTTTAATTTGATTATCAAATAAAATAATTTCATGTAGTCTAATAAATATTTGACATGTGTGCTATAATAAAAAAATAGGTATTTAATTGGGATAAAGAAAATTTTAGATACTAAATTAAACATTGGAGTTAAACTTAGGTACTTAACTGGGATAAAAATATTCAAATATCAAATTCAGAAAAAATTTTAGTACCAAAGTGAACATTGAAATCAAACTCAAATATTAAATTGAGACAAAAAAATTTAGATCCCAAATTAAATGTTGAAGTTAAATTTAAATACCAAATATTACATTTAACTCGTTAAATTTAAACCGTTGAATCTAAACTATATTTAATTTTGTGCTTTCCACTAAAAAAAATATTTTATTTTTAAATTACGAAAGTAGAAATGTACGCTCTTAGAAAAACCACATCTACTCTCATATTTCGAGAGTCCAACAAATTAAAAATACATTAAAAAAAAGTTTTTATACTTAAATAATACTAAAATAGTTGAAACTTAGCAAACAAATGCTTCTAAAATAGTAGCAAAATTAATAATAAGACAAGAGTTATACAATATCAGACTCATTTTGTTCAAGCTCATTTTTCGGACTTGTATTTTTGCCTAAAATACAATTTAATCTAATTTTTTATTTTAATATTATACATATTATTAATTATTTTCAAACTATACATTTTATTATTTATTATATATCACTTTTTAAACACAACAATGTGTTCTAAATCCATAATTATAAAATTTTCAATAATGTTAAGATTTTTTAAAAAAATATGCTTCATTTATAATGTTTGTGAAATTTAAAAACATGATTGACTCGATTGATTATTATTGATATAACTCTAATGGTTTGCTGAATGAGTTTTAATTTGATTAGTATGAGTATTATTGTCAATGCAGGAGGATGTGGATTCGAGTGTGCTGAAGCCTATTATTCTCCTATTTATAGGATAGCTATTTATAGGATAGCAAGAGGCTATGAATAATTATAGATATTGTGTAAAGCTTTGATAAAAACCTATAATAAAATTGTTAAAAGAAAAACCTCATAAAGAAAAAGGAAAAGGAAAAGAGAAATCCACCAAACAACATTATAAACTTTATAATATTATATAAATGTATGATACAAAAATTTGGACAGTTGTTATTTTGTCTCCATGATTGAGATTACTATTCAAATGCTTGTTCCCAACGTGTCACGAAAACTCATTTCAAGGGACTATATATTATATTACTTATATTTAGATTATAATAGGGTTAACTCAAACGATACATCCCAAACTATACATATATTTTAGAATATTTTTATTGGAGCTTTAATATATCAGTATCATATTAAATAAATCTTTATTCTATTAACTTAACATAACATAATCTTGAGTATTAGATGTATTGATGCAATCTTATTTTGATACGTTTTCAGATGATAGATATACACATGTTTAAAATTTAATTTATATACTTTAAATATGTTACATATTATATCTGAGTTAACATTTAAAGCTCTAGCTAATTGTTAAATTGTTCTTAGGATGGAAGTATGGATGTAGCTATGGATACAACCAGGGACTAATTTGAATCAAAACTGAAAAACATGAAAAAGTTGAATTTTTTTGGAAATAAGGGATCATATGGCCGTGTGACAGAGCCCAAATCGTGTCACTTAGAACATAGCCGTGTGCTTACCCCATACGCCCGTGTGGCTACTCCACACGCCCATTTAACTAACTGTGATTGTGTGAAAAATCTTGGACTTAAAATTAATAAGACACACAACCGTGTGATGGCCGTGTGTGGCACACGATTGTCTGGCAGCTTGTGTCCCAGGCCGTGTGCATCCAAAATGACCCTTAATGCAAGCCAATTCATCAACCATTTCTTGCACATCAAACCAAACCTTTTCCAAACACTTTCACATGGTTAAAACACATTCAAACATACCTAAAACATGACAAAATTAGTCAACCTATGTGCCTAACCAATATGCCCTCATTGGCACCACAATTCAAACACCAAAATAAATCATAGACAACTACCATATTCACATATTTCATAATAGCTTAAACATACCAACTCACTAACATCCATGTTACCAAGCACAACATTCTTACTCAATCACACATAATGACCATTCAATTTTACCAAAATACTAAAAGATAGCTACCATTAATTGACATATTACCAACCACACCAGCCAAGTATCAAAATGATAATCACAAGATATCATTCCACCATAGCTACTTAACAACTGCATGTTTAAAATATATACACATGGTGTAATGACCCAAAATCCATGGGCACCGGAAAAGTGAGTTATAGGGCCTCCGTCTTAGTGAAATAAGTTCGAAAATAATTATTAAAAATATTTATGAGCCTAGTGGTGTGTCTAATTAGATTTAATTAGGTGAAATTAGCTTAATTTAGAATAATTAGCAAAAAGAACTAAATTGAAAAAGGGGTAAAAGTTTAATTCTAAAGTAATAGAAAATAAAAAGGATCAAAATGGCAATTAAGCCATTTACATAAATTGAGGTGGCAAATGGAAGAAAAATCAAGATTTTTCTTGAATGTATGTATTATATATATTAAAATTATTATTATGGTTTTATAATTATTATGATTATTTAATGAATATTATATTTTAAATAAATTAAATAGTTGATAAATATATGGTAATAAAATATACATGTGTAAAAATTATATTAGTACATTTGTAATTTAAATACTAAATTACTTATAATTTAAGTAAAAAGATATTTGTTAATTAAATAATTAAAATTTTAAATTATGAGATTTTTGTTTGAGAAACAAATTAAATAATGACAAATGTAATAAAATTATTGGTACAAATGTAGAATTAAATATGTGTACAATTGTAAAATATGTAAATGATGTTAAAATAGATATTTAAAATAAATATATTATAATATATGCTAATTAAATAAGTAAAGCAAATAAATATAAAAGAGAAATAAAGAAACAAAAGGGAATAGAAACAGAATTGAAAACGGGAAGCAGGGGAGAAAAAGAGAAAGAAAAAGGGAAAGAAAAATAAAAGAGAAAACTAAGGATTTGAAGCTTGGAGTTAAATTGGTAAGTCAATTAAGTCCTTTTTAGTTAATCTTGATGTTTTGGAAGCTTTGAAACAAGATTTTGATGAAATTAAGTTGATAGTTCAAGAGTTCATATGTTTCCAAATATGGTTCATGTTGGACAAATTATGGAATTAGGGATTTAATTGAATGAATTCTAAGTTAGAATTGATTAAGGGATTAAATTGTAAACTAGGCTATAAGTTTTATGTTGTAGGGACTAAATTGAAGAAATTTCAAAATTAGGGAAATATGCAAGAAACTTTATAGTTAAATATAAGTTTAGACAAAATTTGAATAGAAAAAGAGAGTGAATTGGATTAAAAAAAATAATTAAGTTTAGTTAGGATTAAATTGGGAATAAGGTAGGAATTGTTTAGAAATTTAATTATTTATTATAATTAATGCTGTAAATAATAATGTAAATTACTATTATTTTCGTAGCAAACAAAGAACCTGAAGCATCAGCATCAAAAGGAAAGGAGAAAGTCATCGAGGACTAAAACGGGAGAATTACGGTGTGTATTACTATAATTCGAATTTTAATTATTATTGATTGCTGAATTTTTAATTGTTATGTATGGTAAGTAAGACTTGAGGTAAGTATGTGAAATTGATATGAATATTGAGTGAAAATGAAAGTGATGCAAATTGAATTAAATTGAATAGAATAAGTGAATTATGGAATATGTGATTATTTGAAAAGTGTATTGATTGAAAAATGAATGGTGATTTGAATTGTGAATTGAAAGTGATATAGAATTGAGAAAGTGAATTGAATACCCTATTAACTAGTCGGGCTGAGTCGGATATAGTTGGCATGCCATAGGATTAGAAGTGTTCAAGGATGCTTCGACCTCGAGTCGATGAGACACTGGGTGTCGCTAAATTTCTTTGGATAGATTCGATGAGCTACTAGGTACCAACTTTACTTCGGCTAGGCCGATGAGACACTGGGTGTCAACTATTACTTCGAACTATCCGATGAAGCACTGGTGCCATATTGGTGTGTTTGGTTGGATCGGTGTATCCGCCAAAGTCCGAGTTACGTTAATAGGGTGAAAAATTGAAATTTGAATTTAAGGCATTGAAATAAAAAAAATAAAAAAAGAAGAAGAAGAAATTGAATTATGAATAGAAATTGAAATTGTGATAGAAAGAGAAAAGTATCAGCTAAATGTTCATAAGTGGTTTAAATTCAAGTTTGTGAAAAATACATTGATTGACGAATAATTAAATTGAATTGTTATTATGAAATGATGAAAATAAAAATAAAAATAAAGTATGAATTAGTATTTAAGAAATTAATTGTTATGTATTTTAATATTTATATTTTTATTATTGATGATATATTTTGAATTATGGTAATACCACTGAGTATATCCATACTCAGCGTACGGCTATTTCCGTGCGCAGGTTAGTAGAAGTCAAGTGTCCCGGCTCAGCATCCAAAACTGTAACACCACTCGCCCGATCCGACGCCGGGACAGGGTTCGAGGTGCTACCTGACTTTTACTAACACTTCCATACTAAACAGGGCCATGAAATCTCAAATAATTAAAAACTTTTATTTTCACATACAATCTGTCCCATATACGAGCTTACGAGGCCCAAAACATACATCCGGAGTGGTTCGGGACCCAACCGAGAACTCATGAAAAACTTAGAAAATCTCTTGCATCAAGGCTTCATACGCCAGTGTGGGTATAGAGCACACGCCCGTGTGCTAGGGACACGCCCGTGTCCCAAACCCGTGTCCAAAAACCTGGACAAATACAAGGCTATTTTCTAAGCCATTTTGTCACACTCACAATAGATACACGCATACTTATACAATAACATACAACATGACAAAATTAGGTACTTAAACATTCCTAACATGTCATGATTATGGCAATTTCACATGTAATAGATATCATAGATTTTACTCACATCTTTACCACATTCATACTATAATCATTATAAACTCATCACATAATACCATAGCACATGCATGCATAATTAAAATAGATTTACAACACCATAATCAAAATAGGCCAACACATATGGTTAAAGCCATATCACATACTCTAATATTTAAACTCCTATACATGTTATAGGCTCAAAGTACTTGAAATCACTACACCAATAGCGTTAGCTTGACAGTGTGATAATATCTCTGACGGCCTCCAACCCGAGCTAACCTGGAAACTCTAGAAAACATGGGAAAAAAGAGGGGGGTAAGCTTTCGCTTAGTAAGTTCATATGAAAACAATAAGCACTCATTAACTTGTTTTATCAATGTTTACAACATATTCTCAAGTTCACTACAAGCTATCTTTCTGAGCAATGGTCACTAAATTATTTATATCTGGAGCTATGAAACTCCGAATTAAGTTCCGTTAATTTTCCCTGAAACTAGACTTATTTTCCTTTCTTCCATTAAATTTTAAGAATTTTTGGTTAAGCCAAATAGTACAGTTTATTCCTCAAATTTACCCCTGATTCACTGTCTGACAGTTCTGACCCTTCTGTACTAAAGTTCAATTATTTCATATTAAAAGACCGAATAATGTTCTTGTCTATTTCTCTTGAAACTAGACTCATATGTATACTTACTAATTTTTTTCTAGAATTTTTGGTTGGGCCAATTAGTACAGTTTATTAGTTAAAATCTCCCCTGTTTCAGGGTATGACCACTCTGACCCCTGTGCACTACAAACCAAATTTCTCCCTGTAAAATATTCCAACAACCATGGCGTTTATTTCCCCTAAAAATAGACTCAATAAGGAATCCATGAATGTAAGGTATGACTCTTAATAATTTTTGTACAATTTTTGGTGAATTTCTAAAGTCAGAACAGGGGATCTCAAATTCATTCAGACCCTGTTTTACAAGAATTCAAATATCACACAATATGGAATTCTTTTTCTTCCCCTATTTCTTTCATGTGAAAATAGACTCATTAAGCTTTAATCTCATATTTTATTCTGCCTCTAACTCATTTTCCACTATTTTTAGTGTATTTTCAAAGTTACACTGCTGCAGTAACTCAAATCTGTCAAGGCTAAATTACTCATTCATGATCATTGTTCACAAAATTAATACAACATCGTTTGTATAATCATCACCGAGACATTCATATCACATTTTCATTTACCATCTTACCATATTGTTGTTATGTCGAGTTTTCAACCCGAGGGTTAAGTACATACCTGTTCAAAGTATCCATTTCACAACATTTACCAATACGTCCCTTTCATCTCTAGTATTCCTCTATTTGTGTAGAATTTTACCCATTGAACACATCGGAATATAATTCGGATACATGGAAAGTTTGCACATAAGTGCCACATATGTAGCCAAGCTACCATGTAACCCGCCCATAAGTGAACTCGGACTCAACTCAATGAGCTCGGGCGTTCGCATCCATAAGTGAACTCGGACTCAACTCAACGAGCTCGGATGCCTAGTTACATCTCACGAACTCGGACTCAACTCAACGAGTTCGAACATTCGCATCCATAAGTGAACTCGGACTCAACTCAACGAGTTCGGATGCTTAACCATCCTAGTGACATGTCACTTGTATCCTAATCTATTCCTAAGGTTCAAACGGGATTTTCCTCGAACACATATCCTTGCCATCTTCCGTAAAATACCGAAACCAATACTCGGTAGCACTTTATATTTAAAAGATAATACACATAACTTGCATTTTATTCGAAAATAACCACAAAGCATATATTTCATGATAAAAATCAGCATATCATATATTTAACATCAATAACTTAAAAATAACAATTATGCTACATTATTTACACATGAACTTACCTCGATACCACAAAGGTGAAAAAAAAAGACGTAATTATCCCTTAATCGATTTCTTTCCGTTCTAGGTCCAAATCTCGATTTTCATCATCTAAAATATCACATTCAACTTATTAAAATGTACTGATCAAATTAGTCCATTGACACACTTGGGCAATTTTTACAATTTTGCCCCTATATTTTGCCAAAATTACCAAATTACCCTTAAGCTCGTAAAATAATTTTTATCACATTTCTTTACTCCTTGAGTCTAGATGAACCATTTTCATAACTATAGCAACTCGTAATTTCAACTATTTCACACATTTACAACTCATTTTACAAGTTAGCAATCTAGCCATTTTTAAGGTGTTTTCATGCAATTTCTTTCACAAAAGTTGTTTATTAGACAACTAGGACTCATAATCTCCATAAAAACACAGCAAACAACACATTTACTATCATGGCAAAACCCTAGACTCTTCATCATTTTGCAAAATAGACCCCTCATATGAAAGCTCATGCTTTAGGGGTTCCAAAAATGTAAAAATCATCAACAAAAAGCATTAAAATCACTTGCTATAAAGGGAGTTTCTTTGCTGAAAGTTTCCAGCTTCTAAACCCTTTCTTTGCTGCCATTTTTTTCGGTGGAGAGAAGATGAAGAAAAGATGATATTTTCTTTTCTTTATTTTATTACTTATTTGTCAAATAAGTCACCCAACACTTACCTAACATGTTTGACCATTTCATTCCTTGTCTCATGGCCGTCCATCACTCTTTAAATGGCCTAATTTCACTTTAAAGACCCCCAATTTAAAATACAAGGCAATTTAACACCTTTAGGTATTAAAACTCAACTTTTACCTTTTACGCGATTTAGTCCTTTTTCGAAATTGGACTAGAAACCGCTAAAATTAACTTACCAAAATTTACATGCACTTATAAAATTATATTATAACACAAAATAATACTAAAATAATTTTCTCTAGCCTCGGAATAGTGGTCCCAAAACTACTGTTCCGACTAGGCCCAAAATCGGGCTGTTACAAGAACAATCCCGACTCCAACACAAATTTGGTGATGTATATTTTTCTTTTGGGTAAAGGTGGCATGTACATAGGTGTTGTTTAGTCACTTGAATATGTATATTACTTTGGGTAGTGAAGGATGAATTATAAGATTTAAATGGTTAAATGAATGAAGTTTTTAATCAATTTAGAATGATGCTATGATAGTTATTAAGTTAAAAATTATGTTAATGATATAAATATTAGTTATATGAATGTGAAACATTGGTGTTGGTTGTTTTGGTTTGAATTTGTTTTAGGTAAAAATAAGTAGAAATGCTGCCGAAATTTTTTATATAAAAAAAATTCCCGGAATACTCGAATAAGTCCCGTTCTACTTTTAATACGTGTTTGAACTTCGAGAGTCCAATATAGGGACTTAATTATTATATTATACTATGAAAGTTATATTAATTGTAAATTATTCGTAAGTTGTCTAATATGTCCGGTAATGCCTCATAATCTCGTTCCGGCGACGGTTTGGGGTTAGGGGGTGTTACACATGGATACCCTAATTACATGCCACTTTTAACAGTTCCAAAATGACAAAAATACTATCGAAAAGATAGCGGATAGTGTGCGATCATTTGAGCTGATTCAATCGATGTTACAATCTCGATAAATCTACAAAAATAGAATCAAAACGAGGTAAGTTCATGCAAAGCTTAGTAAGTTCGTAAAATTAAACATATCATACCTGACTATTTAATTACATTAATATAAGAACATAACATAAGATCAACGATCATAATTCACCTATCTCAATCAACCGAGACAATTCAACCTGTAATCATCACACCATCAATTTACCATGTTATTCAATCATGATATGATATATAAACAATCAATTGGCCTGAAGAGCAATGATAAATCATTTTGGATACATGGAAGAGAAATATCCAAAGATGTCAACTATATGACATTAATTGACACATCAAGCTTATGAGAATCCGCACCATATGCTTGACCTCAAGTTATTAATACGAAATACACGATATAATAATTCATCGGCTCAAAGCCTGTTAAGCCTAAGGCTTGATACAAATACATTGGCTCAAAGCCTGCTTCTTCCTAATGACTTGTCATTTGTATTCCAACTATTTACCAAGTTCATTCGTGCCCCTTATACATTTCCGATACTTTTCAATCTCAAAACTAATCTTTCATCAAACCAACAATAATTATCATAATAACGATAATTACTTTAATGAATATGTAATAAGAAACTAATTATACCATAAATTACATTATATGAACTTACCGAGATCCGATACCTACTGATATGAAACAACGCCTACTCGATAACCTTCTTTTTTCCCCGATTAACAACCGATGGACTTGTTTCTTGATCTAAATATAATAATTAATTCAATTAACTAATTCAAACTTTTTAAAATAATTAAATTCATGTAATCGGCCCTTTAATGTTATTTTACACATTTACCATAAACTTTTACCTTATAATCAATTTGGTCCCTAAGACCAAAACAATATTATTTTCACAATTATTCCCCATACCCATGAGCCGAATTCATATAACACCCCAGGACAATCTTTACATGCTGAAATTTTCCATGAAAACTATGTCCAATTTAATCTATTTTCAAAATAGTCCCCTAATCATATAAATTATACTAAAATACTATACAAACTAGCTCAAAATCACCATCAAGCTTCCAATCAAATCATTTACCATTCAAGAGCTTCAAAATCTTTAATGGTAAAATTTTCAAACTAACACAACTTCACAAAATAATCCATAAGCTAGCTAGAGGTCTTAATAATGATCACAAAAATATTAAAATTCACGGAAAATGACCCAAAATAGACTTACATGCAAGTGGAAATAGGTAATCGAACCCTTAAGTTCTCAACAATGGTTTTGGGTTTGTAAAATGATGAATGGAGAAGATGAATCAAACTTTACTTTTTTTTTCACTATTTTAATATTAATCTAATAACATTTTATGCTTTAAAAAAATCAAATAGCAACCACATGGTCGGCCATTAACTTTACATATGCCTTATTTGCCATACTAAACCATCCTATTTCACTTGAATATACAATTGGCACTAAAACACTAATAAAAATTAACATTTACACTTTTTACGATTTAATCAATTTTCTTTTATTAACTAATCAAAGATTAAAATTTTTGATCCAAAATTTAATAAATAACATTGTAGATATTAAATAATTAATATTTGTAGTCTGACACATTGGAATGGTGGTCCCAATACCACTATTTTTGACACTACTAGAAAAACGGGTTGTTACAACTCTCCTCCCTTAGGAAATTTTATCCTCGAAATTCTTACCAGAGAATAGGTTCGGGTATTGCAAATTTATTGATTCATTAGTTTCCCAGGTAACTTCCTCGACACCGTGACAGTGCCACAAAACTTTTACTAACGACACTCGTTTATTTCGAAGTTCTTTTACCTCATGAGCTGAAATCTTAATAGACTCTTTGGAATAAGACATATAAGGTTGTAATTCAATGTCACTGGGAAAAATCACATGTAAAGGATCTAGTCAATATCGCCTCAGTATCGAAACATTGAAAACGTTGTGAATCTTTTCAAGTTCAGAAGATAGAGCCAATCTGTAAGCTATAGGACCAATTCTTTCAATAATCTCATAAGACCTAATAAGCCTTGGACTCAGTTTCCCTTTTCTACCGAACCATGAAATCTTTTTCCATGGTAAAACTTTTTAAAACACTCGATCGCTAACAACAAATTCTATATCTTTTCTTTTCAGATCTGCATACGATTTCTGACGATATGATGTAACTTTCAGACACTCACAAATAATATCGTAACACCCCTAACCCATATCCATCACCGGAACAGGGTTATAGAGCATGAACAAGGTTTACGGATCAATTAGACAGAAATTTCAAATGTTTCATTACATATCAATATTCATAATAAAACCAATCAAAATTATATATATATTGCCTCTTAAATGAGCCCTCAAGGCCTGAAATACTTATTAGAAATAAGTCGGGAATAAATTAGAAACTCAGAGAATTTTTCAGAAATATTTAAAATTTTCAACATTGCAGGGGTCACACGGCGATGTGGCCAGGCCGTGTGACTCACATAGTCAAGAGACACGCCCGTGTCTTAGACCGTGTGGGCATTCAAAATAGGGACACACAACCATGTCTAAGCTCGTGTTCGGCCCGTGTAAGTATGCTGACTTGGGTCACACGGCCAAGTCACACGCCCGTATGCTAGGCTGTGTGAGCATACTGACTTGCATTCTTAAGAAGATACAGGGGACACACGGCCATGTCACCTGGCACTGTGTCACACACGGTTGAGACACACGCCCGTGTCTCCACTTGTGTGGACGAAAATAGGTCATTTCTAGGCCACATTTCTCACCCAAATTGACATCAACCTAACCTCAACAAAATGCACATCAACAAGCCATAGCAATGCATTCACACAAGATAAAATTAAGTCTTAAACATGTATTATCACCACATACAACTAATATACCCTTAGGCACCTCAATTGATAACTTAAAAACATGTCAACCAAGTAAACAACCTTACTTAATTAACTTATCTAACCAAGTTACCAAATTTCACTTTAACTCAATTATATATATACATATATAACCTATACTAACATCATAATCATACTTTAATTTCATTCCAATATGTATGTTCGCTATATAAACAAAATATTATTCATAATATTTACATAAGCTAACTTTGACTAAGTCCGTACAAAAGCCTATATATGCCATATAAATCGTATTTAATGTTTCAAAACTACCGAGATAAGCTGGTTAGTGTGACTTGAGTGCTGATTTGATCGTCCAACCTTTCGAAAATCTACAAAGACATTAAACAACACATATAAGCTTAATAAAGCTTAATAAGTTCGACGGGTTAAACAAAATCTTACTGAACCTACTATAACAAGTCAAATAAATAAAATCATTCATATCAATTCCTTATCATTCACTGCAAATTCCCTGTCATTCATAACTTCTATTGATAAATACATCCGTATTCAAATAAATATAAAAATAAATAACATGTCTTTCAAATTTATTTAATAAATCACCTTACTGAAATCTTTCCATTCGAAAAATGACTTATGGATAAGAGTACATCGTCAATAGAAGCTCGAAAGCTGAACAGAAGCTCGAAAGTTGAACAGAAGCTCGTGAGAGCTGAACAGAAGCTCGTAAGAGCTAATCCACCCAATTACCCCAAACAGAAAGTAAAATAGGAGATTTCGCAACCAATGCTGAACCCCAGCTTACTTGGGTAAAATTTTGATATCTCCTTCCAATACCATTATACATCAAATCATGAATGTACTCAAATCCTACGTTCCATTCACACCAAATATCCAGTTCAATATTATAATTCTAATAATAATTCATTTCCAACAATAAAATAAATGCATAATACCACTCATCAAATTAATACAAATATTAAATTTTAACCGTACGAACTTACCTGGTTGAATTGAAGTAATTGTAGAAGTTTAGAGACTATTCTGCTATTTTTCCTTTTTCTCGAGTATCTACGGGATCTTAATCTAAAATATAAAATTATTCATTTATTAGCATATATTTCATTTCCAATTTATTTTACAATTAATACCCTTTTATTTTTCAAATTTACACAATTACCCTAAACTTTTACAATTTTTACAATTAATCCCTTAATTAGTTAATCTATCAAATTAACTAATTTTTTAAATCAATAATCTATCCAAATATTCTAGGCTTTCGTATAGCCCTTAATAAACCCAAAATTCACTATCAAACCCTAGTATTTCGATATTTTCAAAATTTGATCCTAAAATCAATCTTTAAGAAAATCACTTTATAAAATCATCATACAACATAATCAAAGCTCTAAATCCATGTTATTCATCAAAAACATCTAATATTTATCAATGGCAACTTCCAAAATTTTTTAATAAAATCAAAAACTAAGGTAAGGTTTAGTTGGACCTAATTGTAACAATCTCAAAATCATAAAATTACAAGAAACGGGTAAGAATTGAACTCATAGAAGCAAAAATTGAAGAACCAGCTTAAAACTTTCTCTCCTATGGCAGTTTAGACCGAAACAATAAGAAATGTCTAGAAAATTTTCAATTTGTTTCATTTTAATTTCAATTAAATTACAATTTTGCCATTGAATGGCTTTATTTTATTATTAATCACTTAACTATTATATTTAGCAAGTTTTGCACCTTTTTCAGTTTAGTCCTTTTTAATTAATTAACTATCGAAACGTTAAAAATTTTCAACGAAACGTTAATATTACCTTAATGACACTCTGTAAATATTTATAAAAATATTTATAGCTCGGTTTATAGAAACGAGGTCCTGATACCTCACTTTTTAAAACCACTTGACCTAATAAATCATTGTAAAACATAAACTACCAAATCAAAAACCCTTTTAAAACCATATTTGACTCGTAAATATTAAATAATAATATTTACGAACTTACTTGCCAGCATTGGTGGCCTCAAACCACTGTTGTCGACACCATTGAAAAATTAATCTATTACAATGACGAACTTTGTCTTCAGTATCACGAATCAAATCAGTTTCAACTAACTTGCATTCATTCAACTTGGACCAATATAACGGTGTTCTATATTTTCGTCCGTATAAAGCTTCAAATCGTGTCATTTAAATATTGGATTGATAACTATTATTATAAGCAAATTCAACTAACGACAGATATTTTTCCCAGCTACCTTCAAAATTGAGAATACAACAACATATCATGTCTTCCAACACCTAAATTACCTATTTTAACTGACCATCTGTTTGCAGATGAAATGTTGCACTAAAGTTTAATTTAGTACCCAGAGCCTCATGTAATTTACCCTAAAACCTGGAAGTAAACCTTGGATCACAATCGGAGATTATTAATAATGTAACATCGTGCAATCTGACTATTTCTGAAAAGTACAACTCTGCCAATTTATCAAGTGAATAATTTGTACGTACAGGTATAAAATGTACGGACTTTGTCAACCGATCAACTATGACCCAGATCACATCTTTCTTTATCAGAGTTAATGATTGTGTGGCAACCCTTATGCATCCAAAATGACCTTTAATGCAAGCCAATTCATCAACCATTTCTTGCACACCAAACCAATCCTTTTCCAAACACATTCACATAGTTAAAACATATTCAAACATGCCAAAATTATTCAACCTATGTGCCTAACCAATATGCCCTCATTGGCATCACAATTCAAACACTAAAATAAATCATAGACAACTACCATATTCACATATTTCATAATAACTTAAACATACCAACTCACTAGCATCCATTTTACCAAACACAACATTCTTACTCAATTACACATAATGACCATTCCAATTTTACCAAAATGACATATCATACCCGACAATTTAATTACATTAATACTAGAACATAACATAAGATCAACGATCATAATTCACCTATCTTAATCAACCAAGACAATTCAACCTGTAATCATCACACCATCAATTTACCATGTTATTCAATCATGATATATATATAAACAATCAATTGGCCCGAAGAACAATGATAAATCATTTCGGATACATGGAAGAGAAATATCCAAACATGTCAACTATATGACATTAATCGACACATCAAGCTTAAGAGAATATGCAACACATGCTTGACCTCAAGTTATTGGTACGAAATACACGATATAATTATTCACCAGCTCAAAGCCTGTTAAGCCCGAGGCCTGGTACAAATACACCAGCTCAAAGCCTGCTTCTTCCTAATAACTTGTCATTTGTATTCCAACTATTTACCAAGTTCACTCGAGCCACTTGTACATTTCTGATACATTTCAATCTCAAAACTAATCTTTCATCAAACCAACGATAATTATCATAATAACAATAATTACTTCAATGAATATGTAATTAGCAACTAATTATACCATAAATTACATAATACAAACTTACCGAGATCCGATACCTACCAATATGCAACAACACCTACTCGATGACCTTCTTTTTCCCTAATTAACAACCGATGGACTTGTTTCTTGATCTAAATATAATAATTAATTCAATTAACTAATTCAAACATTTTAAAATAATTAAATTCATGTAATCGACCCTTTAATGTTATTTTACACATTTACCCTAAACTTTTACCTTATAATCAATTTGGTCCTTAAGACCAAAACAATATTATTTTTACAATTATTCCCCATACCCATGAGCCGAATTCATATAACACCCTAGGACAATCTTTACATGCTGAAATTTTCCATGAAAACTATGTCCAATTTAATCTATTTTCAAAATAGTCCCTAATCATATAAATTATACCAAAATACTATACAAACCAACTCAAAATCACCATCAAGCTTCCAATCAAATCATTTACTATTCAAGAGCTTCAAAATCATTAATGGTAAAATTTTCAAACTAACACAACTTCACAAAATAATCCATAAGCTAGCTAGAGGTCTTAATAATGATCACAAAAATATTAAAATTCATGGAAAATGACCCAAAATAGACTTACATGCAAGTGGAAATAGGTAATCTAACCCTTAAGCTTTCAACAATGGTTTTCAGTTTGTAAAATGATTAATGGAGAAGATGAATCAAACTTTACTTTTTTTTCCCACTATTTTAATATTAATATAATAACATTTTATGCTTTAAAAAAATCAAATAACAACCACATGGCGGACCACTAACTTTGCAAATGACTTATTTGCCATATTAAATCATCCTATTTTAATTGAATACACAATTAACTTTTTCACTTTTTTACGATTTAATCCTTTTGTCTTTAATTAACTAATCTAACATTAAAATTTCTGACACCAAAATTTAATTAATATTTAAGGACTGACACATCAAAATGGTTGTCCCGAAACCACTGTTTCTGACACTATTGGAAAATGGTTTGTTACAAGTATAAGCCAAGGTGAGAGGTCTTGTCCCCCTTGGTAGAGGCAAACGAAGGCTAAAGTGTGAGGTCTTGTCTCCCTTAAGGGGTCTTGTCCCCCTTGGTAGAGGCAAACGAAGGCTAAGGTGTGAGGTCTTGTCTCCCTTAAGGAGTTAGGTAAATTGTGAGGTTTCTTCCCCTTTTTTAGAATCAACAAAAGGTCAATGTGTGAGGGCTCATCCTTCTTGAGGAATTGGATAAGATGCGAGGTCTCGTCCCTATCACGCCTTTGAAGAGTAAATAGAGATGTCTCATCCACCCTTGGTAGGATCAACCAAAGGCCAAGAGAACGGGCTTCACCCCGCCTAATGACAATGGCCACAACAAAACACCCAAGTATAAGGGTTGTTTACTCTCTCCATAACAAAATTCTCTTTTTCCTATTGCTTGTTTAGGCAAAAAATTCTACTCATATGCGTGTATGTTTTTCAAATTCAATGTAATGCATAAATTTAATGAATAAAAAAGCATTAAAACTCACACACAAAAGCAATAATGACTACCTACGAATCAACTCTACAACAATAATATCCTCTTAAAGGCCCCATGTTGTTTCCAGATAAACCTCTTAAGGCTCTAGTGCCCTATCGAGTGAGTCCTCTTATGGCCCCCAACTCGCTAAAAAGCAACTACTAGCTAAGCTTTTTTTTTTTGCTTCATTCAAACTGATCTGTTATAAATACAACAACAACAACTTACAAAATACCATAATGAAACATTTCCTACAATTGAAAACTACTAGCTAAGTTGAGTGTAGCTTACTATAGCCCTAACAAATGATGCCACGAACCACAATGCTAAAATAAAGTTGTTTCCATGGGAAGGAGTGATAACATATCAATAGGAAGCAAGGAAACAAAGATAATCAAAGAATGATAGAGGTAACTTCGAAAAAACATAACCTTTATCGATGAGCAAGGCTACATAAGCAAAATCAAAAAAATAAAAAATAAAGACAATGTTAGAGAGTTCACCAAACTTGCCTCTAAAGCTCAAGTCTTCATGAACACTAAACCAAATTCCCCTCTAAGATGTCTTATTTTACTTCTGTAGGCTGACTTTACCAAGTTAACTTCCCAAGCTCGTGAAGACCATCCACAAGCCTCACCAAGGGTACACAAGAAGCCTCACCAATAAAATAACTCAAGATAGGCCACTTTAGATTGCTTCCGCTTAAGAGGCAATTGTTATACCTATTCTCACACACTACCATCAAGTAACTCGTCACATCCTAATAAAGTAACCATGCCTCTACATGCACCTTATAGTAGGACATAATTTTAGTGGGATTGGCACCAAAACTCCGGCCTTCTTTATAAAGGTTCATCTATTACAAAAAAAAAATGGGACTGATCGACGCCAAAGCTCTCCTCATTTATAAAAGCCCATCTATCATAAAAAAAGGGTTCCAAGAGGCCTACCAAAGTTCTACCAAAACTTTCCTAATATGCTTTCTAAGCTCATTAGACTCCCTGAAACCTCCAAGTTTAGGGACTCTCTGCACTTTTGTTGGTGTGAACCACCCTTATATGAGCAGTTTTTGCATCCTCTATTATTTGAATTGCCATATCAAACTACCTCAACTTTTGTGTTGTAACAATATTGTAAATGTATGATACAAAAATATGGACAGTTGAGATTGTTTTCTCCATGCTTTAGATTGCTACTCAAATGCATGTTCTGAGGGACTACATATGATGTTATTTAAATTTGGAATATAATAAGGTTAATTCTAACAATACATTCTTAAATTATGAAGAAAATTTTAAATGAAATAAAACAACATTTAGTAATTAAATTTGATAACTTTTGATTTTTTTTTGGTCTCCTCAATACTGAATTTTCAACTTCATCCTTATATGAAAATATCTTATTAATATACTAATACTTTAAAAATTCAATTAAAAAGTTATAAAACTTATGAACTAATTTATATACTATTTATAATTTGGACATGTATGGATGTAATTAACCCATATATATATATACATGGATGGGTTGATGAGGCAAAATTGGTAGGTTTGAAGGAGGGGACATGGTGCATAATGTTGTGTCTGATTCGTGGCATACAAATTTGCTCAAAAAACCAAACAAAAGCAACACCTATTTTAAGATATAAAATGACAACTCCTCCCACCCCACCTCTCTCTTTCACCTTTGTCTCCCTTCCCCAACATTCAAAGCTGTACTCCAATTTTTAACATTTTGAGATTTAATTATTCATGGTAACAAAGTTAATAAAAATTTATGGGTTTAATCAACTAATAACATCAAATATATATTCTAATTCATTGGACCTCAAAACTCAATAAAATTGATCCATTAAATTAATTATATGTTTAGGATCATATCAAACTAGCTTTGTGGAATACAAGAGAGTGGGATTATTTTATTATAAAGTTGGGGATGAATAATATTATTTTATTTACTTAAAAAGGTGTTATATGATATAGTCATAGAGGTCATATGTATAGGTCTTCGTTGAGGGTTCCTTCTATATATATAAATACATGTCACCGACCATTAAAAAAATACATAAAATGAGAAGCAAACAAGAGTCTGATTTTAGGTCCTTGATTTTGGCTTTAAAATATTTTCAAAATCCTAACCTTTTTCGACCAGAAAATAACGTACTACGTCGTCTGCATTAGGTCAAATATTAGACAATCTTGAGAATATATATATAATAATTAATTAAGTTGTTATTATGAATCAAATAATAATATTGTATTAGATTTTTTTATTTTTGTTAAAAATATTTTTTAAAAAATTTTATTTAATAATGAGTATAGGTAGAGTGGTTATAAATTTATATTTTAACATTATCGAACTTGTGTTCAATTCTTAGATTTATAATTTTTAATTCTTTTTTTAAGATAAAATAAAAATATGAAAAGATAAAAATGTCATCATAATAATATTGATTATAATTTAAAAGAATGGGTACTTCTATAATTTCATAATTTAATTGATAACTCGAGTGACACCGACTCAATTAAGTGCTTAAATAATAAGTATAAATAATTAAAAAGAGAAAATATTTGGTGCAGTGCGAGTGAAATTTTTAGATTCTACAAATAGGTTCAAGGGTTAACAAGTGTCTTATAAATGTATAGTAAAATATTAAATAAAAAATATTTTTTTTAAAAAAAACACGTGACAATTTTTAAAAATTACTTATGAAATAAAAAAAAAGTACACTGCTAGTGTACCAAATACCGACTCATAAAAAATAGTACATATAAAAATAATTATGTCATTTGAAATTTGTATTTAATATATTTTGTATAAAAAGGACTAGAATCTAAAAAGATAGGCTCTTTAAAAGATATCAAAATGTCTATCAAAATTTTAAATGTTTATCAGAATTTTTAACTTATACTAATATTGAAATTTATAACAAAACCGTCAGAAATTTTGATACGCGCTTAACATTATTTGTAGAGTCTAAAAATTCCACTAGCAATATACCGAATATTATTCCTTAAAAAATATCATTATCTTTAAAAAAAATCTAATAATATGTATAGATAATTTTTTTTTCTTTTTTCACCGGTGAGAATAAAATTATTTAATATTATATTTAAGTGTTTAAATAAGTTAATGTCACAATTCAATCAAATATCAATTGATCAGTTCATAAATGATTAAAAACCATTCTTTTCATAAAAAAATTATTATTAGGATATTTTTATCTTTTTATATTTTTATATAAAAATTAATTTAAGCTCAAAGTGAATTTAAAAAATAGTTTTAAAAGACTCGAACATAAGACAATATAATCTTTAAAACATCAAATTTACCATTTCAACCAAAACTTAATTTATTTTTACATAAATTCTTCACTTAAATTGTGAACAAGGTGTAGCTAGGGGCCCCGGTTCCCCTAAAATAATTTTTTTTTCATTTAAGCCTTTTAAAATTTTTAAAATTTTAAATTAATAAAGGTAAAATTACACTTTAACTCCCCTAAAAATATAAAAAATTAAATTAATATTTTAAAAATTATAAAAATATAAAATATTAAAATAATAAAATTATATTTTTATAATTATAAAAATTACAATTTCGCCTCGTGAATATGTTACTATCAAATATATATATAAATTACAAGATACGTAGGTGGTGCTTGCGGCCAGCCTAACCTTTATATATTTTATTAAGCATATGTAGCCCTTTTCATATATCCTTCCTCGAGCCACACCATCCCAATAACTTATATATAAATTTGTTCTTTCATGTTTGGTGGTCAACTTGCTTAACCCTAAACTTTCCAACTGTATTAATATTTATTTTAATCTTCCAATTATGTTATATATAGCAAACATATATACATATATATATTCGTTTCCATCAAAGAAGACAACTTGGAAGACAATGGTAAACATGTTGGATACTTGTTAATTTCCTTTCTAACCCATGTTTGGTTTCCCACAATACATGAGAATCTCTTTCTTTTTTTTCCTTTTTATTTGATGTGTTTATCGTTTCAAACATGGTGCCTAACCAGCGATAATAATTAAATGGTAAACTATAAAAATAGTCACTTTTATTTGCCTAAGATTATATTTTAGTCACTTATGTTTGAAATATTATGTTTTTGTTTTGTTACGAAGTGGTCATTCTACTGTTAAACTCTGTTACCTCCCTAGTGGCAATCCTACGCGGCAGTCTAAATGAGTTTTAAATGTCAACTTAGATATCCAATTGTTGAGATCAAAATAAGTTTTTAATTAAATAAATAAATTTTGGACTGCCACGTAGGACCATCGTTAGGAAGGTAACGGAGCTTAACAATGGAGTGACCACTTCGTAACAAAATAAAAACGTAATATTTCAAACATAAATGTCTAAAATGTAATTTGAGGTAAACAAAAGTGATTTTTTTATAATTTACCCATAAATAAATTTCTATATATAAATATAAAAACAGATACAAAACACAATGGGATATTACCTAATTTAAGGATTTAATGTCCCAAATTGGGCCTACAATGTTAGTTGTGTTTTGAAGCACTCAAGTCATTAATTAATACATGATTGAAGGGGGAAAAAGAATAACCCACACACACACACGAAGAACAAACTAGATTACATGCGAGAGGGAACAAGATCCCTACAATGATCATTTCGAGGGACTTGTGGAATTTGTTTTTATTTAATTAATTCTTTATATCTAAATGAAACATGTTAACATGACATGTGTCGAGGACCCATATTCTTCCTCTACAAGTGTGTGTTTTTATACTCTATAAAAATATGAACCTATAAAATATTCATATTAAGTCATTTCTTAGATTGAATTGGTACGGGTTAATTTATAACACTAACTCAGTTAAATGTCTTAAACGTATTAAGTTATTTTTTAGATGAATTGATACGGGGTTAACTTATGACACTAACTCAGTCAAAGATCTTAAATATGATTAGATCCTGGCACACCTGTGATATTGGTGAAAAAAAGTTTACATAACAAATATATTTATAAAAATGGCAAATTTAGGGGGAAGCAAGAGTCTTGGCCCTCAAAATGAAAAATAATTTGCTATGCAGGCTCTTAATAAATGATTAAATTATAAATTAATCCATGGCCAAATTGTATTTTGGCTCCTAAAATGAAAAATATATATATTAAGTCCTTTTAAAAATAATGAAAACATAAATTAATACAAGATACAATTATATTTTGATCTCTTAAAAAATTATAATTCAATTTTACCGCCGCAAAAAAATTTGTGAATTCTCCCTGCAAACGAAACTTTAATTGAAATAATAAAATTAAGATATTGAAGACTATATATGGTGTTTTAAGTTCAAAACTGCACAATGTATATTTTTTTAGATTTTACATAAAATATAAAAACAATAAATATACCGTCGTAGCAATATTTATTACTTTAAAAAAAGAATGGGTTTTCGTTAATTTTTCAATCGATTTAAGAGTTGAGCCGTGATTAATGATCAACATCAACTAAATTAATTAATGTAGATATAAATAAATATATAATATATATCGTTATACGTGATATATCATGAGATATCAGTCTTGGTATTAGGGTTTTTGTGGTCCTAATTTGTTTAAAACTTGAAAGTCTAATTATATGTGTGTGTGTGTGTGTTTGTGTGTGGACATGACTAGGTATTTCGATCCATTATCGACCTACTCAATCTTTTTTTAAAGTTTCCAAGTCTTGACCAAAGGTAGGAAATGTGGAACAAAAAAGCCAAAAACTTGGCGAGAATCATGTGTTTTTGCTATGGTTAACATGTTTCATAAGCTGTTTGGGGCTTAATTTATAGGTTGATTAAGTAATTAAGCTTTAATAATTAAAGTATTCAGGTTTTCATAAAGTTACAAGATAAAATTTTCACCAAAGATAATATAGACCTGTAGACGGTTTGTCGATTTTTGATGAACTATATTTCGAAAATTCAAGAGTTCAGTATTCTTGCCCATAAATGCCCTATTTGTTATAAGGCACATATTCAAATCCCATCAAGCGTAAATATTGAGATTTTCTTAATATTAATCGTGCATGCACACACAATCCAAGGGAGAGGGGGCAGGTAGTGGCCTTCCCCCTAACATGGTAAATTTGCTCCTTTAGTACAAATAAACTTAATGGTAAAATTATATCTAGACTTCCAAAATTTTATCATTCAATTTTGACCCCTTAAATAATATTTTACCTTTGCACTTGATACGGTCTATCTCTTCAGACACTCTATGATGTGCACTCACTTTGTTAAACTCGTTACCTCTTAAGATAAACTTTTCAAGCACTCGAACTCTAAAAAGAATTAAAAAATTGCCCAATATCCTTAAATTATGTTTTTAAAAAATAAAAACTAATTAAAAATGACATAGATAACTTCTTCCTAAACCCTTGCCACTACTAGTGTACTTAATAATAGTCATTAAGCTAATCCTAGATCTTTATAGCATACTTATTTATTTCATTACCACTTTATTTTTAGACCAAATAAACCAAACCTTAATCACTTGAAACAACTATAGCCTACTTAATTAAAGCCCTTTTAATGCATTTTGTTTAGTCAAATGAAAAGAAAATCATTTCATACATATCCGATCGTTAAGGGTGTTTATCACCCCAGATGTAGCTTGGGTTTAAGTCGCGCTAACCGCGTTTATTTTTTGAGCTTTATCTTGTTATTGTAATTCAAAAAATAAAAAAAAAGACACATACACTCTTTAAAATATGGTAAAAAATATATTAATATTAAATATTTAAAACAATAAACATGTGAGGTCACATTACAACTATTTCAATAATTAATTTACAACTTGTTATTAGTAAAAATATTAAAATTCCATGTTTATTATTTAAACAATATATAAGATACTTACAACTTGTGTCAATAGTCAAAAAAATAAAATTTAATTTATGGATAAGTCATATATTTTATCCATAAGACCATCCTATCAAGTTTGGTGATAATTATTATTTGGATAAACTATAAAAATAGTCATTTTTGTTTATCTCATATTACATTTTAGTCACTTACGCTATCGTCTTGTTACGGAGTGGTCACTTTACCATTAAGCTCCATTGCCTCCCTAATGGAGGTCCTACGTGGCAGTCCAAATGGGTTTTAAATGTCAACTTGGATGTCCTACGTGGCAATCCAAATTAAATTTATTTAATTAAAAATCTATTTTCATCCCATTAATTGGACATTTAAGTTGGCATTTAAAATCCATTTGGACTGTCACGTAGGACTATCGTTAGGTAACGGAGTTCAACGGTAGAGTGACCGCCTCATAACAAAATGATAACGTAAGTGACTAAAACGTAAAATTTCAAACATAAATGACTATTTTTATAGTTTACCCTTATTATTTTAAAAGTGGAAAAAAATTCTATTGTTTTTTTGGTATGGGGAAGAAAATTATAATAGTGAAACCTAGAATATTCTGACATTTGAACATTCACATATATAATATAATAAAAGTACAAAATCCTCTCTAATTATTTCCACAAATCTTAATTTAGAAAATAAACTGTAGTTAGCAGCAATAATTGGTAGTTTACTTCAAAATCAACTCCCAATAATCACATACCATCTCCACCACTAATCCACATAAATTATGTCAAAGGGATGTCCCATTTGGTATTAATGTATAGTTTATGTTATGATTTTTTTTATTAACTTTATATTAAGAATGTATCTATTGTAATTTTAAGTACAACCCTAAAGTCAGCTACACATCCATTACCATTTTGATTTATTTTTCTAAATTGTTTGCAAAACTCAGTTCACATGACTTTTCAAGGACTTTCCTTTCATTTTCCTTTTTGCAATGTGTTTTCTTTTTAATTTTATTCAATTAAATCCTCCCTAGTTTTAGGTCATTTTCAACATGTTTCTTTTTAATTAATATATTTTATTATTTATTTTTTATTATTTCTCTTTTGTTTGATATTCGATAGTCACATGAATTCCAACTAGAACTGTTTGTGATCGGGTTATTCGTCCAAGCTCGAAGGCTCGCCCAAAATTTGGGTAAAAATACTAGGCCCGAAAAATGGACTTGGGCAAAAAAATAGGCACGTTTAAAATATGGGTCGAGCTTGGGCTTGAACATTTAACGTCTGAGCCCGACTCAACCAAGTTTATAATAATTTATATTATGTTATTTTATATATTATGTAATTTAGAACACATTAAAAAAATAAACCTATACTAAATATATAATACTACTATAATGTAAACATTAAAATAATGTTAAGATGACTATATAAAAAATGTATAAAATTATTAAATATTGAACTAATATATATAAATATTTTTAAAAAATAAAAAAAATATGGGCAGGTTTGAGCACAATTTTAAGCCCATATTTCAGGTCGGGCTGGGCTTGAGAAAGCGTAAAGTTTGTTAATATCATGCTTAAACCCAAACAGAGCATAGTCGAACCCAACCCATGAGCATCTCTAGTTCCAACTAAATTCGAAGTTGAGTTAAGTCAAAGTTCTAAATAAAAGTAAAGTTCTCCGATTTTTTATTTTCTCTATCTACCAAACTCGAACCTACGACTTTTTTTTTAAGTTTCACTAATACAAAGATAGTACAATTACAAATGTAGGACATGTACGAGTTACAAGTACAAATATATAATATAAAATTTAACCAATACAATACACAACCGACAAAAAATCAAACTAATACAAAAAGAATTAAACAAAACCTACCTCACATATCGTAATTACAAACTCGAACCTCGACCTTCAAAAACCCACACCTAAAATTTAAATTAATTTAAAATATATCGAATTTCTTACTACTCAATACAGTGAATTATTGGTACTTAAATTTGTAACAATATATCACAATAAATAATTAATCATGTTGATGACGTGTCCTCTCCTTTTAAGAAGCCAATCATTATCCAAACCGTTGTGGGTGGGCTTACAAATTAAACTCCCCACTACCTCAACATGTAACGCCACTCCATTATCAATCATGTGGATTCATTTTTTAATATTATATATTAAATATTAATTAAATAAAAATGTCCTCAACTTTTTTTATTAGCTAAATATAATTAAATTTACAAATTTTTTAATATTAAAAAAATAAATTGATTAAAAAATAATTTTTTCCCTTTTTTGTACACTTCAATAAAAGCTACAAAAATGGTCGAAATAATTAATTTATTAAAAAAAAGAGAATTAAAATGAAAATTAAATGTCAAGTTCCATCAAAATTATTATGAATATGATAGAGGTGTATCACATAATAAATATTCCATTCAGAAAAAAAAAAGGGGGGGGACGTGGAAGAAAAGTGAGCATTGAGGGAGGCATCATGACCGTCCATTTGGATTCTGATTAAAACGAAATCAAAGATACCAAATTACCAACGGTGATCCTTATAGGAAAAGCCACGCTACAGTAATACCGGTAGTATATTATAACCATATCATATTTCAGTTATATTATTCTTTTATTATCATTCATGAAATATTAATTATTCTTTAGTAATTTGATTAAAGTAATTTTAATATTTATCCTAAAAAATTTATCTAAAACGAATTTTATAAAGGTTCAAATAAAATAGTGAAAATTACGGATTTAGAATATAGACGTATTTTTAAAAATAACATATAATAAATAATGAAACGTATAAACCTTTCTCTCTGGGGGTAGGAAAATCATGATTGGCATAACGGACCTAAAACTATAGAATTTGGGTGTGAGTCTTTTGTCGAAATGAAGTGACTATTTACTTTTCTATTTTTATATTTATATATAGTATTATCGGCCAAAACAAAATTAAGTAAACATTTTTTTTTTGTTTTACACCCCGTAACTCTTTCTCAACCAAGTTTGAGCAGAATAGCAGAGCAAGTACAAGTATTAGTAGCATAGAAAAATTACGCTCATCGTCGCAATAACACATAAAATATATATGATATTAAAATTTAAAAAAATTAAACATGTCAAATTAACAATAATAAATATACTATAATTGTTCTCGACGTAAATTAAAGATATATTAAAATCGAAAAGTATAAAAATTAGTATTAATATGATGAAGATACTAAATTATATATATTAAAATAACATAATATATTTTAAACTTTAAAAATATATATATATTTTAATTTTTTTAATTAAATTGAGGCTAGATTATCGTGACATAACTTAATTTAGAGCTTAAATAATATATATTTAGGGCAACTTAATTTTTAAAAAAATTGACAAACACAGCGCAGCCACAGCCGCCATTTCCACTTCCATCCTTTTAGTGATGATTAATAATAGAAAATTATAATTTATTATTATATTTTTCCCCAATTATTTCGGTATCCATTTTTAACTTTTTTTAATCTTACTAATAATAAAAGAGCGAAAAAAATACTATATTTATAAAAACAGACAAAAAGAGAAAGGGACTTTCAAAAGCACTGAAATAAATAAAATAAAAATTTAAACCCAGAAGAGAAAATGAAAGGTCTGGGGATTCTAAAGATAAGTCTTTTCCTTTTCCTTTTTAAAAAATAAAAAATTTTTAAAAAAAATCTCCTTTTTAAAGGAAGCTTCAAAGTTCAAACCATTTGTTTCAATGGCAATGAACTTCTCAGTATTTTTCTCTGTGAAAGAACCTTTGAAAAAACAAAAAGCTTAAAGAAAAAAATATATAAAACCCCTTTTTTTTGTTCTTTATTTTTCTTGTTTATGACGTTATTCACCTAAATTTTCTAACCTTTGAAGAAAACTGGGTTTTTCAGTTTTCACCTATATAAACAAACCCTTTCTCTCCTTTCCTCCATTCATCTTCACTGATCAAAATAAAAAACCCCGTTTCCATTTTCCCACTTTACAATACATATACATATAGATATTTACATACATATAGATATATATATATATAATATAGTGAAAGAAAAATGGGAGAAGATGAGTGTTATATAGTGGTGAGAGAGTATGATCCAAGCAGAGATATAACAAGTGTTGAAGAACTAGAAAAAAGATGTGAAGTTGGTCCCAGTAGCGGCAAACTTTCTCTCTTTACCGACCTCTTAGGTGACCCTATTTGCCGGGTCCGCCATTCCCCTGCTTTTCTCATGCTGGTACAATTCTACACATTGTTTTTTTTTTCCTTCTTTTGTCTCGTTTTCTTTTCTTTTTTTTTTTCTCACTGATTTTGGTTTTTGTTTTTTTTTTCTCGGGTACCAAACAGGTTGCTGAATTGAGCTCGACCAAAGAAATCGTCGGTATGATTCGAGGCTGCATAAAAACCGTCACATGCGGCAAAAAGTTCTCCCGAAATAGTAAAAACAATGATCCCATCGCAACGAAGCTCGTCCCTGTTTATACTAAACTCGCTTACATTTTAGGCCTTCGTGTTTCACCTTCCCACCGGTAATTTTTATTATTATTTCTTATTGAAACAATGAAAATCAATGGCGATCGATGAATATTTATGTGATTTTAATTTTGGGTTTTTTCTTTTTTGCAGGAGAATGGGGATAGGGTTAAAGCTAGTGGTTACAATGGAAGACTGGTTCACTCGAAACGGGGCCGAATATTCATATATAGCTACGGAGAACGATAACCGAGCTTCCATTAATCTGTTTACCGATAAATGTGGTTACTCCAGGTTCCGTACGCCGGCCATTTTGGTTAACCCGGTGTTCGCTCATCGACTCACTGTTTCAAACCAAGTTACCGTGATCGAACTTTCCCTTTCCGACGCCGAGTTGTTGTACCGTCGCCGTTTCTCCACCGTGGAGTTCTTCCCTCGCGACATTGACTCGGTGCTTAATAACAGACTCAATTTAGGAACGTTCTTGGCTGTGCCACGTGGATTTTACACTCGAGAATCATGGTCCGGGTCGGATAAATTTTTATCCGACCCGCCAGAATCGTGGGCGGTATTAAGCGTTTGGAATTGTAAAGACGTGTTCAGGTTGGAAGTTCGTGGCGCGTCGAGGACGAGGAAGACGTTGGCCAAAACGACGAGGGTGGTGGACAAGTTGTTGCCGTTCTTGAGATTACCGTCGATACCGGAAGTGTTTCGTCCGTTCGGTTTTCACTTTTTGTACGGTCTTGGAGGGGAAGGACCACGCGCGGCTAAGTTCGTTAACGCCTTGTGTGCTCACGCTCATAACTTGGCGAAAGAAAACGGGTGTAGTGTGGTGGCGACTGAGGTGGCGAAACATGAGCCGTTGAAAGACGGGGTCCCACATTGGAAACGATTATCGTGCGACCATGATTTGTGGTGCATCAAACGGCTTGGGGAAGACTATAGTGACGGGTCTGTCGGTGACTGGACTAAATCACCCCCTGAACTTTCCTTATTTGTAGACCCCAGAGAATTCTAAAGTCTTAACAAAAAAAAAAAAGTAAAAATAATAATTTTATTTTTTAGATATTGACCAAAGATAAAAAGGAATAAAAAGATATGGGTTTTTGGTGTAAATCTTTGGGTCCTTTTTATTTTTTTAATTCTAAATCTAGCCTTTTAAGATCATGTTGTAGACAAACCAACCCTTAGGTTTTATTTTTTATTTTTTAGGGAATATTTCTTAATTTTTTTAATTTACTTTTCAATGTTTTTTAAAGATGAAAATAGGGATGAATAATCATGTGTAATTAGAATATCCTTCCAACGTCAACACTCTAAAATTATAATGAAATAAATTTATATATTAACAAATTTGACACCAATATTTATAAATTTTGTCACTATGGCTCTCCATTTTGATTTTGTTTGTTTTGAATGGAAAAGTTGACTAAACTATTACAAGTTTAATGGCATTGAAATGACAGCATGCATGGTAGTTTACATTAAGGATGATATCGAACTGATCGTAATTTAATTAAATCTCAAAATTGTACATGAATATTTATTCAATGTGCAATATTATACATGGAGTTTTATTCTGTACAATTTTATGCATTAAATTTTGATTTGATTCAATTTTTACAAACTACTAATACAATTGATGACATAGCAACATTTTACGTTTAAATCCAGTATAAAAATAAACTAATACATTTATTCTTTCAAATGCATAAAAAATCAAAATTAAAATTTTATGTGTACATTTGAATCACAATCAAATTTTCATTTGTATAATTGCTTACGAAGAAGCTTCTCTGTCCCTTTCGTAAAACCTGATTCCAAGGACCATCTTCAAACATCAAGTATCAGAGTCTCATATGGCGGATTAGTCCACCACCGGTCCTTCTCCACTGCATCAATAGCAAGAGAAGGCACCTCCTCTAACAGATAAGTTGTTTCTCCTTTGTGAATACCTTCCGTAGCTATGATATGAGCAACTCCATTCCCCTTTCCCAATGCATGTACAAAAACACATCTCCTATAGTTTGCACTTAATGATTTTGAGTCCATAATGTACACACTAATTACCGACCCATCTTGATTATTTACATAAATTCTCTTCACCAATATAAGAGCATCGCCTTCAATCACCGCCTCCAGAAAACCCAGATTGAGACCCATTTGGGCCGCCTGAAAACATGCAAGCGCCTCCGCAGCAAAATCCGAAGGTATGTGGTTGTTTATTATCATTCTAGAATCTAGATCCCAAAACAATGCCCTCTAAGTTTCTAATCACAACCCCTGTAAATGATCTCTTTGTAAAGCTTTGAAAGGAAACGTCGTAGTTTATCTTGACTGACGGGCATTCTCTATCTTTCAGACTCTACTCTCCGAACAAGTAATTTCTCATTAATGACATTGAGTTCACGAATGTAGTAGTTAATCATATTAATTTTCTCCTGAGCTGTCTGTATAACCCCTTCATGAAGTGCTTTGTTTCTTGCTGTCCATAGTGTACAAATTGCACAAGCCACAATCCTGCAATGATAATTTAAGATGGTTTTAAAAATAAATGCCAGCCAATCATTATAATCAAAACCTGAGACCTCCTAGGACCATTGTAAATTTAATTTGGGGTAATATACAAAAATAGTCACTTTTGTTTGTCTTAGGTTACATTTTAGTCACTTATGTTTAAAATGTTACGTTTTAGTCACTTATGTTATTATTTTGTTACGAAGTGATCATTCCACCGTTAAGTTCGGTTATCTCTCTAACGGTAATCCTAGGTGGCAGTCCAATTAGATTTTAGGTGCCAACTTGGATTTCTAAATGGAATGAAAATAGATTTTTAATTAAAAATTTTAATTAATTAAAATTTTCAAACTTAAACCTTAACTAAAAGAACTGTTCATCTCCTCTTTTTAATATTTCTTCTGTCTCTTACTTTTTTCAATGTTTTTTTTATTTGACTGGAAAAACTATTATTAATATCAAAATAGTTGAAATCGGGAATAAGAAAGAATAATCTGGAATACCCACAAAGAGATTGTGAACATACAAGTTGATTCAGATAAGAAAAAATTTGATTGAGAAACTAATTATTCAATAACTGTGAAAGAACTAGAAAATATAATAATTAGGAACAAGAACAATGAAAGTAACAACCCTTTTTTGAAAATTTTAAAATTAGCTTGAATGAAAACATGTTTCTAGTTGTATTTTATGGGATGTTACTAACGCAAAATAAAATACATGTTTACAAACAATTTCAAAAAGTAGAAGAAAATATCAAGAATTTTAATTTAGGTTTTTCATTAAACAGTAAAAAATCTAATCTTTTGTTTTTCAGTATTGAATAAAAGAGATAGAGAAATGCAGAAGACATACCTGAAACCTCCATTGAATCCATCTGTATGAAGCAGTCATTTTGATTTCAACTATTTTGATCTTAATAATAGTTTTTCCAGTCAAATGAGAAAAAAAAACCCATTGAAAAAAAGAAGAGATGGAAGAAAATAAAAAAGAGGAGATGAACAGTGTTTTTAGTTAAGATTTAGGTTTAAAAATTTTAATTAATTAAATTTTTTAATTAAAAATCTATTTTCATCCTATTTAGAAATCCAAGTTGGCACTTAAAATCTAGTTGGACTGCCAATCCTACCGTTAGAGAGATAACGGAACTTAACGATAGAGTGATCACTTTGTAACAAAATAATAACATAAGTGACTAAAATGTAACATTTTAAAGATAAGTGACTAAAATGTAACCTGAGGCAAACAAAAGTAATTATTTTTATAGATTACCCATTTAATTTGTGCCACACTCCTTTGCAGTGAAACAATCCCAGAAAGTATGCTCCAAGTTTTCATGTCCACTCAGAGCATCTGCGGTAAATTTATTTTGACAAAAGAAATTTTGCATGAATTATTTTTAAATTTATCCTTCTTTTTTTTTTTTGGAAATTTTACAAAATACATGTGAACTATTACCCGTATGATAAAAATCAATAAAATTAAAATAATAGAAAAAGATAAACATTAAGGATAAAATTTATCATTCAACCAAAAATATTTGACTTTTTTAGTCGTAAATTATTCATTCATTTTTGTTTAGATAGGGAAATAAAGCTTTGAACACATGCTTTAGATAGGGCACCCTACTCTATCTTTTACATTCATTCATTCATCCATCTTTTTATTTTTGGTTTACATTAATTAGTTCCTTAGTATCTTTCTAATTAAGGGTTTGGTGGGATTTCAATGGCAAAAATGTGGCCATAATTGGCAACTTTCTGTGGGTGAACGTTGGTATTGTTGCTGGATTCTTCCTATTCTAATTAAGGCTTTTGCACGAGGAATATAGGTGAGTTTTCGATAATCACATTTTGAAAAATCTTAACACGATAATATATCTTTCAATCACGTTAAATATATGTATCGAGAATTTTAATTTATATTTGTACTTTATCAAAATACAGTAAAAGTATTATAGAGGCTTCTACATTTGTCTACTTAAAATTGATAAATTAATTTTTATATGTCAAATCAAAAAATAAATTAATAATTCTGTTAAAAATTTTATTCATTTCTACCATTAAAAATTGATCTATGTACATCGACATGAGGTACATGTGACATTATTTGATTATTCTGTCAATCATATTAATTTTAACAGCACGAATAAATTAAATTTTTAACAGATAATTTATAGAGACCTAGGAGAGCACACCTTCGAGCAGTTCTCCGATTATCAACTGACTTCTTTAAACTCTCAGCACTACCGTGTGAATCTCTTATGTTTTTCCTTAGTTTATTACATTGATTTTGGAAGGTAAGATGTGAAATTGAAATTGATATTGATGGGATAGGATAAGATAAGATTGTGGCACAAATGATATTAAATTTGATGTGGCTTTATTTTGTTTTCATATTTTTGAAGTGGTTTTTTTTTTTGTATAACAATGGGCCATGTAAGAGGGTTCTATAGGATTTGTGATTTGTCCTAATCCTTTTTCTTTTTGTTCTTAAAAAAAGACAAAACATAAATTGCAATCATCATCATTGCAAGAATTAATTCATATGGTTTTGGAACTATTATAATAACTATTTATTTATATTTTCACCATCATAATTTTTTTATTTCATCGGATTTTTACAAATTATTAATACGGTTAATATTATATATTTTATGTGTCTATATTATATATAAAAATAATTATATTTTGCTTGTATAAAAATAAATTAATATATTTTTTTCTTTAAATATGTTTGATTAAATTAAAATTAAAATTAAAATTTTATACGTATGTTTTGAATTAAATTAAAGTTTACGTATCAAATTGTATATTAAATTAAAATTTATATATAATTTTAATATTTATTTTATTTTTTTATTTTTATTACATTTTTCATTGGGTCACGGGATTTTGCACCAACGATTTATTTATGACTAAAGGGTGATTGGTAGGAAGTGGTCGGTCATTCAAAAAGATTTTTTTTTTTAAGATATAAATTAGATTTTACATAATTTATAAAATGTCTGAACACATAATTTGGTACACGAGTTTTACATTTTTTGTAATATGGTATTTGTGTTTTATGGTCAAATAACAGAAGTTATACATTGACAGTGTTAAATTTTTAGTATTTATTTCGAATTTTAGAGTCAATTTGATGAAAGTTCATAATTAACTGATAATATTAGCAATTAATTTTCATCAAATCAATCCTAAAATCCTAATTAAATCACATCCATTGAATCATATTGAACAAATTAAACCCGAAATTAAACAAATTCAAAATTAACACTAAATTTCTTCTATTAACAAAATCATGAAAAATTCAAGCATAATAATATTAACAATTATCTTTAATAAAAATTTAAACCTAAATTTTAATAAAAAATTTATTAACTTGCTCAAAAAAATTAACCCTCATTTTATTATCTACATCAGTTGTATAATTAGTTTCAAACCATACGTTTCATTGTTATGTTACTCTTTTTTTTAAACAATCTCATTATAAGTTATGGTTATATCTACTCTTGTTGACACGATACCTAAAATTACTCATAGCCTCTCCCCAACACCCATAAATAGGAAGATAATGCGCTTCAGTGCACTCGAACCCATGTGCTTATCTAGATTGCTTATATAGAAATCAACATTTCAACAATTATATGCATGAAATTAACAAAATTGAATAATCCAACAATTTATATGCAACAAATTAATAAAAATAAATAACCCAAAGGCAAAGAGAGGAATTCAATATCGGAGTGCCTAAATAAAATTTTAGAATCAGGGAGGGGACAACGGTAGAAATTTTGTCTAAAAGAAGTTGAAATTGAATTATGAACAACTAAAAAGGACTAAAATTGTTATTAGTCAATTTAACCAAAGTGAGCCAAGGACCTTATCTACTTCCCCTAGCTGTGCCTACAAGTTTAACAACATGTAGACTAACTTGTTAATTTTTACAAGGTAGAAAGACGAAATTATTAAAAAAAAACAATATTTATTATAAAATTATTACTGTAAGAAATAAATATTCATGTGATGTGATGTAATAAATTTTATAATGATGGTAAAGAAAGCACCAACCAGCAAAAAAAAAGGCATGACTTGATTAAAATATTGTGACCGTCCTTTAAATTAAAGAAGGGTTATTTTTATTTATAAAGTTGTATACCATTTTTATTTTTTGTTTTAAGTGCTTTTGGTCGATTTAAGTATTTTTAATCGATTGAATCTTAATTGGATTAGTATAGATATTGTTGTTAATATAGAGAGATGTGAATTCGAATATATTGAAGCGTATTATCCTCTATTTATAAATTTGAAGAAAATTTATAGATAATTTTAAGCATTATATCAAAAATAACAGATACGATTAAAATATATGAATTTTTTTTCTCTTAAAAGCTAAGGTAAAAAAAAAAAGCATATGGGCAACATCACTTTATATTTTGTCAATGAAAAGTGTGATAAATCCAATCATTTTTCATTAATAAAGCTAATTTGGTTGTATAAAAAGTTAAAGCTAATTTGGTTTATTAAGCATTATTCATGCAATAAAAGCATCAATAAGAACTTTTTTATTATTTATTATTATTTTAAATTGATGTCGATGCAAATAGGAAATTTCGAAAATAAATATAAAAAAAAACTTCTAAATTAAAAGGATAAATTGCTATTAAGAGTATTAATTCAATTTGACATTACAATTGATTAATGCAACAAATTATTTTTTATTATTAATATTGTTTGAGTCAGACTGATTGGGTCGAGAACTGATTTAGGTATTGATCTAATAAGAGATAAAAGAAAAAATAGTTACTTGTGAATAGATATAAACCGATTGAACCAATTTCTTTTATAATTTTTTTTTTATTTTTTAATTAATTATTTACTTAAAATTAATAATTTGACCAATTCAACCGTATAATTTATAAACATTGATTATTGTTGTATGAATGCTAATCTGGGAATCATGCAAAGCAAGCATATGTATTTGGGCTAGAAAGCTAGACCAATGTGGCTTGTAAAACCCTTTTAGGGCCTTTAAAGTTTAGTGGGATCAAAATTAGGTTGTCAAAATGAAAGTGTAATTTTAATTTTGTAATTTTATATATAAATATTATTTTGATTTGATTTTCACAAATCAATAATATAATTATTTTATATTAACATGTTGTATTCATAAATAATTATATTTATTCAATATAAAAATAAATTGATGTATTTTTTTCTTTAAATATATATAATTGAATCAAAATTAGAGTTTCATGTATATATTTAAATTACAATCACAGTTTATGTGTATAACTTGCACTAAATCAAAGTTCATGCATCAAATTGCACATTAGATCAAAGTTCATGTAACACCCTCTTACCCAACCCGATCGTCAAGTCTGAGTTACAGAATGCTACTCTAGTTATCGGAGCATCAATTATCAAATAAACATTCAATTTATGATATTATACACATACATACAAGCAACACAGACATATAATGTGATATATAAATAATTCTGAGACTTATACAGGCTTAAAAATGTTCTTATATTAGTTCACTTTCGAATTAGGACCAAACTGTAAGGTTTTAAATATTTGGACCGACGTCGTGACTTCGCCATGTCCTCGTCACGACATGGCCAGCCATCATAGTATGTCACATTGTGATGACACGCCTGTGCTCGTCACGATGTCACTTTTAATGATGACAACGTCGCAACGTCAAAAGTTCGAAGCCGCGACATTTTCCCTGTTTTTGGAAAAAAAAATACATATTTGGTACCTAATTCATGAGTTATAAACCATTTTTGTATAAATATTCAATCAACATTGTACACAATAAACTTGTTAAACCATTTCCATGATAACCAAATTCAAGTACAAAAGTACCTAAATCAACCATTCGAGATTACACTATCCAAGCATCCATCATTCAAGCTTATTTACTTCTCGATAAATTAAACATATTCAAAACACTACCATATTTAATTCCTACCTTCAACATGCAATTTTAGACTAAGTATTTTTAATTCCTACCTTCAACATGCAATTTTAGACTAAGTATTTGCTAAATTTGATATGAACTAGCCAAATCAATCTATAACAGCCCGATTTCGGGCTTAGTCGGAACAGTGGTTTTGGGACCAAAAATCCAAGGTTGAGAAATTATTTTTATTATTACTATGGTGTCATAGTATGATTATATGAGTGTATAAAAATTTTGGTGAATTAATTTTAGCGTTTGTAAGCTTAATTGCGAAAAATGACTAAATCGCATAAAAGGTAAAAGTTTTATTTTACTTGATAGATATACCAAATTGCTAGAGAACCATAATTGGAGGTGTTTAAAGAGCAATTAGACCCCTTAAAGAGGCAAGGTCGGCCATAGGGACAAGAAAAATCAATTGGTCAAATGGTTAGGTGAGTTAATAACTTAATTTTGTTTAGAAATAAAATAAAGAGAAAAATGTTGTCATCTTTTTACTCTTCTTTCTTCCACCGATTTTTTCTCCAAGAAATATCCATAGGAGCTTGAAACTTTCATCCATTTATTCCTCTCTCAAGTAAGTGGTTTAGATGGTTATTTTTGATGATTTCGGTACTTTTGGAACCCTTGTAGTATGAGCTATCTATTCAGGGGACTATTTTGAAAAATGGTTGATAGTCTAGGGACTTTTCATGAAATTATTTATTATGTTTGCTGAGTTTTATGGAAGAAAATGAATTTTAGTTGTTTAATAAAAAAAACTTTTGTGAAATGATGTTTATGAAAAACACCTAAAAAGGACTAGTTTGTAGTAATTGTAAAATAGATAGTAATATTGTGAAATAATGGAAATTTTGGATTTCTGTAAGAGTAAAAAGGGTTTGGCTAGGCTTAAGGCATGAGGAAATTTGATAAAAATTGATTTTCGAGCCTAGGAGTGAAATGGTCATTTTGTGAAAGTCTAGGAGCAAAATAGTCATTTTGCCAAAAACGTGAATTTATGATTGCCTAAATTTATTTAGAGGTTAAATGAGGGAATTTTTATTATTTTAGATCAAGAAATACAAAATCTGAACCTAGACCAGGGGAAGGCTAAGCAAGTAGATTAAATCGACTAGTCGCCTACGTTTTGTAATCCGAGGTAAGTTGTATGTTAATAATGCAACTATATTGTTATGATGTGTGATTGAATTGATATTGCATAAATTATTTTGATTGTGAATATGAGTATGGATGTTGAGAAATTAATGTAATAAAGACTCCTGGTTGAACATTAGGAATAGATTTGGATATTTATGCCATGACATTGGATGATATGTGTGCTAGTGTAAGACATGTTTGAGACATGCGTCAGCCACATTACGAGAGCCAATGTAAGACATGTCTGGGACATGCATCGGCATTGAGACGAGAGCTAGTGTAAGACATGTCTGGGACATGCATCAGCCTCGAGATATACAAGCTAGTGTAAGACCTGTTTGGGACATGGCGTCAGCTTGTTGTGTGTCAGTGTAAAACCTGTCTAGGACATGGCATCCGCATTGAGATGAGAGCCAGTGTAAGACCTTTTTGGGACACGGCATCGGCCTCGATATATGAAAGTCAGTGTAAAACTTGTCTGGGACATGGCATCGATTTTAATGTGCTAGCTAGTGTAAGACCATGTCTAGGACATGGCGTTGGCATTTTATCCTATGTTTTGGGCTATCAAATATCCTGTAATATTTCAAATGGTTCAACAAGAGATTTATTATTTATATCAAAATTAGAGAACTTATGACCATGTGGTGAGTGGTACAGGTACTTAAATGAGAATTATGAAATACGAGCTTCATTTACGTTGTATGTTTAGTAAGGGAGGAAAATGAGTAAGTTATACCTATGACTACTTGTGTATTTTACACGAATTATGAAATGTGAGTTCAAACCAATGTTGTATGATTGGTGAGAAACAAATATGAGCAAGTAGTGTTTATGAATCCTTACTTTCATGTGCAAATCGAGATATGTTGGGAGTCTAATCCCTTATGGTATCTTGTAGTTATTTCATTATTTACATGCGACTTACTAAGCTTTGTGCTTACTTCTCTTCCTTTCCGTTTCCTTTTAGTGCCACCAAGTTAGTCCGTGGATCAAAGAACGAGGCCTTGTTCTCACTATCATTTGAAGCACTTGGTATAGTTAGTTTTTTTATTTTGATTATGGCATGTACAGGATCTTGTCTTTAAGTTTTGTGTCATTGTTAATTGGCCAAATGTGTTGCCTTGGGGTGAAACCCCTTTATTTTGTATAAGACCATGGATAATGGCTAATACTATCATGATTTATATACAAATGATAATGATTTCATAGATGAGTAGATTGCATGACTAATCAAGTACTTGTTAGGTTGTTAAAGTGTAATGTAGTTGTATTAGATATCTTGTTGTAGTTGAATTGACTTTGTATTGCTATGTGGCTTGGTGGTATGAGTTGTTTTGTAGGTTGATGTAAGTAAGGGTTGCAAAAAAGTTTGGTAGATAGCCTATTTTTGTCCACACGGCTAGACACACAGTCGTGTGCCTAGGCCGTGTGCGACACACGGTCAACTTCATGGGCTGTTGTTCGACTATGTGGCCTCTGCACCTCGAATTTGCAAGTCAGTATGTATGGTAATAAACACACGGGCAGAGACACGGCCGTGTGTCTCAGCCGTGTAGAGGACACGACCTCTGGCCACGAACGTGTGCCTTGGCCATATGCCCTTAATTTGTTGTTGACGTCAAAAACAGAATGTCAAGGTTTTTACACACGGGCTGGGATACGGGCATGTCATGGCCGTGTGAAGGACATGTTATAGACACGGGCGTGCGCCTGGCCGTGTGAAAACCCCTATAGGTTCGAATTAGAAAATAAATCCACACGGGTGTGTCGCCTTTCCACACAGGCGTGTGCCCCTGGTTCTAGTGACATTTTTAAAGTTTTCAACGGTGTTCAGATTAACCCCGGATCATTTCCTAAGAATTTCTAGATTAAGAGTGAAAAGTTTTAAATTTGATCTAGTTTTTATAACACTGAAATGATTGTATGCATGCGTTTAAGTCAAGTAATGCCTCGTGCCCAGTCCCGGCCTCGGACTTGGGTAAGGGGTGTTACACAATCTACAAACCATATAACATGCCTAACAATCAACTCACCGATTAAAATTCTTTAAGCAATCTAGCTATTTCAAATGATTCAAATTATAACATACCAATCATTCATGAATAAAATCATTACTTTCACAGCATCATCTTGACCAAAATATGCCTTATTTGGTTTCATACCATAAGTTATAATCAACTCAACCATTAAGTACATGAGACTACCAAATCCTAGAATACCTAAATACATACTAGGGACTTTTAAGTACATGCCACATAGTCTAGCTTCAAAATGACATTATAACTACCGTTTCAAGATAGTGTGTACTCTATTGATCCGGCTCAATAGTTTTCCGAAGTGAAAATCTACAAGGAAAGTAAACAACTAAGGTAAGTTCAACTTCATTATCCTTTGGCACATTATGACATATCTATACATACAACAACATCACAAATTGAATGCATTAGTTACATTTTCGAATATTAAATACTGTAAACATTTAAACAAAGTCATGTAGCAATTTATTTGTCAAGAAGCATTAATACCATTTTATTTTTATTTCATGATTAAAATTCCATTTCCAATCAATTGAACATTGTCCGATGGACTTATAGTAAAACAAACTCGGATACACAGAAATAAACTGCACACACAAGCTAACAGTATATTTGGGTTGCTCACACAAGTTGACATTATTAGAGTTGCTCACGCAAGTTAACATTATATCAAGATTACCCAACTGGGCTAAACCTACGATACGTATAACCCATGAATCTACAAAAAAAAACTAGATCTCGTAATAAAATGTAAAATCTCTGATTAATTTTTCGTATAACACTAATGGCATGCCATACATATCCTAACAATTTACTAAGTTCATTCAAGCATAATTTCCTTATACTTAACGATACCAATTCTTGTACATAATTTCATTTCTCATTTTCGAGTCATATAATCATACAATAATCATATTTACATATTGTACTATTTCCATGTAGCCTATATTTACGTGAATTTGTAATTCAGTCCATTTCAAGATATGTGCCAAATTCACTAATTCTACTTAATTCTAATATATAAATATAAATTCAAGTTCAATTCATACATAAAATAAAATAGAATGGTAAGTCCCATATGAACGTACCTATTCAAAATATGTAAAGCGCATACTTACTTCAAGGGCTAATCCGTAATTTTAGATTTTTCCCGATCAACTCCACTTTGATCTGGTTCTTGATCTAAATAGCCATTTTATATCATCAATCAATACTAAATATCTCTATACTATGCTATGATATGCATGAATGTTTATAAATACAATTTTTTATAACCCTAAAATTTTACATTTTATTTAATTTAGTCCCTAAACTCGAGATAGTTATAACTTTAAATTCCTAACCTTGGATTAAAATCGTATTTCAATTATTCTCATTGGGGACCTTTAACTTTCTATTTCTAACATAATTTCATAACAAGTTTTACATTTATTCAATTTGGTCCCTAATGTAACAAAGTTAACAATAAGCAAAATTAACTTTACAATCTAGTCTTTTTCATATTCTAAGCTTAAAGTTTATCAATTTCAAGCCTAATTCTTTAAGAAACAACAATGGAAACTTTCAAAAACTTTAAAATTTTTACAAATTGGTACATGGGCTAGCTAAATCAAGATTCCATGACTTTTATTTCATAAAAATTATAAGAAAATAACTTAAACTTACCTTAGAATTTAAGGCCGAATGCCATGGAAGGTTCCGTAAGTTTTTATTCTCTTTGGACTGTGAAAAAGAAGGTTGAAGATGAAGATGTTATTTTTTTCTCATCAATTTAGCTTATATAGGTAGATTAATACATAAATAACAAAGTTTATTTACTCAATCGTGATTTAATTAACCTAATTAATTCATTAATCAAACTCAGTGGAAGATATCATCACCATTCACTAAGAGCCATAGGAAAATGATTTATTTACCATTTTAAACCTTTGACTAAATGCTATTTAAGTCCCTAAACCTTTGGTCAATTAAAACTCTATAGTGATTGGGCTTTACGATTTAGTCCCTAATCCTTAATTAACTATTCATTCAGTAAAATTACGGGACCAGACTTTAATATTTATTATATCATCCTCATAAATATTAATATTTAATAATTACGAACTCAGTTACAGAAATGGGGTTTTGAAACTGCATTTTTCAATATCACTAAAAATTGAGTTGTTACAGTTTATGTACAGTTTTGATATTTATCTTTTTTTTTTTAATTTGATAATTGAATTTTAATAATAATATCGTTAAAAGATTCATTAAATCAGATTATATGACCTTTTTTTTTTTCTATAGATTGCTTATGTAGATAAGCATGAAAAGCTTAATAAGCGAATAATAATGTTGAATATGGAGTTATAAAATTTTTGGTTCTCTATTTGGGATTGTAAAATTGTTGAGTGTTGTTTCTAAGTAGAGTGAAAGTCTTTTTTCTTTTTTTTTACATGACTTCCACATGGTTTTAATTTGGTCATTTAAATAATTATTTTAAATGAAAAATAATTCAATTAAATTTTAAAAATTAAAAATAAAATAACTAAATTTCAAATACGCAAAAAGTACATTGATTAAAAGTATAATTAGATATTTTATAATTAAATTTAAATGGAAAGTCTTCTTTATTATTTAAATCGAATTAGGCAGTTCAAACTAGATTGTCAAGCTATCCACCTAAGTTTAAAAATCTGTCCAAATTTGAAGCGTTTCAACAAAAATATGAGGCCCCACAAATAAGATTGGATAAAAATAATTAAGCCCGCTAAAATTATGGGTTGGACTCAAGTTTAAACATTCAATGCCTAAGCCTGGTTCAAACTAATCCATTTTATAAGTTTCTAATATATTATGTTATTTTACGTTTATATTGTAACACCCCCTATCTGTATCCATTGTCGGAATAGGGTACAGGCATTACCGGAGTTTACTGAACATTTTCAGACAATTCTGAGTCATTTATTATTCATATTTTGAAAATAATCATAACACCTCTCTATTGGGCCCTCGAAACCCAAAACACACATTAGAAATCAATCGGAATTAAATCGGGATCATAGAAAAAAAATTCACAAAATCTTAAATTATATTTTCATCTAAGTACTTACCATTTCAATGCTCCTTATAATTAAACATGTTACCATTCAATCAATAGCTTGGCACTTGTCTAAGCGTCAAACAACAACATTGTTAGTATACTTGCACATATTTCATATAACTTCAACATTGATATACCTATTTTCTCGACATATCGCACTTGAGTTTAATAATAGTCTCAACTTACATAATTTTCTTGTATCAACATATCAAAGATAATCATATATGTACATGTCATGAAACATATCATGCTCTTACCGTTTCTTCATAAGCATATATCATTCATTTCGTTATATCAATATTTCATGCTCCATCATTTCCATATATTTTATGTATATTTATTCCGGTAATAGTTTATATCAAACTTAACATGAATTATATTCCATGTACTTATACTTATTACGTTTATCTATTTTCATAATTATTTCATACAACTATCTTGTACATATATTTCCATATAACCAGTTCTTGTAAACATTTCACACAACCATTTCATATAACCATTCGTCATCTAATACATATTACCTGAAAATCAATTGTTCAATAGATGTCATAGCGTCTCCCATCCACGATCTTATTTATCTTTGACATGATGCCATAGTGTCTTTCAACTATGGTCTTACTCATTTTCTGCCATGTTGCCATGGTATCTTTCAACCATGGTCTTATTTATTTCATATCACATTGCCATGGTATCTTTCAACCATGATCTTACACATTTCATATCAGGTTGCCATGGTATCTTTCAACCATGGTCTTACACATTTCGTATCAGAGAGCACACTCCCGCGAACCTCATCTTTACAGTGGGATTACCAGTCCAAGCTAAATCCCCTGTAATATAAACTCATAAAGTATTATCGGGATTACCAGTCCAGGCTGAATCCCCTGCAACGACAATTACTCTAATGAGCTTGGATCTAAATTATCAGTCTAGGCTAAATTCAGACCCTAATTCGGATTACCCGTCTGGGATAAATCCATTTTACACGTATTCTTCGGGAGGGCTATATCAGGATAGGATCACTCGTTCGAGCTAGATTCTTTTTACCGTCAATTCCTTTTCATTCAACCGGGATTTCTTCCCTTTTTTATCAAATATATCAATGTTTCATCAATTTTCATACAATGAATATTTAAATCATATTCACATCAATAACATACATTTCAAGTATTTAAAAATATAATTTAAGTTATACGAACTTACTTGACGAAATTACAGAAATATCAAGATTCAGGGGTATTTTGGTAATTTACCATTTTCCCAACTTTCACCCGATGTTAAATTGATAATTTTATTCAATTTATTAATTTATATAATAAAACAATTCATTCCCTTCAATTTAGTCATTTTTGATATTTTTACAAAATTGCCCCTAAAATTTTACTTTTATTTAATTTAGTCCTTAAGGCTAAAACATGCAAATTAGCCATGCTAGCTGAATATTCATATATATTTTCCTCCTCATCCTCTCCATTCCACATCCTTAATGTATATAACACACTTGTAAGTAACATTATCTATAATCTTTATTATTTACTTTTATGAATATTCAAGTTGTCCATCTGTGTCATATTCACTAAATTATTTATATCTAGAAGTATAGAACTCCAAATTAAGTTCCGATAATTTTTCCTGAAACTAGACTCATATATCTTCTTACCATAAAGTTTTCAGAATTTTTAGTTTATCCAATAAGTACATTTTATTCTTTAAATTTACCCCTGTTCTGTTGTCTGACAGTTCTGACCCTTCTTCACTAAAAATTAATTATCTATTCTTACAGAATTTTAATGATGTCCCCATTTATTTATATTGAAAATAGACTCATTCAAAATTCTAAAAATATAAATTTAAACCCATAATTATTTTTATCCAATTTTTTATGATTTTCCAAAGTCAGAACAGGGGAACCCAAAATCATTTTGACATTGTCTCACAAAATTTATTATATCTCATGATTTACAATTCCATTTCTTATATAATTTCTTCTATAAGAAACTATACTCAATAAGATTTAATTAAATATTTTATTCATCCTATAATTCGATTTCTACAATTTTTGGTGATTTTTTAAAACTAAACTACCGCTGCTGTCCAGAACTGTTTTAGTGCAAGATATTAATTACCATGTTTATAACACCCTTATTTTCTTTTTTTTACACTATTTCTCATCACTTTCTCTTATTTTCTTTTCACTAACATGACAAGAACATAAGACAATATATAAGAAAACTCTAAATCAACATCAATACCATGCTTTTTCAACAATATTAAACTTAAAAATATATTGAAATCTTGATGTTCTTATCTTTTCTTATTGACTTCAATCTTTAACTTGATTTTTCTCTCTCCTCCAGCTTCTATTTCTTGAATCCAACTTGATATTCTTGCTCCCCATCATCTCCTTGCTATCTTTCTCTCTTCATGGCTATGGAATTTTTTTCAATTTTTAGGTGAAAATAATGAATTTTTGGTGGAAGGACTAAATTGTAAAGAAAAAAATTTCTTTTCTTCTTCTTCTCTTACGTTGGTTTGCATGGGAAAGGAAAGATGATGATAATCCTCATCATCATCTTTCCTTCCTTTTATACTAAATAAATAATAATATAATAATAAATATCTCATAAAAATATTAATAAAATAATATTTATCTAATTAATTAATTTAAAATATCATCAACATAATCATTACATTCTAGAATTCTCTCTCTTACTAATTGACCATTTTTCCCTTCATGATCTTTTAAAATTCCATCCTTGAGTCATCACTTAATTTGGTAAAATTGCGATTTATTCCTTCATAATTTTTCACCTATTCAATTTGGTCCTAATTCATCAACTTTCCTTGGTTTCTAGATCATTCCACCCTTAAAATATTTGCACCATTAGTCCTTCAACTTTTTTATATTTACACTTCAACCCCTTAAATTTTGAGTATTTATTCTTGTGCAACAAAACTTTTCTTATCTTTGCAATTTAGTCCTTTCCTGAATTAATATATCATAATATACTTCCCAATATTGACATAACTCAAAATTTCCCTTTTTGTCACTTTATTTCCTTATTTTACTATATCACGGATAATATTTTACTGTAAAAATTTTCGGGGTATTACATATACATTGAGAATCAACTTATATTAAGATGATCTTAAAATATTATTCTGTACTCAATCACATATGATATCATCTCTATTTTAATTTTGGGGGAAAATGTTGAAACTGTATGCCGGGAAAAAACATAACAAAATATAAATAAAATTTTAAAATGCTTAAATCGATAATTAAAAATTTTAAAAAATTGATAAAAATCATAAGCACAAATTGAAAAAAAATTAACCATTAAAAATCTAGAAAAAAAACTACTAAAAAATTAAATTTTGAAAATTTATAACCATCATTCGTGGTTTTATCAAATTAAGAAATTTAATTAAATATTTAAAAAGAAAAATTAGAAAAGAAAAATTACCTGCTTAATAATTAAAAGAAATAAAAAAAAATTAATTGCATAAAAATAAAATACGATATGAAAGCAAAGAAATAAAAGAGGATTAACTTTAAAAGAAAAAATGAAATAATTTAAAAAGTATAAAAAAAGAAAAAATATTTGTTTATTTATTGAATTTTTTAATTTGTTAAGTAATTTAATCAAAGTTAAATTAAGTTAGAGAAAATATTAGATATGAATGAAGATTTTTATACTTTTAAAAGTTGATATGGTCATTGGTTATGCGGGTACTCCTTAAAAGTCAGTGAGGAAACGATATTTCACATCGGAGCTTGAGCGATTCTTGAAGGCTTACGTATTACATTGGAAAAATGTTACAGACAATTGGAGATGGAATGCGACAATGCACTACTTGTAGAGTCTGTTCTTACAGGTAGTGCTATCAGTAGTAACCTAGCTGAATTGTGTTTAATCAATGGTTAACTTAGGAAGAATTGGAAGACAAGAATTCGTCACAAATACGGCTGCTGATCAAATGGCGAAATGCACTTATGATAATCAGTTTGGGTTGAAACTTTTTGAAGATCCCTAATTTCAATTCAAGAGATTTTACAATTCAATGGTGATTTCTTCAATAGAATTGTATGATCTCATTGTTTTTGTTTAATGTTGTTTATTTCTACTAAAAAAAATAAGTTTCAATTAACCATTTACAAATCTCAATGAATTTACGCAGAACTTAAAACCAATATTTTAAGTCAGAACTTAGCTTTAGTTAAATATAAAGTGTATAAATATCATTCACAAACCTAATCTAATTTGACTCTACCGGACCTATGAATACCTTTAAAACTAGTATATAAAAATTCCTTTGTCTAGGGTTTGGCCAGGCAAGCATCTGGGGATGGCAAAATTTTCTTGTATCAGGGTTTCAACTCTACCAGATTGAGTCAGTCTCCTTTGAATCGGGTTTCGGTGCGGGTCTCTAATTCTCCAATTAGTCGGGGCGGGACAGGATCGGAATCTTTTAAAAATGAATCCCCGGACTATTCAATATGCTTCGTTCCATTTGCTCGAAAAATTAATACAAGTGGTAGTAAAACCAGCTACAAGAGTCGTCGTCTCTAATCCCCTACTGTCCATTTAATTCATAGAATTTTACAAAAAACCAGACCATGTCATATGCATCAAATCATTTGCTAAGGTGTGTGGTCTGAACCTAAGAAAGTGAATGTTTCCTACTTACGGAAGGAGTGGACTTCGTTTCTTCGGGGCTCTCCGACGTATCGCTGCTGCTGATTTCACCGTTTCTTTCCTTACTCGACTTGAGTTTCGAGAATATTTTTGACATGGCCAAACCTTTCATTCTACTCGCCGCCACCCTTTCGATGTCGGTTTTGGCCATGCCATTTCTGTTTGTTTCGCCGCTTAATCTTAGAGTTGTAAGCTCCCCTTTCAAAGCCTTGATGTCCTCGGCTGTTGGCACTGAATCCCAATCCTCTTCAGTGTTGGTTGTCGTGGACCTTGAGCTACCATGAGACCCTCCGGGGAGAAGGGCTCTAACGGACCCCGGAAGATCGGGGGTGCTACTGCCGGAGGACGTTGTGGCTCTGGCTTGCTCAAAGAAAAGAACCTGCACGACGACACGTAACGGAAGCCTCTCGTTTTGCACAGCATGCATGCAGGCCTCGGCCGATAGCTTCTTGCAGTCCATTAACCTGCATATTCTCTTTCTCTCACTTTTGCTGATTCCCGGGTGTTCCTATAAAAACGAAAAAAAGAGATTAAAGACGGATTTCCCAGCAGTAAAAAGCAAAGCCGAGATGCTTAGAAATTACCTTCAGATACATGTCTATGCCACGGTAAAGTCCGTCATGAGAAGGTCTCGAGACACTTGATACAATTTCAGCAAGGTTAACGAATTTTGAAACTGGTAAATTCGGATCTCGAGCAATTTCAGCTAGGTAGCCGTCAATTAGCTTCGCTACCAACACTTTAGAAGCATCCGGTCCGAACTTGGGACTTCTAGTACTCTCCAGGAATTCTTTCTTAACAGGGTCGGTTTGAGAAATGTGGGTCATAAACGAGGCGACTAAGTTATGAACTATATCGACATCGTATATTGTTGCTTCTCCGGCTGGAGCGCGAATCAAAAGATCGGTCATGGTTGCCTCGGGAAGCTGCTGACTGATTCTCCTCATCAACTCGTTTCTTTCTGTTTCTCCGCAATCCAATAAAATGGCTGCTCTTAACAACCTAAGCAAGAAGCTACAAGAAACGGTTCCTTTCTCTGCTGGCAGCAGCCACACGATGGTCTCCACTAATGACCGATACTTTATAATATCATTATTTGGGATCATACCCTTGCTAAAACCCGGCAATCTTCTCATTGTGTATGCATTTAGTGCTTCTCCGATTACATCACCCGAAACTCTGCCTTTCGTTTTAATTGTTGTTATCACACGCTTGAATAGATCGATACGAAGCTCACAAAGATCTTCCACCCACCAATCCTTTGGAACTGTTTGTTGTTTTCTTACACCATTCCATTGCGGACTGTTTCCATTTTCCGACGGGAGCTTTTTCCTATTATAAGTGTATGACCATTCCACCATGGAAGTATCAATTGAAGCCTTGGAAGCTATAGAATCGAGGCTGCGGCTAACCACCTTTAATTCCTCGGACCACGGGAGTAGAGATTTTGTTGATTGAAGAACAGTGATGGAATCTTTCCAGCTCCGGAATATACTCGAATTGAGGAAAACGTCGATTTTATAGATAAGGTTTCCTTTCTCAACAGTTTCGTACATCTCAAGGTACTCCGCAGCACATCGAGCAGCAACAACATTGTACGCGTTGAGTGTGACTGTCATGCCGTAACAGAACTTAGCACATATTTCGAAAGCTCCAGGTCCGCCCGGTATGTCTTGAATGTGTAGTTCATCACCGTTCTCGTCATTCGACGTCGCGACCAGCTTTTGCAAACGTGCACTTTTCGATAACAATGGAAACTACAGAAACATTATAGTTATAGATGTTAGCAATCGATACACAGAAAAACAGACAAAATTAAACCGTCCCATCAGAACCACAACTTATTTGCCTACTTAATGAGTTTGGACCTTGAAATTACACGAATGGAATATATGGTCCTTTGCGTAATGGTGGATTGATAATGGTTCATACCTTATGACAGTAGAATTTCACATCCCCAACATTAACGACTATGTCAGTTGCCAACTCGGTTGCAACATACCTGAACATTAATATTTGCAGACTTATGTCAGCATAAAATCGAAGCCCAAATATCAGCAGAAATAGGACAAAACTTCAGAAACATAACATTGTTTTGCCGCATCATAACAAACGAGGAACAACAATAAACAAGGGGTTCCACAAGGTAAAGGCAGTTAGGTCGCTATAATTATGAATAGAACCGAAGCATCCTAAAGCTATGTTACTCGGACTCAAGTGTGAGTGCCGGATTCTAAGTTATTCCATGCATTAGATACAAGTTTAACATATGCCTCAAAAGCACGAATGCTTGCCAAACATACTCAACCGATTTAACTTTTACCCGAAACCATTTCTGGCAAGTCCTAATGTCGGAGCTGAAAATTACTAAGGCAAGGCAAGTAACAGGAGTGCTAATCAAAGAGCATATACATAAACCATAAAAACTCACCTGATATGATCACCATCAGTCTGAAATGAATCAGGCTTGGATCCCAGTTTCATAAACTTCATCTTGATAAAGAAAAATTCGAAACTTTACTCTCTTTCGAGCACTTGAAAACTTCACCTCTGCTTCTTCGATCTACAAAAATATCCTATATGAACAAAGATACAATATCTCAAACCATGGAAAGCATACGGATCAAAAGAGAAAAATCATGTGCATATCATAGTATGACCGAATCTTTGACACAAAATAAGGGGTCAAAAGCTGAGAAAAGACCCCTCCAAAGAAATGGGGTTAATGTTACTTCCTCACAAAGGGGGCTAAAGAGACTTGGACAAACACATGGTTATAACATATATAAATTCTAAGAAAACCAGACACCCCCACTTGCCCAAAACTGACACCACCGCCCTCTTCCTTTTACTTGTTTATGTTATTGTTTTTTTTTTTTTTGTATTACCAAGAACATTTATGGTCCACAAAAATCCCTAAACCTCCCTCAAGAATCCAAGGTTTTTAAACCCTTTTTTATGCTCCCTAAACACAAGTGATCATCAATTCCTATAAAATTGTTCTAAAGTGATGAGAGACTGGTTAAACTTTATCAAAAACTGATAAAAAAAATTGACATCACATCAACACAGATCATGTGTTTCATTGTGAACGATTTAAGAACAAAACAAAGCAAACCAAAGTGCTTGATTCACATTTATAAAAAGGAAAACATGAACATGAACAAGAACAAGAAGATGCATACCTTGAAGGGGTTCACTAGAAAAAAAAAATTTAAAATGTCCCAAATCTTAACATTTCCGACTAATAAAAAAACCCAAATCTCAAACACTAATCCCTCTCATATAACAATGGTTTCGCTTTAAAAATCCAAACTTTTTTTCTTTAAAAACCCAAACTTGAGAGCACTAGTTCCTTTTGGGGTTTTGCAGGAAAAATATATCAACTTTTTTTTTTTTTATAATTCACCTTTGTAAAGCAAGAAACTTTGAAATAAAAAAGGAGACCCCACTAATGTGATGGATTTGAATCTTTGTTTTTTGGTATTTGGTTTCACCGTCTGCAATGTAAGAATGAAAATGCACGCCAAGTCTGACATGAATAACTTTGTTGCTCCCTTTATTGTTTACAAACTTCACTTTCACTTGGTTTTAGTGTGGTGTGAGATTAAAACAATCCACTGTTTATTAGATAACGACCCGTCCATCCCCATCACGTACTTTGATAATAATGCCATCCACCTCATTTCTTTGCTCTTCCTTTTCTTTTTTACATGTATTTTTGGAGATAATTTAAGATTTAATCCTTGAATTTGATAAATTTTCATTTTGGTCCTTGAATTTCTTTTATTCACATCCATCTTGGAACTTGACCAACTTTTCTTAATTTAGTCCCTAAATTTGGATTACTTTAAAGTGTGATGATGGGGTACTCTAGGATAAAGTAACCTTTAGACCCTAAACTTGGTAATTATTTTTGGTCCATTCAATTTCAAAACTTAACAATCTTCTCAATTTGGTCCGTGAATTAGGAATACGCTAAAGTGTGATGACGTGGAACTCTAAGATTGTACCATGTCATTTACTTTAATTTTTTATTGTATTTCATTTCTTAGATTTCATATAATTTTTTTAAAAATCTTGAAGTCCAAGTTTAGGAAATAAATTGAAAAAAAAATCAAGTTTCGAGATTAATATGAAAATAATTAAGGACTAAATTAAAAAATTTATCAAATTTAAAGACTAAATGATATTTAATCTTTATATTTTTAAGTAAATTATAAAAAAACCATATAACTTATCAACATTTAATAATAAAATTAATATTTAACCAAGAAGTTAGATGAGATAGTAAAGGTCTCTCTTATCTTAATTAGTAGTCTAGGGTTCAATCATCGCCCTAGATGGAGAACAGTTTTAAAAACTCGTGGCTAGTATTTATCCTTTAATGAACCTACAGAACGCGGATTAGTTACTAAACTTACTCAAAAAAAATACATGTAATTTTACAGGTTATTAATAAATAATGAAATATAAACCTTTATAATGAAACATGGTAGCTAACGTTTTCTCGTGAGATGTTATAAATTATCGTGATATTATGATATGGGCCTGGGCCCATCTCTGGGTTTCACGTGGCTCTGTTATGGCCTTCTTCTTTTAAATTTTGGACACCTTTCACTTTCATGCTTACCTTTTTATGTCATTTTTTTCTTAATTAATCAAAACTTTTAGTCCTCTATTTTTTTTAATTACGAAACCGGTCTAATTTTATTCTTTTTTATAATTATTTTTAAATTTTAAATTTTAATTTCTCAATATTTAACATATTTTGTAATAATATTATTATTAAATCTAAGTCTATGATAATATTAATTGTTGCTATTAAAATAATAATATAAGCATTTGATTTAATATATTTAATTGGATCGAATAATAATAATAATTTTACATCATCCTTTTAATGACAGTAATTAATTTAATTATATTAACAATTTTGTACAAATAAAATATAATTAGTGTATGCAACAATAAAATAATGTCACGTTATTAAATTTTAAAGATAATAAAATATTTTTATACATACATTTATATCTACTGTATTCTCTAGCTTAATTTAATTTAAGATAATTATTTTTTAAAATTATAAACAAATATCTTTTTTCTTTTACAAATTTTAATCATTTTTTTGAAGAAGTTATTTTTGTTCAACAATTTTTTTTTAAAATTAGTAATTTTGGTGCAATTTTTTTCATCTCATTGACACATAATTTTAATAATTTTTTTACCCAAAATCCGAACCCTAAATTCAGGGTTCAATATTTAATGTTCAAGGTTTAGGGTTTGGGGTTTTAGATTTTGGATCCAGTGTTTTGGATTTGAGATTTATGGTTAAAGATTCTAGGTTTGGGGTTCAGTGCCAAAAAGCTACCGAAATTATATGTCAATGGCATGGAAAAAATTAATAAAATGTCATTAAATAATTAAAAAATGACCATGAATAATATGGTGGGAAGAGTTCATAAAATAATTTTTCTAAGGATGAGTGTATAATAATAAATTCATATTTTTAAATTTTGATGATGTGAAAAAATTTTATTAGTAACTAAAAACTTTAATTTTTATGATCATCCTGACGTAAATTATTCCCGATTTATAATAATAAATAATTAAAATTCTCTTAGAAATATTTTATATAATTCTTTGTCCAATCACAATGATGAACAAACTAGGTGACCACAATCTTTTTTATTATTTATTTTATTTATTCCCTCCACCTAACATGCATTGCTCCAATTATCTACTCAATCCAATGTCACAAATTATAAAATATAATATATATTTGCTTAGATTTTATCATATTATTCTTTTGAACACATCCCCATAACTATGCTTAATTTTATTATTAATATTCTTATTGTTTTTGCATCAAGATTCTCATCACTTGCCCCTAAGTTTCTAATTTCTTTCTTTATTACTTCAATTTAGTTTAATTGTGAATTTCATCCCACTAATTTATTAGATTTGACAAGTTAATTCTTTTACTTTAATTTATTATAATTTAATCCTTACAGTTTATAAAAATTGAGAAGCTAGTTCAATTGTTAGTAAACATGTAAACTTCAATTATTGATTTTTGTTAATTAATAACATATAAATTGTTAAATTAATAATTTTCAGGTATACGATTTAATTGTAAGATTTAACAGTGTTACTTAATTAGATTAACTTTTTAATTTTCATGAAGAATAAGGACCACATTTTTATAAACTAAAATAAAAGGATTGGATTTCTAATTAGACTAGTCTTTTAATATACATGGGAGACAAATATTGTAATATATATATATATATATGTAAATCTTCCGAAATATCATAACTATTAACAAGAATTGACATGCATGCTCAAGTTCGGATTTAGATATTTGTAAATATTTGATATTTTTACGAATTCGGATAATATTTAAATTTAAATATTCTAATTATTATTCACAACAGGTTTAGATTAAATAAGGATATCAACTCGTGAATATCCATTAATCCAATTTGCTCTACTTTATGATTTGTGAATAACGTATTTAGATTTAAATATTTAAATACTCGAATTTATTATTCATGTTTAATGATTTTGAGGACCTAATGGATAATTTAATTAATTCGAATTTAAATAGTAATTAATAATATAGGGTATTGGAGAATATTATTATTGATGAAAAAAAGCCATACAAGCACAACCAAATATTAGGTGATGTGCTAACTTAAAGGAGAAAAGCAAGATTGTGGGATGTCAATTGTTGTGTTTTAACCTATTTGAACCCATAGCATGTGGTATGTTCTAAATTGGAACAGTCTTTGCCCTACCATCATCTCTATATGGTCTTTTTTTTTTCCTTCTAAAAAGGACTTCTTAATTTCCAGCTCAATGGAAAATTTCAGGCTTCAAGGAGTGGACCAACTAATTCTCGGATAAAGTTACATTTGGTCTTTACATTTGGTAAATTTTTGTTTAAGTTAGTACTTAAATATGATAATTTTTTTTCGATAAATGTAATGATGTGATATTTTGATATTGTGCCATGCTAGGTGATGATCATATGATAGAATATCATAGTATCATATCATCACATACACCAAAATTGGAGAAAGTTACTAACTCAGAACACCCTTACACTAAATTAAAAAGGAAATTCCAATGTTTTTAAATTCAAGTTTTGTTTAATTGATTCATACAACTATTCTTAATATGTGATATATTTGCGATTAGACCTATCACTTTTCTGCTCGAATATGAAAGCCTTACTTGATAAATATAAACTCAAGCTCTAACTTAATGTAGATTTAATTATGAAAAGTTAACAACCCAAAACTCATTCAAATTTAACGAAAATTGACCTAAATCTAAAAGAGCAACAAGCTCGAAACCAAAACGATCCGAACTTGAAATGATTATAATATAAAATGAATTAAATCCAAATTTGATTGAAACTAAAATAACTTTAAAACTTTTCAAAACTCGAATTAATATGATCTAAATTTACTCAATCCAACCGTAGGTTAAATTTCAATATCTTTGTTTAAGAAATTAATGTATATATTATAGGAAATGATGGCAAGGCACATGGCCACGGATTCTCCTGCTCATTGTTAAATGCATTGGGAAGTTTATTGTTTTATTTAGCCTTAAAATTAAACTTTAGGGACAGAAGATCGTGAACCCTAATCATGAACGTCATATGCTCTAATATTCCTTGCACATTTCTTTGTAAAAGATAAGTTTGATGGGGAGGGGGTTGCTTTCTAGAATTTCACAGTTCCAATGGAAATAAAAATAAACAAATAAAACTTTGGTATTGGTGGTTCAATGAACTTGTTGATATTGCTCTCACTTCATGCCATTGGATTCCTTTTATCATGTTTATTATAATTTCATCCTTTATGAAGATTCTATATCATATGCAAATTCAGCTTTTAGGGTTTGATTTTTTTTATGAATATAGACTCCAAAATCAATTTAGAATCTTTTCCAACTTCTAAACTATGATCATAATTAGATTCATTCAACTACTTGGACTAAAGAAAAAGTTTTCAATTTTTCAAAATTCCAGTCCTCGCTCAAATAATAATAATTAACTTCTGTCAGTTAAGTTTTATCATTAGGCTTGTATTATCCGTAAAGTTACAGATTTAATCAATGTTTTCTGATTTGATCATTTTCAGTTTATACTTTCGAATTTTAAAATTTCAGTCTTAATGCTATTAAATCCATTAATCAGTTTTTTTATTATAAATAATACCTAAAAATAGCAATGCTAACACATTATTACACATTTGATAATATATTTGTCCCATAAAATTTTGTAAATAGCGAAAGTCAAGTTCATGAACTTAACACCTACTATTTTAAGTTTCAAATTTCGAAGAGCACAATAATATGAAGATTAAATCTACGAACTTCCACATAGAATCAGAATTTAACCTATTAGAATGCCATTCTGAGTAGGTATGTACGATCCCCCCTCTAAATGATAATGCTGTTGACGTGATAATGGACCATCTATATATATCCTTTGAGCTACGTAATTACAAGGCTATGAAAATCATCATCAATCTTTTGGTTCTTTTTTTTTTTCAACAACCAATAACATACCCACAACTCACATGAATCATGGTCTCACTAATGCATTTACATATATGTATATGTGTATGTGTATGTACACGTGTATGCACGAGTAAAAAAATACGTATGAGAGGATCTAGTGATGAAAGTGAGGACAAGGTGCATGAGATACAGTGATTTTGCAGGTTTTGTTTATGATGATGATGATGAAGAAACATGAACATTGACAGATTCTCAGTGATCATGATGTTCATCACCATTTCATGACCTCGTCAGAGTTGCTGTTTTCTGGTTTTTGCAGCAGTCACGGGTGTCGTCTGCTTTAAAAGGAAGACTTTTTTGGATTAATATATTACTTGGTACCTTAGTTTACTTTTACTGTTCAATTTAATACCCAAATATTATTTAAGTGGAGGGAAAAATAAATAATAACCATTTAGGGGGTCAAAATATAAATTTATTATTATATTAATTTGTAATTACGTAAAGTCAAGTCAAACTCGAGTTGTAAAAACTTAGATACTCAAATATCAAATTTAACGTACTTTTTCTGTGTCTCAGAGTGCGAGATTTTTAATGTCTGAAGACCGAAACGGCGTCGTATGCAGCCAGACTGTATGGGCCAGCTTAAGCTTAAAACTAGTTATGGGCCTTCATTAAAGACCTGGTTTATGGCTGTTGAAAAATTATGTTTGGGCTTTTAAAATAAAATTTTGCAACATTCGTACTAAAAAGTCATATATGGTTGACCTTTGATTTTTTTATTTATTATTTACCTTTGATGAGTGTTATTAGAGTATATCGTGCTGATAATGTAAAAGTATTATCATTTTTTATGTTGTTAAAAAGCAACACATTTTTGAAGTTTTGTTCTCAACTCTGAAGAGAGCTTAGGGACGTCTCGCAAAGCCAATCAAAAGCCAAAACGGTGGTCGAGAAAAAGCATAAAACATAGTTTATTTTGGTATTGTACTTTTTTTTTATCCATTTTGATATTAAATTTAACATTTTTTTTATTGTTAAATTTGAATTTCATAAAAAAAAAGTGATGATATAACACATTATGGCACACCATCATCTAAAACTTAAAAAGTTATTATTTTTTAATTTATATTTTTTTAAATTTTATGCGATAACATGATATAATCTCATAGTATCATATCATAACACTTTTATGAAATACAAATTAAGGTGTTAAAGTGGACTTAATAGCTAAATCTAAGTGAAAAAATTTATTAACCCTCAATCTTATGCTAACATTTGTTAAACTCTAATTCCAAAAAGTAATTATAATTTTTAAAAAGTAATGGATGTTTTTATTTTAGAATAGTTACAATGTTCAAAGGCTGGTCATATTAATTTTCCGTTCAATTATTATAAATTAAAAAATTCCTAAAAATAAAAAAAAGGAAAAAAATATAAATAATAGAACCACAATCACGAATTTTGTAAACTATATTAATAAAACTAAATATTTAAATTAGCTTAAATCATGTATGTCTGGTTGAAATGGAATTATTCAATTTTTACTCGGTTCGACTAATTTTTCGTCGATTCAACTTTTTTCTAGTTTTATGATATAATGCCCCTAACCCGAATCCATCACCGGAATAGAGTTACGGAGTATTACTGGAGTTACCGATTTATTTATCAGATATTTTATTTCATCTAACTTTCATATTTGGAATCAATTAAAATCAAACATATTGTCCCTTAAACATACTTATTTTTCTCGACATGTTTTACTTGAATTTATTACTCGTCTCAATATACTTAATTTTCTTGTATCGACGTATCAAAGATAATCACATATTTACATGTCATGATAAATATCATTCTCTTGCCATTTCTTCATAAACATAAATCAAGTAATTCATTATATCGATATTTCATGCATTTAAAAATACAATTCAAGTTACACTAACTCACCTCGTTGCTTGTTCATGTTTATAATTTCACTAATCCGATATCTTTTCTTTTCCACGTTCAAGTCTTGCATTCGAGTCATCCGGACCTTTATAAATAAATTTGATCGTCGTTTTCATTTATTTCATGTTCTAATACATTCAATTAATGCTCTAAATAAAATTGTCATTTTACCTCTAAACTTTTAATTAATGACGATTTCATCATTAGGCTCAAAAAAATAAAATTCTTGTAATTTAATCCTTATTTCCAGCCGTTATTCTCTTACAAATTGATAACAACCCATGAATTCTATAAAATATCAGAATTTTCCATAATTTCAACACTTTTCAATTTAATCTTTAAAACATATTTTTCCCCGATCTTGAACTAAATTAATAATTTCATTAAATTTTGCAATTTTGAATAATAAAATAATCGGACAAGAAGAGGGAGTTAAAAGAGCGAGACAGGAGAGTTTAGAGGAAAGTGGGGAAGTCTGGCCTCAAGTAATGAGTGAGATCATGGAGGAGAATGATCTTTCTGAATTTACAAAATCGGCAGCTGCCAACTGGCAAGCCGACCGGACGCCATAAAACACATTAGTTGGAATGTCCGTAGATTGGGGAGTCCACGGACAATAAGAAGGCTGCGATATTTTCTAAAGCAACATAATCCCCATATGGTCTTCTTAATGGAGACAAAAATTAACAAGCAGCGCATGGAGATGGTCAAGAGAGGTTGGGGTTTTTTGAATGGTATCAATATTGAAGCGGAAGGTTCAAGAGGTGGATTAAGTCTAGCGTGGAAAGGTGATATTATAGTTACTTGAGGAGTTTTTCTAAACATCATATTGATGTCATGGTTAAGAAGGGTGATGATAAAGAAGAATGGAGATTGACAGGTTTCTATGGCTCACCTTATGTTCAAGATAAGAATGTTTCTTGGGACTTACTAAGGAAACTAGGACAAGATAAAAATCATCCATGGTTAGTATGTGGAGATTTTAACGAAATCTTGTACTCGTTTGAAAAGAGTGGAGGGATACCAAGGGAGGAGCGAAGAATGAAGGTTTTTCGGGAAACTTTAGAAGTGTGCCAATTAGAAGATTTGGGATTTAAGGGAACTTGGTATACATGGGAAAGAGGGAACTTGCTAGAAACTAATATAAGAGAAAGACTTGATAGAGGAGTTGCAAATGATAAATAGAGGCATATCTTTCCAATAGGTAACATTCAACATTTATCTCATTCAATATCGGATCATTGTCCACTTCTTTTAAATACAATGAGGGGAAATAAGCATATGGGAATCCCAATATTTAAATTTGAAGTATGGTGGACTCTGGAGGAGACAATGGAAGAAGTAGTTAAAGATTCATGGGAGTCAACTAGGGGTACAATAGTGGAGAAGTTGGAACGGCTACAAGTAGACCTGAAAGATTGGGAGCGAACAATTAAAGAAGGGAGGGACAGATTAAAGACAAAGCTTACAAGGGATCTTGAGATGATGTTGGCGGAGGAACGAAGTGACGAAATGATTTCCAAAATTATGGATACAAAGATTTCTCTTAATTTAGAAATTGACAAAGATGAGATTTATTGGGAACAAAGGGCAAGAGCAAACTGGCTTCAAGCAGGTGATAAGAATTCAGCCTTTTTTCATCGATTTGCTTCTTATTGTCGACGAGTGAATACAATCAACGTGTTGGAGACAGAGGAGGGAGGAGAGGTTACGGATGCTAATGAGATTAGTGAAGTGGCTACTCTATTTTTTCAAAAGCTATTCAAGACAAATGGTGTCGGAGATTCATCTCATCTTTTAACGGGCATTGAAAGTAGGGTTTCGGTAGAGGTCAATGATATTCTATTATCAACATTTACAGAAGAGGAAGTGTATTCGGCATTGAAAGATATGGGGCCTACTAATGCCCCAGGACTGGATGGTTTTCCAGCACTATTCTTTCAAAAATACTGGCACGTAGTAGGTAAAGATGTCACCAATTTTTGTTTGGGAATTTTAAATAAAGGTCAAGATTTTGGCTCTCTTAATCAAAAAGATATCGTGTTGATCCCAAAAACTCAAAATCCCACAAGTCTAGTCAATTTTAGACCTATCAGTTTGTGTTCGGTTATTTACAAAATAGTGGCAAAGACAATAGCTAACAGATTTCAAGGAGTAATTGGTATATGTATTGATGAAGCACAAAGTGCTTTTGTACCGGGGAGGTTAATTGTAACACCCCTAACCCGTAACCGCTGCCAGAATAGGGTTTCGGAGCATTACTACCATTTGCAAATCACTTAAAAAAATTAAAATACTTACCGATTCAATGCATCATATAAAATAAATATATTACCATTCAATCAACAGTTTGGCACTTGTATAAGCATCAAACAACAACATTGTTAGTATACTTGCACATATCTCATATAAATTCAACATTGATATATATATTTTCTCGACATGTCGCACTTGAGTTTAATAATAGTCTCAATCACATAATTTCCTTGTATCAACATATCAAAGATAATCATATATGTACATGTCATGAAACATATCATGCTCTTACCGTTTCTTCACAAGCATATATCATTCATTTCATTATATCAATATTTTATGCTTCATCATTTCCATATATTTTATGTATATTTATTCTGGTAATAGCTTATATCAAACTTAACATAAATTATATTCCATGTACTTATACTTATTTCGTTTATCCATTTTCATAATTATTTCATACAACGCTTTTGTACATATATTTCCATATGACCAGTTCTTGTAAACATTTCACACAACCATTTCATATAACCATTCGTCATCTGATACATTTTACCTGAATATCAATTGTTCAACAGATGTTATAGCGTCTCCCATCCACGGTCTTATTTATCTTTGACGTGATGTCATAGTGTCTTTCAACTATGGTCTTACTCATTTTCTGTCATGTTGCCATGGTATCTTTCAACCATGGTCTTATTCTTTTCATATCAGGTTGCCATGGTATCTTTCAACCATGGTCTTACACATTTCATATCAGGTTGCCATGGTATCTTTCAACCATGGTCTTACACATTTCATATCAGAGAGCACACTCCCGCGAATCTCATCCTTACAGTGGGATTACCAGTCCAGGCTAAATCCCCTGTAACATAAACTCATAGAGTATTGTCGGGATTACCAGTCCAGGCTAAATCCCCTGCAACGACAATTACTCTAATGAGCTTGGATCTGAATTACCAGTCCAGGCTAAATTCAGACCCTAATTCGGATTATCCGTCCGGGCTAAATCTGTTTTACACATATTCTTCGGGAGGGCTATATCAGGATAGGATCACCCGTCCGGGCTAGATCCTTTTTACCGTCAATTCCTTTTCAGAGATCCATCGAATTTTCCTTTCATTCAACCAGGATTTCTTCTCCTTTTATCAAATTTATCAATGTTTCATAAATTTTCATACAATGAACATTCAAATCATATTCACATAAATAACATACAATCTCAAGCATTTAAGAATATAATTCAAGTTACACGAACTTACCTCATTGCTTGTTTGTGTTTATAATTTCATTAATCTGATATCTTTTCTTTCCACGATCAAGTCTCATATTTGAGTCGTCCGGATCTTTATAAATAAATTTGATCATCATTTTCATTCATTTCATATTCTAGTGCATTTAATTAATGCTCTAGGAAAAATTACCATTTTGCCCCTAAACTTTTAATTAATGACGATTTCATCCTTAGGGTCAGGAAAATAAAATTCTTGCAATTTAATCCTTATTTCCAGCTATTATTCTCATATATATTGATAACAATCCATGAATTCTATAAAATATCAGAATTTTTCATAATTTCAACACTTTTCAATTTAATCCCTAAAACATGTTTTCCCCCAATCTTGAACTAAATTAATAATTTCATTCAATTTTGTAATTTAAATAATAAAATAATTCATTTCATGCAATTTGGTCATTTCTGACATGTTTACAAATTGCCCTTAAAGTTTTACTTTTATTCAATTTAGTCCCTGAGCCTAAAATATGCAAATTAGCCATGCTAGATGAATATTCATACATATTTTTCCTCCTCCTCCTCTCCATTCCACATCCTTAATGTAGATAACACACTTGTAAGTATAATTTTTATTATTTACTTTTATGAATATTCAAGCTGTCTATCTGCATCATAGTCACTAAATTATTTATATCTGGATCTATAGAACTCCAAATTAATATCCGATAATTTTCCCTAAATCTAGACTCATATATATTCTTACCATAAAAATTTCAGAATTTTTGGTTTAGCCAATAAGTACAGTTTATTCTTTAAAGTTACCCCTGTTCTGCTGTCTGATAGTTCTGACCCCTCTTCACCAAAAATTAATTATCTCCTCATACAAGATTCAAATGATGTTCTTGTTTCTTTATCTTAAAAATAGACTCATTCAGGATTTTAGAAATATAAATTTAATCCCCTAATTATTTTTATTTAATTTTTTATGATTTTTCAAAGTCAGAACAGGGGAACTCGAATTCATTCTGACCTTGTCTCACAAAATTCATTATATCTAAAAATTTACAAATCCATTGCTTACACTGTTTCTTCTATGAGAAACTATACTCAATAATATTTAGTTACATACTTTTTTAATATTCTAATTCGATTTTTACAATTTATGGTGATTTTTCAAAGTTAGTCTACTGCTGCTGTCCAAACTGTTTTTGTGCAAGCTATTAATTACCATGTTATAACACCCTTATTTTCTTTTTCTACACCATTTCTCATCACTTTCTCTTATTTTCTCTTCACTAACATATCAAAAACATAGGACCTTATGTAAAAAAACTCTACTATAACATTATTTCCATGCTTTGTCAATAATAACAAAGTTAAAAACATATTGAAATCTTGATATACTTACCTTGTTCTATTGATACAAATATTTAACTTGATTTTCTCTCTCCTCCAGCTTCTATTTCTTGAATCCAACTTAATATTCTAACTCTCCATGCTCTCCTTAACATTTTTGTCTCTTGATAGCTATGGAAATTCATTTGATTTTTGGGTGAAAATGGTGAATTTTTGGTAAAAAGACCAAATTGTAAAGAAAGCAAAACTTTCTTTCTTCCTCTCTTTCTCTCACGTTAGTGCATGGGAAAATATGGATGAGAATTTCTCATCTTTCTTTCTTTATATACTAATAAAATAATAATAAAATATCTTATGAAAATATTAATAAAATAATATTTATCTAATTAAATAATTATAAAATATCAAAATATCTCTAGCATCATTATTACTTTCTAAATTTCTCTCTCTTCCAATTGACCATTTTGCCCTTCATTATCTTTTAAAATTCCATCATTGAGTCGTCATTTAATTTGATAAAATTACAATTTAGTCTCTCATAATTCTTCATCTATTCAATTTGGTCCTAATTCATCCATTTTCCTTAGTTTCTAGATCATTCCACTCTTAAATTATTTACACTATTGGTCCTTCAACTTTTTCATATTTACACTTTAACCCTTCAAATTATGAATATTTACTCTTGTGCAACAAAACTTTTCTCACTTTTACAATTTAGTCCTTTCTTGAATTAATATATCATAATATACTTCTCAATATTGACATAACTCAAAATTTCCCTTTTTGTCACTTTATTTCCTTATTTTACTATATCAAGGATAATATCTTACTGTAAATTTTCAGGGTATTACATTAATATATGATAATGTGATATTGGCCTATGAGATATTACATTCTTTTCAGCAAAAGCGAACAGGACTGAAGGGATACATGGCGGTTAAACTTGATATAAGCAAAGCATATGACAGAGTTGAATGGGTTTTCTTTAGGATATCATGTTGCGAATGGGTTTTGCCAATAAATGGGTGGAATTGATTATGAAGTGTATTTCCACATCATCTTTTGCGGTTAATATAAATGGGGGTAGAGGAAGAACTTTTCAGACATCTCCAGGACTACGTCACGGAGATCCACTAAGCCCTTTTCTTTTTCTTGTATGCAGTGAGGGCCTTTCATCGTTGATGAGATTGGCAATTAAAGACGGCATGGTAAAAGGTGCAAAGGCTAGTAGGAGAGGACCAGTAATATCACATTTTCTTTTCGCAGATGATTGTATATTTTTTAGTGAGGCATCAGACAAGGGAGCGACAACACTAAAGGGTATTCTGAAGGAGTACGAGAAATGCTCAGGGCAATGTGTAAATTTTAATAAATCCACTATTTTTTACAGTTCGAATACTCTAGAAAGGAGGAAAGCTGAAGTCTCGACAATATTAGGGGTACGGAGCTCAACAAATCTAGAGAAATATCTCGGTCTTCCTAATGTGGTTGGTGGGAGGAAAAAAGAGTCATTTCGAAACCTCAAAGCGAAGGTTCATTCAAGAATCGATGGGTGGAGTACTAGATTTTTATCACAATGAGGTAAGGAAGTTTTTATAAAATCAGTACTTCAGGCAATCCCAACTTATGCGATGTGTTTCCTTCTTCCAGCTTCTCTTTGTAAAGAATTAGAAAGCAGTTTTGCTAAACTTTGGTGGCAGAAAGCATGGGGTAAAAGAGGAATTCATTGGTGTTAATGGAAAAAATTGTGTCTTTCTAAAGAAGAGGGTGGAATGGGATTTCGAAGTATGGAAATTCAATATTGCTTTGCTTGCAAAACAAGGTTGGCGAATTCTAAACAATCCGGATTCTTTAGTAGCACAAGTTCTCAAAGGAAAATATTTCCTGAATGATAGCTTTTTAAAGGTGCAGTTGAAGAATAATGTTTCATACATATGGAAAAGTATATGGGCCGCTCGGAGTACTGTTGAAATGGGATTATGTTGGAAGGTAGGCAGGGGCTCGGATATTTCAGTACCTAATGATGCATGGGTACCAGGATTGGAAAATATCATATTAACGTCTTTAGTTAATGATACGAGTGATTTTAGAGTTGCTGAGTTGATTGATATTAATAGCAGATCATGGAAAAAAGAGCTGATAGAAGTTACCTTTCCAGAGGAAGTAGTAGAAAAGATCCTTCGGACACCGTTGGCAGAAGAACCCCATGAAGATTTTCGGGCCTAGAGTGGTGAACCCTCGGGAGAGTTTACAGTGCGCAGCGCCTATAAACTATTACAGAACATGGAAGAAGAGCCTAGAGCTTACGCTTTACAAAACGACTACAAGGAATTTTACAAAAAGCTATGGAGTACAGATATTCCCTCAAAGATAAAAATTACAGTCTAGAAAATTTCAAAAAATTTCTTAGCTACAAGGGCCAATATGTATCAGCAGAGAGTTTTAAATACCATAGAAGCCCTCGATGTGGACGAGGATCAGAAAGTATGGACCACCTATTCAAAGAATGTTCAATTTCAGTAACAGTATGGAAAGAATTATCATATCAGTATATGCTACAAGAACCGAACCTGGAGTTCGCACAGTGGCTCATCTGGGTGTTTTTGCAGAGTTCTCCATCTCAGAGTAAGGTTGTCTGCTATGCATTATGGGCAATTTGGGGTGACAGAAATAACAGGATTCACAAGAAGACCAACAAAACTGGGAAAGAAATAGCATGTTTCGTACAAAGTTACATCTCAGAGCTAAGTGCGATAGAATAAAAAAAGACAAGAAAATGTAAAGTTATTAGTAAAAGGAAGCCTCCGCCTGTAAAGGTCGTGAAGATCAACTTCGATGTAGCTTTTGATGAAAGATCTTGGCAATCGTCAGTGGGATTAGTGGCTAGGAATAGTAAGGGCAGGGTTCTGGTTTCGTGCTCTGAGATTCACGAGTGCGTTGCCTCGGCTTTTACTGCTGAGGCTCTCGCATGTCCCACAGCAGTTCGACTCGGTATTAACATGCAATGGACATCAGTTATCATTGAGGGTGATTCATTAGCAATAATAAAGAAGTGCAAGTTGGATAGTATGAATAAATCTCAAATAGGGGCTTATATCTACGACATTCAGATGTCACTGTCAATTTCCAAGAATTTCAGATTTGAGTTCATCCCACGAACAACAAATGAACTAGCACATAGTATAGCCACTGAATCAATGAAGGAAAATAAAAAGTTTTATCTGATAGGACGAGTTCCTAAATTTGCTGAGAAACATGCTGACAAGGGGAGGGTGCGAGAACCGGACTGAACATAAAGGTCAGATGAGACCCTGGAGAGTGTTTGAAATGGAAATGAAAGGGCGAGGAGAATACAACTCTCTGTGGAAATTTGGAAAGGGTTTTGCGGAAAGGATGAGGAAAATGTAAGAATGAAGGCAAAATGTGAAATGGAGAGAAAAGATTAGCAATCAATAGCTTCGGTGGAAGAGCTCTCATTAGAAATCTGGAAGCGTCATGAAGAAGAAACGGCAGACGATTAGATGGGATGGGCAACAGATTGCTTTTTTTGATTGGGTAGTGAAACAGTGGTTTTTTTAATTAGGTTCTAAAATATACTATTATGTTTTAGGAGCCAAAATATACGGGCTTGTTCTTAGGAGAATGATGCTGTGTTTTCATTTATTAGGCCTATCTTACAATTATTTTCTTATAGGATCCAGTAAGGCTCAATGAGTTAGTCCTGGGCCTGTTGTCCTTTTATTTTTGTTATTTTAGGTCTATGTTAGATTTTTTGGTACATTTTAATAAAGCCCAATCGAAAGATGATTTTTCAAAAAAAAAAATCTATTTCATGCAAATTGGTCATTTCTAACATTTTTATAAAATTATCCATAAAGTTTTATTTTTATTCAATTTAGTCCCTGAGCCTAAAACATACAAATTAGCCATGCTAACTGAATATTCATACATATTTTCCTCCTCCTCCTCTCCATTCCACATCCTAAATTTATATAACATGCTACAAGTAACATTATCAATAATTTCACCATTTACTTATATGTATATTCAAAACTGTCCATTTGCGTCATAGTCACTAAATTATTTATATCTTGAGCTACAGAACTCGAAATTAAGATCCGATAATTTTCCATGAAACTAGACTTACGTATATTCTTACCATAAAATTTTCAGAATTTTTGGTTTATCCAATAAGTACAGTTTATTCTTTAAATTCACCCTTATTCTGTTGTCTGACAGTTCTGACCCTTCTTTACTAAAAATTAATTATTTCATTGTAAAGGATTCGGATGATGTTCTCATTTGTTTCTATTGAAAATAGACTCATTCAGGATTTTAAAAATATAACTTTAAGAACCTAATTATTTTTATCCCATTTTTTATGATTTTTAAAAGTCAGAATAGGGGAACCTGAAATCATTTTGACCTTATCTCACAAAATTTATTATATCTCATGATTCACAATTCTATTGCTTACAAGGTTTCTTCTATAAGAAACTAGACTTAATAAGATTTAATTTAATATTTTATTCATTATTCTATTTCTAAAATTTTTTGTGATTTCTGAAAGTTAAACTACTGCTGCTGCCCAAAACTGTTTTAGTGTAAAATGTTAATTATTAAATTTATAACACCCTTATTTTCTTTCTCTACAATATTTCCCACCACTTTCTCTTATTTCTCTTCACTGATATATCAAGAACATAGAACCATATATAAGAAAACTCTACTTTAGCTTCATTTCCATGCTTTTTCAATAATATCAAACTTAAAAATACATGGAAATCTTGATGTTCTTACCTTGTCTTATTGTTTCCAATCTTTTAACTTCATTTTATCTCTCTTCCAGCTTCTATTTCTTGAATCTAACTTAATATTCTAGCTTTCCATAGTCTCTTTATTATTTTTCTCTCTTGGTAACTATGAAAATTATTTTGATTTCTAGGTGAAAATGGTGAATGTTTTGTGGAATGACTAAATTGTAAAGAATGAAAAGTTTATTTCTTCTCTTCTCTTCTTCCTAACATGGGATGCATGGACAATGATGGAGTGTGTTTTTTTTTTCCACACACACATATATATAGACTAAATAAAATAATAAAATATGTTATTAAAATATTAAATAAATAAAAATTATCTAATTAAATAATTATAAAATATCACCAACATCATCATTACTTTCTAGATTTCTCTCTCTTCCAATTGACCATTTTGCCCTTTGTGATCTTTTAAAATTCTATTCTTGAGTCATCACTTAATTTGGTAAAGTTACAATTTAGTCCATCATATTTCTTCACCTATTCAATTTGGTCCTAATTCATCAATTTTCTTTGGTTTCTAGATCATTCCACCCTTAAAATATTTTCACTATTAGTCCTTCCACTTTTTCATATTTACACTTTAATCCCTCAAATTTTGAATATTTACTCTTAGGCCACAAAACTTTTCTCACTTTTACAATTTAGTCTTTTCTTGAATCAATATGTCATAATATAATTCCTAGTGACATAACTCATTTTTCCTCTTCTTGTCACTTTATTTTCTTATTTTACTATAAGGATAATATCTTACTGTAGAAATTTTCAGGGTATTACAAACATTAGTTAAATTACCAATTTTCAATTCAATCTAGAAGTGAGTGTTCGATTGAATCAAGTTGAATAGAGTAAAAAATTTTGAGTTAATCGAGTTGACAAGTCCTATTTTATCATACTAACTCTATTTGAATCAAGTGAAATTATTCGAATTAAATTAAAAAATTAAATATGTCAAATTAAAATCTTGTTATAATATAACTAATTCCATGTTTGAGCATATAAATTTGAAAACTTTTTCAAAGAAAAATAATAATAAAAATATAAGATATTTTAGCATGATAATCTTGAATCATTAACTAACTTATTTAGATTCTCAAAATTATTATTTTAGAAAAGATTTAAAATTCTAACTTTCTTTGTATATATTTTTAGATTTTTAAATTTATTATAATTTTTTTAAATATAAATTTTAAAATTTTTATAAATAATTTTTAATTTTATAAATTATTTTATTTTATTTTTATGATTTTTGTTAAGAGAAAGATCAATTTGTTCATTTTCAAAATTGACAGGGACAAAAGGGATATTTACACCAATTTGTTATTCGAATTATTCGAGTTATTCAAATTGTAAAACTCAACTTGATTCAAACTCAAATCTCGAATTACTTATTCGAGTTGACTCCAATAACTCAATTCAATTAACTCCAAATTCAAAAAAAATTAATTTTTTCTAATCGAATTTTCCATCAATTAATTTTGTCATTTTTTTAATAACGACCGTTTTTAAATGACATACCTTTTTAGGGTTGTTTTTCTAAGGAATGGACTAAATTTTCTTATTTTAAATATAATATATAGGTAAAGGTATTATGGAGGTCCCTATATAAGGATTTGGATTGCATTTTAGCCTCTCTATTGAAAATAGGCAGATTAGTCTTTATATGTTAGATCAAAGAGTAAATTGGTCATTCTGTTAAAAGTTTCATCCATTTCTATTGTTAAAAATTGGTCCATATACATCAGCATGAGGTACACGTGACACGCCAAGCGTCAATGTCTGGTTATTCTATCAACTATGCCAATTTTTAATGGTACAAAGGGATGAAATTTTTAATAGAAATGACCGATTTACTATTTGATTTGATGTATAAGGACTAATTTATCCAATATTTAGGTAGAGAGAACAAAATGCAATCTAACTTTTACTTTATACATAAAACATTTAAAAGTTAAATATATCCTTAAAATATTTTGTAAACTTAAAAAAAAAAAATTCTCGTAACGTGAATTCAATAATTTTTTTTTATAATAATAGAGATATATTTGGTCTAAACTATTTTCTCTTCATGATTAAATCGAGTTGAATCGTGTTTGAATTTAAATCAATTGAGTTGAGTTGAGTGCGTGTCAAATTGAATAACGATAGAGTCTAATTTTTTCAAGAGATTTATTTTGCCCACAACACGAAGACATCTTTTATCATGAGTGAATTTACATTATTTAAATTCTGCTATTAGTTTTTATATTTTTGTGAATGTTTTGAATTTAGTCCTTTTATTTTAATTTGATCATATTTAGTTTTTGTATTTTTAAGTTGGTCAATTTTAGTTTATATATATATATATATTTTTAAAAATTTTGAAATTTTAGTTTTAACCCAAATAGTAGCAGTTAAATCCATTTGGATCATTCTAAGTCTCTTTACTTTTTTATTTTTAAAATTTCAGTCTTGACGCAAATGATAGTTGTTAATCTATTAACTAAATTATTTTTAGTGAGTAATGTATGAAAATAACAAACTAATATGGATAATACATATATGAAAATATGTTTACTACATCAGAATTTGGAAATATCATAACTTAGTTTAATAAAATTTAACAATTATTGTTTAGTAAGCACTGAAATTTTAAATTTTAAAAAGTATAGAGATTAAATCTTCAACTTTTGTAAAAGTACAGGGACAAATAGCAGAATTTATCCTATTATGAAATAAGAACCCGTCCCTTAAATAAAGGAACCGCGTGTTGGCGCCATGCTCGCGACTGCGAAAGATAGGAGGACGGGTATTTGTGTTCTTGATCGTTTTTTGGCTAAAAAATAATTAATTGAAGTGTATTTGAATCTTCAATTTCGTGTATGGATCCACGATACACCGCCGAAATATTCAAGTAAGTTTCAACCCTAATTTATTTTTATTTTTCACGAAAATTTGGCTTACTTTTTTTCTTTAATTTATATTTTTTAGGCATTTGGAGATGCAGAATGAGCTGCTTTTAGAATCTTATTCATCAATTTCTCATCAATTGCATAAGCTTCAGGTTATTTTCTTTTCTTTTTCTATTTTTTCATGGTTTAATTTTGTCTTGCCAGTCCAAGTGATTATCAAAATAAGAATCGTTAAGTAGAGACACTAATAAAGCCAAGGTGTTCGATGAAATGCTTAACACAAATTATAATGAGATGGGGATGTCTGGGGTTAATGATGAAACCAAGATTATTGCTAATGTTGACGAGGTGATCAATATTGAAGGAACCAAAGATTTGATTCCAACACCCAGCTCGAGTTTCAAGTCTACTGGTAACAACAAGATAATGAGTATTTGGATCCAAAACATTGTTTGGTTCAGTTGATGAGTCTAAGAGATTTGCAAGGGTATTAGCTAAGGCTTTTGATAGTGAAGTATCTCCTAGTGTAGGTTGTGATAACCTTTTGTTGTTTGATCAGTACTGTCAAATGACTACCGTTAGGACAAAGGTTTCTCAGTTTGTGTGTGATTATAGTTGTAAGGGTCATTATGTTGTTACAAGAACGAGGGAGTTTGTGAGGCCATTTGTTGGTTCGATTTTACAGAATAGGTGGGAGTGTTTGTCGGTTAGATTTTACAGAATAGATTTAATGGTTATACTATTCAGAGGCGGTCATTTATCTCCTGCTTTGATGACAGTTCTGGTATTGTTGTTGTTTATGACATGGGTACAGAGAAGCAAATTACTGCAAGAGCAGTCTGCATGTAGTGAAAGTGCGAATGCCTACCTAAGCTCTACAGTTGGGATTGCCTTTATCTTTCGTTTTAGTGATGATACTTCTCGTGTCTCTCTTTCTACCATTAAAGAGGGTATATTCAAGGTAAAGATCGTTGCTGGACATATTAACCTTGGAGGTAACGATTCTGATTATAGAATTTTGAAGCACTTGGTGGCTCTGGATTTTATCTATTTGGGAAATTCTATTGTTGATTATGGAACTTTTATTGGATAATCAGTAGGTATTAGTGAACGATTTAACAACTGAGATGGTGCATCTACCCTCAGGCAAATAATTCACCAAGTTGTTTGAAGTAGTTAGGAGGGGGTATGAAGTTAGTAATGGGTTTAGACTTTTGGTAATGGGTAGGATGAATTGCAGTGTTGATGTAAAGAGGACAATGCTTATTAGGGAGGATCTCATTGAAAATGTTGTTAAAATTTGTAGTAGATTCTAGGTGGTAGGGTTATTTATTTATTTATTTTGAGTTGGAAGTAGGATTTTAAATAAATAAATAAAAGAATCATGTTAGTATTTTAACAAGATAGTTAATGATTTAAGTGTATTAAATGATATTATAAAAGTAGAGGAATCAAATTATGCCAAATTAAAGTATAATAATTAAATCCCGAATTTGAGTATAGTCTAGAGATGAAGACCAGAATTCAACCAAAAAATACCCGGAATAACACCTTAGTTTCCTATTTGTAGGTAGAAGAAGAGATGTTGATGCGTAAATTTCATGAACTTATGAAGGCTCAAACTGTAAACAAAAAGGTATGCCTTTCATTCTCCTTTTGGTACAATGGACTCGGAAAGCTGTTGTAGATGCTGGTATTCTTGTTCAATGTCGCCTTTTTAAGTGACTGTATGAACCAATTGATTAAACCGTGTGTTGTATGTTTTCGATATTTAGACCTTGTTTATAGAATTACATACCAAGGAGATGTTAAATGTATAATCTTTTATCTCATTGAATTTTGAAGTATATTTTGGTTTTACTTCTAACCAGAGTACTGGGTATGATTTGTCTAATACTATTGTTTTTTTTTTTTTACTTGAACAGAATGAAAACAATGGTAACATTTCCACTGCTTTAGTTGATCCAGCCTGCGTTGAAGGTGATGAAGCAGGTAATTCCGCTCCTTTAGTTCTTGTAAAGAGCAAGGAACAATTGTGAAAAAAGCTTTGTTCGAGTTTAAATCTCAATCATAAACTCTGGTAACTTTTTAATGTAGTGTTAAAAGTTTTCTCTCCATCCTTTGAATTTCAATGATTGCTGAATATTTTGGAAGCGATTTCGGTCTTTTCTTTTTCTTATTTTGTTGGTTCTTTAAGATCACTATAGGTCTTTTCCTATTGTAGAAAACAACTTTGACGTTGAATGTGAATGTGGTTAACTTCGTGAATCAAAGCTGGTTACTGCTGGAGGACGTTTCTCTGTATGCTAACGCGAGAATTTGTGAATGTACAAAGTATCAACAGAAATGATAGCTTAAAATTATAGTATACCATTGGTTCTTTAAGGTTGGTGGCTTTAGTGAATTGAGAATCTATCTATATATATAGCTCAGTTCACAGGCAGGTAACTTGATAGCTGGAACCTTTGCCTTGCATATGCTCTGAATTTGGATGTTTTGAACTGTTGTTATAGGGATGGTTTCCCTTAGGGTTAAATCACTTTTTGGGGTTTGAATTTGGCAATTATTCCAATATTGGGGTTTGAACATTTTTTTTGTCCAAGTTAGGCCTTGAACTTGGTAATTATTCCCCTATTGGGGTTTGAACTTTTTTGTCCAAGATTCTAAACTTGGCAATTGTTCCCACATTGAGGCTTGAATTTTTGGTGTACAAGTTAATCCCTGATATTTCCTTAAAAATCCTAAAATTTAGGCTCCAACGTGAGAACAATTGTCAAGTTTAGACCCCAAATAGTGATTTAACCCTTTCCCTTAGAATCATGAATTTCAATGTTGAATTTTGATTTTTCCAGTTTTATTGGCTGTGGGATTTTCGATTTAGGACACCATTGTTGGCTGAATTATGTCATTAATTGTCCAGTTATGAAATAATAACCAAAGAACTCTCCATAAAGGTTAAAAAGCAGCTTTCACTAGGCTGCCCATTTAAGTGACCCTATTTGCAAGTTATTCCCTTAGTATAGACTTGATGTGCATGTTTATACCCATAAAAAATAATTTAGAAATGACTTCAGTATTAATAGTTTGAAAAACTTTTAGATGAGTGAATAACTTGTCCATGGAAGTACAAAAACCTCTTAATGACCTCCATTCATGTTATATATTTGATCACGTTGATGAAAAGACTGAAGAATTTCAAGAGTTCTCTCTAGAATTATTTATTTGATGATGGCCAACAAAAATTATAAATTATTGAACTTCACTCAACTTTTTGTGCATCTTGACAAGTGTGTTGATATTGAAGAAAAACTTGTTAAATTCGTTAGGTCAAATTTTGCTATTAGTCTTTTAACATGCGTAAATTATGGATTTAGTCATGTTCTTTAATTTGATTATTTTTAGTTCTTATACTTTTCGAATTTTGAAATTTTAACTTTGATTCAAATGATAGTCGTTAAATCTATGATTCAAATGATAGTCGTTAAATCTATTAACTAAAATGGCATAGTTTTGTTAAGTATTACGTGGAAATAGCAAGTTGACATAGCATCACATATTTGATAATATGTTTATCACATAAGGTTTTGAAAATGGTAGAATTTAACTTAATGTACCTTTATTGCATAAGTTATTTCTTTTGGGTATGATTAATGTGTCTTTCATATTTGTTCTATGATGTATGAAGACTACTCCTTTAAGGGATGATGGTTGTCTCTCTCTACACTGTCATCTCTAAGGCTTAAGTTTGGATTGATGGAGTTTTTCTAATTTTACAAATAAATTTTCTTAATTTTTATTTTTTTAACAGCCAAGAGGAGTCTTCAAATTATTGTTTAGAAATTTGTTTTAAAATTTTAAAATATTTTAATTTAATCCTCAAAATATCAATATTGTATTAATTAGGTCCATTTGTGAATCTAGTTTTTAGTTTAACGTTAAATGTTAGATTGAATTTGACATTAAGCATATTTAGAACACCATAACTAAAATTTAAACACATACTTATAACTTGAACAACTTGAATATAATGTGTTAAAAAAATAGTAAATTTTAACAACAATGATTTTAATATATATATTAATTAAACTTTAAGCCCATATGTTTTAAACATAATTCACATCATATCCAAACAAGAATTTAATGCCTAAGATGACGACCAAGTTAACAAATTCTAATAGTTTAATATTTTGAGGGCAAAATTAAAATATTTTGAGGTTTAGGTATTAATTTAAAATTTTAGAGCAATTGTTTAACGACATCTTGTGCAAATAATTTTTTAAAATAAAACATAAGTATATGTGTACACTTTTTAACTTTCACTTAGGGAATTAAAAAACTACACCATCAACATACATGTTAATTATTCATTGGAATGAATTATTTGGTATCTAGTGAATGTTTTATGGTATTATTAACATTCATTTTAGGGCTTATTTTTGGTATCAATGGCCTTTTTTAAAAATATCATTTTTAAAGTTTAAATATGCGATTTTTTTTAAAGTATTATAAGTTTTATTATTGTACTCAATATTTATCAGTGATAGTCATTGATATTTATTTAAATTTTATATTTAGAATTTATAATCTAAAGATACGTAGTTATAAATTTTTAAAAAAATTAACTACGAATGCACGTGATAATTAGTCATTGAAAGAAATTATTATTTATTGCCTTACCAGCAAAAATTATTGAAGCAAGATAGGGACCAAAATTACTGTACCAAGATATTTGAAGCAAATTTCAAATAAATAAATAGCTTATTTTATAAATGAACTGTATATGATATTTTCCTTTGGCGTATCTCACCTACATAATTAGTCATAAGTTGCATGTAAGAAAAAGCCAAAAGAAAAAAGAAAGTGCTTGATTACAAAAGTTGACATCTTTGATGAAAACTCTTGTGACATATAGCAATCTTTTTAGGTGTCCATTTGCCCCCACAATAATAATTGGTTTTGATTAGTTTGAAAGGGAATTTTTCATGCTTTTTTTTTTTCAGGAATAATATAGAAAAACGGTAGAATTAAGAAATTTTTTTAATTACCCAAATAATATAGATTGTGGACGGAAACTTCAAATCGGTATGGCTGTTGACAATTTTAGATGACAATGAAGCAATAATTGTGTTAAAAAGAGATATGGAATTCTTATAATTTTAAATTGGTAGGCGACATACTGTTTGAGTTTTTGATGGCTTGTTATGTTGAAACTTTAGATTTTTTTTATATCTTTAAAATTATTTTCATTTTTAAATTTTAAAGAGTTTATTTTTTATGATTTTTATTTAAAAAATATGATTTTTTATTTTTTAAAATTTTATTAAAAAATTATGTACTTTTAAAGTGTGAATACCAAATTAATAAAAATTATAGTCGAGGGCCATATAAAATTATTTTACATTTGTCATCATTAACTTTAATGGCAAAAAAAAGATGAAGGGATCAGGATTTTTAAATTAAAAAAAAACATAAGAACTTAATACCTCAAAATAAAAAATATAATAACTAAATTTTAAAAGAGTATAAAAAACTTTTTAACATATTTAGACTTATAAATTATACCAATAGATGATATAAAACATCGTATCAAATAGCTTAAAATAAATTAAAATGGCATATAAATGTTTCAAAAAATCGTATAGGCATTGTAAATAGTTATGAAATGGAAGTGCAACCATACCCAATGGCATTCAAGCTTTAAATTACTATTTGCACAATGTGAAAGTCTAAGCTCATTTAGTTTTTTTTTTCTTTTAAAATAGATATTATCTATACAATTTTTGTCAACTTGGAATTTACCCCTTATAAATACATAAAATTTTTAAATAAATTTTAAAAATTAATTTTTCATATTTTAAATAAAAAATAAAATTATAAAAATGAAATCTTCAAAATTCAAAAAATAAAAAAATAATTTTTAGCAAAAATATCTCATCTAATATTTGACAATTTGCAAACTAGAAGAAACCAAGCTTATTAGGAAGGGAATGACTCTTTGCTGTTTTGCATATCAAAAGGTATAAAAGTGGAAACTAAAATTTACAAATAAATCATCTGTACCGTTTAAGTAGCTGTGGTTTGGATTTTTTTTTCTTTTCTAATTTCCTTATTCAAGCTTCATCCGAATGTGTCCCATAATCCATTTTACTATTAAAAACAAAAGTATACTTTTTAAACGTTAATATTTATATAAATTTTTATTACATACATATTTTCGTAATTAATACATGTTTTTATTTTCATATTTAAGTATTACATATAGTGTTGAACGAATCCAAACTTGAAAAAACCTAGTTTGGCGCCGATCTATACCGATCTATACGTGACCCTTAAATAGATCTATAACTTTATTTTAATATGAAGAGATGGACTTGGAGGACAGAAAAAATGGTTCACCTCCAATTCTCTTTGTGCTCAAGATTTTTTTAGCTAGTATTTTCCATTTCATCTCATCCTTCTTAAATTGTTTCTTGACTTTATCCTTGAAATTCCTTAAAAAAAAATTGAAAAGTTAGGGTCTCAATAAGCCATTAGAATAAATAAGATTGGATAAATGAATGGCTTTGGTAAAGAGATGTCTCTGATCTCTTTTAATTTTGATATTTAACAAATTGATCCCTTTCATAAAGTTTAGAATAATTAATCATTATCAATTTCGAAAGTGAAGAACTAAGGACAATTAATCACAATGTTGGTGTTTTGGTCAATGGTACATTTTTTTATTCGTATAATAACAAATTTAGCTCGTAACATTTACACATTATGTTGTTTTGGCCTTGATTTAATAATTTTAGCTTATAAATTTTAAGCAAAATATAAAAATTGAGGGCTAAATTTGTTATTAAACCAATCAAAATTATGTACTATTGACAAATTAGTTGCTTGCTTTCAAAATTAATAGAGATTAAATTACTTCAATTTTTGAAGAGGGACCAATTTGCTTAATATCAAAATTGAGAAGGACTGGAGAAGTGTTTTTACCTAACTTTTGCGGATTAGTTATTTTAGTGAACAAAATTGACATCAAGCATGTTGCTTGGTTTTTAATTACCTGCACAAAGGAACTCTGCATGAACCTGAATCCGCACAGAGACGGGAGTGTAACTCGAGGAGCTGCCACATTCTTTTGCAATGGATGCAACCGCCGAGGACTCTCAACTTGCAACCGGCGAAATGGCGAACAAGCAATTCGATCCCTTTGCAGGCCTCGTAAGTGCAAGGTTTTTGGTCGTCTTTTAAATCCTTATCGCATGGACCAATTGTCCTGCATCCGTCTCTGCATATGTGAACAAGAGCCTCCATTGCTTCGTATAATTGAAGGTAAATCTTCCGCTCGTTCAATTTTCTGATTCTCTCCTTCTCCATCTGGGAAAATCACATTTACCAGTTTAAGATCAAAGTGATAATAACAATGAAAAACAGCCTTAAAGACATATCCTTACTTGTTCTTCATAGATCATGGATTCCAAAATTTCCTTTTCCAGTGCTGGATGGCTCCTCTTCATGGCAATCCATCCTTCGGTTGCGGAAACAGCCTTGATGTTCCTTAGGATCATACGGTGAGTAAGCAGCACGAGCCGAGGTGCGTCACAAAGTAAAGAGAGCTGGAAGACATCGACGACATTGTCTAGCGTAAGCAAGCTGTTCTCGAGTTGCTGTTCACAAATTCGCTTCAACTGAGGAACAACAAATGCATGTGACAATACCAACAATGGCAGGACAAGTTCCTTCATTTCTTCTTGCTCATAACTACAGATGAAAACCAATTACACTTAGGAAATTAGTAACATGATGCAGCCAACTGGATATCAATGGCTCTAATTTCTGCATTTAATGGCCTTAAAACTGAACAAGTACAGACCAGTTTGGCAGTTTCCTAGCTTGTCCATCTTTTGAACAAATGTTAACTGATTTCCAATTATTATACTGGTTCACGAACTGTATTCGAAAAAATCTCTACCAAGGAAAGGGTAGTTACCAGGAAGAGTACAAGAACCGGATGAAAACACGAACTGCGTCGTGCTGAACACCGTGGATTGAAATCAATCTCTTATGGCCAACACCTTTTGCTTGTTTCAACATGCCTCTTAAGACGGGAGAGGCCATGCCCTGTAGGCAAATATCTAGTCAATGGATTGAATCAATGATAAGAACAAAATCATGCAAATCAGCAATGTCACAACCCCACCGTTTCAATGCCTATAACTATTTACTTACACAGAGGATTGATCATTGTCTATGGTCTAAAACTTGCATATACTATCAAACTGTGTAAGAAACCAAAAAAAGCTTATCTAACTCATCAATATTTGGACTTGAGAGTGTTTTAATTAGTTTAAATTATGAAAGAATGAGCCAAACAAGAAAGAAAAAAAAAAAACAATATGGGGTTAGTTCATGACATTAAACAGGCTTTTTACAATCATTAAAATCTGAGATGGAAATACAAGGAGGGGGCTTACAAGAACACCGGCATGTGCATAGATGATTCCACCATCATTAGTTCTAATTGTAACATCGGCCCTATAGCCCCTATCAAAGAGGTTATCCCACAAATCTCTCGTGGCTGTTAACGCACAGCTGTTTCCTTTTGTTGCCGATCCCTTACGCCGACAGTTCATAGCTGGGCCTGGTAATGGAGGTGGCGTTGGACAAATATTATTGCAACCTTGAGGTGATTGCTTTGTAATAATTTCCATCCGTTCAATTTACTTCCCTTTTGGAAGGATTTAATAATTTTTTTGTCCTTGGATCTGAAAATGATTGAAAAAAGCATAGATTTGATCAGCGATTTCACAAATTGCAATGCAAAATCAAACAGAAGATTAAGTTTAAAAAAGGAGCAAAATCAATGAACATGATTATCAAAAACGTATAAACTACTAATATTCCCTTGAATATCCACATACGGATCCAAAAACTATCTAAAAATTCACGAAATTGAAACATTAAAAAAATTTTAAAATTAAAACAAATCTTCACATTTTCTAATCAAATCAAATCAAAACTAAACGAAGTACGGAAACGCAAAATTCAATACTGACCAAGTTAACATGATTTCCTCCCAAAAAAATCTCAAAAAGATCAAAATCTCACAGAAAAACTGAAATTAATTGAGGTAAATGAATAACATACCTTTTCTTTTTTCCTTTTTTTGCTTCTCTTCTTAACGTAATTTGTTCAACAGAAAAAATAAAATAAGGAAAAGGCGACGACAGATCGCTTCCTTTTCCGGCTGAAAAAAATCTTCAAAGTATAAACAAGAGTCAAAATTAAAAGTTAAAACACCGGCGGAATCTGATATTCCTAGCACTCAAAATTGCCGACGCCTATCTCAAGCGCCACCGCTAGTGCCTACAAGCTTTGATGCAGAGGCTGAAGAGAAATAAAATGAAAATGAACAAATAAACAAATAAACAAATTAGAAATTAGAAAATTTTAATTAAAAGGAAATTAAATAAATTTTGGGGAAAAAAAAATCAGTTACTATTCAAATTCCACTCTGCTCTTCTACGTTTCTTTTCCAACTGTTTTCACGTGCTTATTTCGGTCACGCGCTTCCACGCCCTCCAACTGTTTTTCACATGCTTGATTTCCCGCGTTTTAATCTCCGCTACGCAAAAATAAATAAATAAAATAATTCTAACAGTTTATTTTCAACTGTCTTTGACTTCCAGTAAATTTTTACGGGTTTTTTACTAAACTAGACAAAAAAATAAAAAAATTTCAAAATAATACAAATGAAAAACTATGTACCAAAATGGTACATTTGGGGAGGTGCCGCCTATGACATAGGCATGACCACTCCATGTCCAATAAAAAATTACTGTTATTGTCTGTTAAATTGCGGCACAAAACTGAAATATAATAATATAATGTATTCAGAGGCCGGTTATGCAATTGTTCCATTTAGAATGACAGCTGAAAAAATAAAAGGGTAAGGTACCGACTGACAGTGTGGCGGCACCAAACTTAAAATATGGCTAATTGCTTTGTTAGCCCTCATTATTTATTATTTTCTTTTTATTTCCTTTCAACTCACTATATTATTTTTAAACAAGCCCTTAGCCTATTTTTGTAATTAAATAACCCCTTAAATTATGGTTTTTACTCATAAAAGCCCTTCATTTTAATATTAAAGTAAATATATTTTAAATTTCAAGCTTTTATCTTAATTTTTTGTTGATGCAATAAAAAATATATACACTTTAACATCAACATAAAATCTAAAAAAGTAATCAAAATTTTCAAAATAGTAGTTAAGAATATCATGTATATAAGCACTCTCAAGAAATTTTAAAATTTTATTTTTTATTTAATAAACTATTCACATCAACATAAAATGTGAATTAGTTTATATATTTTTTTAAATAGCTTTACTTTGAGTAAAATATATTAACTTTAATATTAAAATGAAGGGCTTTTATGAGTAAGAACCATAAGTTAAGGGGTTATTTAACTACAAAAATAGGTTAAGGGCTTGTTTAAAAATAATATATTGAGTTGAAGGGGAATAAAAAGAAAATAATAAATAATGAGGGCAACAAAGAAATTACCCATTTTTTAAGTTTGGTACCGCCACACTGTCAGGCGGCACCCTTACCCCTTTTCTTCAGCTGTCATTCTAAATGGAACAATTGTATAACAGGTCCCTAAATACATTATATTATTATATTTCAGTCCTGTGCCACAATTTAACAGACAGCAACAGTAATTTTTTGATTGGACATGGGGTGGTCATGCCTCTGCCATAGGCGGCACCTCCCCAAATGTACCATTTTGGTACATAGTTTTTCATTTGTATTATTTTGAAATTTTTTTATTTTTTTTGTCCTAGTTTAATAAAAAAACCCAAATTTTTACTAAATTATTGCAAAAAAAGTCATGAATTACTCTTCTTCTTCTTTTTTCATTTTTTTATTGCAAAAAGGAAATGCGAAATTTTTATTTAAATTTTTAAAAATATATTTATTAAAAAATTATGTAGAAATGAAATAAAGTTTTTGTTGAAATTATAAATTTAAAGATTTAAAAATCATAATATAAGGTGTACTTACAAATAATTCAAGTTCAATTGAACTCGATTAAATAATTATCAAGCTGAGTTCAAATTTAAACTATCAATCGAGCTGAATTTGATATTAGCAATATTTAACTCAAACACTCTTGAGCCTTATTCAGCTGAGCTCGAACTTGAAAACGTACGAGCTAAATTAAGCTTGAATTCGAGCTTGTATATAAAAATCAATAAATGAACTTAATTAAGCTCAAGTTCAAATAGTTCAATTATATTTTGAATTGAGAATGTTTGATCGAGTTTAAGCTTCGAATTTCAAGTTGAGCTCGAGCTTTTCAATATTCCGGCTCAACTTGACTTCATTATACCATATCATAAAAATGTTTTTATTTTATTATTATTATTTTATATAAAATTAATAGAAACTCAACCATGATAAAACATAATTTTTTTTATAATTTTTTTTAACCATTTCAACTACTTCGGTGTATGATTAATTAGTGATATTAACTCCTTGTCACATCAATTTAATTAAGATTTTAATTAAATATAAATTAAAATTTAAAAAATAAATGCAGAATCTATTTTTGATGAAAAAATTATTTAATTTTTAAATTAAATTTTAGCAGTGTTTTTCTACAGCTAATTGTTTGCTGTATAGAGGAAGCCGACGGTCGGGCAGAGCCAATTTTGTTTTGGTTCGGTTAATGAGCTGGACCGGTACGGTGTAGCAGTCAAAGATGCTTCTCCCATTATTCTTTTTTGCACATGTGCGTTTTTCTTTTTAGTATATTTTTTTATATTTTATTAATTTTTTTGAAAGATATATTATTTTATCGTATGCATATTATACTTTTATATTATAATATTAAAATTTAAAAATTAATAAAAACTCGATACGAAAATCTAGAGGAAGGTTGATGATGATCCACCCTATACTATCAAATTATTAGGGGTTTGGTGCTTGAAATGTTTAATATTATTGAATTTTAATATTATTTATAATATGATATTACAGATTTAAAATTAATATTCAGTGCACTCGAATTCACATACTCCTATATTAGTAATAATGTTCATGTCAGTCGAATTAAAATTCAATCGACAAGTTAATTTTATTACCACTATTACCATATTTATACAATTTTTGGATTATTCTAGAATATTTTTTATTTTTAATATAAAATTATGCATTAATAATTGAATAAGTGTGTGAATGCTTTCATTAGTTTTTAAAGCATGTAACCCTATTGACACGTTGACATGCTTTTATTAGTATTTGGGGTTATTGATACTTGATAAATTATAAATAGAAAACTTAACTACTACTTGTCCATAAGATCACAACTCAATAAGGAAAATTCGAGTTGGATTTTGATTCCTAATGAGTTATAGTGTGGAATTAAACTTAATCTTTTGAGAAAAGAGATTCAATATATTGTTACTTGAGAGATAAGTAAATCAAAGGTTCTAAGGGCAACAAAATTTAGTTTATGAAGTCTTACTATTGTTGGTAGATATTGAAGCTTTGGGTTTTTAAGTATCTAATAGGTTCAATTTTTTTGGAAAAAGTTTTCGAAGGTTGTCTGTCGGACAGCTGGTCAAACTACCAACAATTAAAGGTATTGTTCTTCAGAGAGAGTTTTGTCTCGAGCTTTCACAAAGAGCTAATATATCGTGAGAAACTACCATAAGGATCTGGTTCAAGAAGAGAGGCGTCTTTGTTGATGATATCTACAAAACTCTAAACACTGAACGACTCAAACCATCAAATTGAAACTTATAAGACCCTTACATTCCACCACTTGATTTATATAGCCCAAATTATAATAGGAAGGAGTCAATCTTCCTTTAATAATACCTAAATTCGAATCCCACCATCCACCATATTTAATTGTTATGAAAAAAATTTGTCTGTTTATTTTTCGATTTTTCATCCGAATTGATTGTGACATAAACAATTACTAGTAGAAGGAAGAACCCAATGTGACAAAAAGGCTTACACATAGTGACTGAAGTTGTAATTGTGAACATGCCGTATGGACTTGGACCATATCATAGCAGCCTGGCCCAAATAAATGGCTTGTGGTGAAACCCGAAAAAGAAGGAAAATAAAGTAAACCATTGGCGTCGCCCGGACTCGAACCGGAGACCTTCAGTGTGTTAGACTGACGTGATAACCAACTACACCACGACACCATTGTTGATGTAATCTTCACACATATATTATTTATCTGTTTTAAGTAATTAGTATCTATGAGTATTCAAAAGTTTTCACTTAAATCATCATGCTATTAAAATTATTATTGTATAGTATTCTCTATTCACACTACCTTCATTAATCAAAAGCTTTTCTTCCCCTTCTCTCCTACAATTCTTTTTTTTTCATGAAACAACTTCGAACATCAAGACTTTATGAATCAAAATCAAAATCGCTTTCTTCTTTGATTTTCAATACTAACAATTCGATCAACTTGGATCTAAGTATGTCTTTCTCCTCATTGATGAGTATTGATCCACCGTACTAATTGTTAAATTGTTGCTTGAAACTTGCTAGTTGAACACTTTTTTTTAAATAATAGTCTAATGACTTAAATGAAAGCTTTCAAATAGTTCATTGACCTAAATGAAAACTTTTAAATAATTCAGTTATCAATTTATAACTTTTTAAAGTTGAGTGAGCAAAATATAAACTTAATAATATTTTAGTGATATTAAATGTAATTTACCCTAGTATTTAAAGCTTTGTGCTTGATTTCATTATCATTAATTTAATTAAAAACCATTCCAATAAAATGAAAAATAAGGGATATTTAATTGCTTTTTAAAATTTTATTTAAAATTGATTTAACCAGTTTTGTATAAATGATTGATTCATAGATAATTATTAAGGATTTTTATTTCAGTAAAAAAAAAAACTTTTAAAGTGTCGTTTGTCAGTAACCAATAGACTCTCGAAACACTCCAAAATTATCCTTTAAAGGAAAGGTTTTGTCACCCAACACTATCATAAATAATAGTGACTGAAGTTGTAATTGTGAACACGCCGTATGGACTTGGACCATAACATAGCAGCCTGGCCCAAATAAATGGCTCGTGGTGAAACCCCAAAAAGGAGGAAAATAAGCAAAACCATTGGCGTCGCCCGGACTCGAACCGGAGACCTTCAGTGTGTTAGACTGACGTGATAACCAACTACACCACGACACCATTGTTGAAATAATTGTCACACGTATAGTTATTTATTAATTTTGAGTATTAGTATCTAGAGTATTCAAAAGTTTTTACTTAAGTCATCGTGCTGTTAAAATCATTATTGTATGGTCTTCTCTATTCACACCACCTTCATCGATCAAAATCTTTTCTTCCCCTTCTCTTTTACGAATCTTTTTTTTTTCATGAAACAACATTGAACGTCACGACTCTACGAATCAAAATCCAAACTGCTTTCTCCTTTGATTTTCAACACCAACCATTCGATCAACTTAGATCTAAAGTATGTCCTTCTACTCATTGATAGATATTGATCCACCGTATTGATTGTTGAATTGTTGCTTGAAACTTGTTAGTTGAACTCTTTAAAAAAAAAATTTAACAGTCTAATGACTTAAATGAAAGCTTTCAAATAGTTCATTGGCTTAAATGAAAGCTTTTAAATGATTCAGTTACCACTTTATAACTTTTTAAAGTTGAGTGAGAAAAATATAAATTTACTAATATTTTAGTGACATTAAATATAATTTACCCTAGTATTTAAAGCTTTTCTTTTGATTTCATTATCATTAATTTAATTAAAAACCATTCCAATAAAATGAAAAATAAGGGATATTTAATTGCTTTCTAAAATTTTATTTTAGAAAAAAAAAATTAATATTATATACTTAACAAACAAGGATTCAATCAAAAGAAATCAAATTTGATTTAACCAACTTTGTATAAATGACTGATTCATGGGTAATTATTAAGGATTCTTATTTCAATAAAAAAAAATTTTGAGGTGTCGTTTGTTGGTAATCAATAGACTCTCGAAACACCCCAAAATTATCCTTTAAAGGAAAAGTTTTGTCACCCAACTCTATCATAACGAAGTTCACAAAATGTAATCTATGTCCAACTAAAACAAAAAACTTCTTTGTAAACAATATTTTCACATTATTGATGTTAAAAGTACCATAAAAGCTATTGTAGTAGGAGTTAGATTGCAATTTACCCATTCTACTAAAAAATGACAAATTAGTTTCTATACATTAGAGTAAAGAGCAAATTGATTATTTTGTTAAAAATTCCATCTATTTTTGCTGTTAAAAATTAGTCCCTATATATTAGAGCAAAGAGCAAACTGATCCATTTGTTAAAAATTCTATCCATTTTTACTGTTAAAAATTTATCTTTGTATGTTAACATAAGGTACAAGTGGCACACCATATTTAATTATCTTGTTATTCTGTCAGTCACGCTAATTTTTTATAATAAAAATTGATAAAAATTTTAATAGAAAAACTCGTTTATCCTTTGATTCAACATATAAAAATTAATTTACTCATTTTTATAATAAATTGTACAAAAATTTCTAATACAAAAATCTCTATGATTTTTTATCTGTTATTGACAGTTGACACATCTCTCTAACAGTATCATATATCTCAAGTAATAATCCATATATATATATAACCCTATTGAACTTTTTGTTGTTGTCTTATAGTGTGACCATAATAATTAGTAGTAAGATATAGAAGAATTAAACAAGTGTCTAAATGTCTTGAAAAATGTTGAAACTAACTCGCAATTTAATGAGTGAAAGCAACTGAAAAAAGGACAATATGGCATTGGAACCATGATTTTCCCTCCCAACACACACTCGCTTGAGAAATGAAAAATAACATATTATTATTATATCAATTGTTGGTCAGTAACCAAATCCAACATTAAAAAAATAACATTTACAGATCATCAGTCAAAGATTGTTGTTTGACCATCTCGGAGTTTCCCTTCCCCCAAGGTTTCAGTCAAAGGTAATTTAGTCCAAAGCACCAAAACCTAAGCAAAAACAACCCAACACCCCCTTCCAAATCCAATGTAGCACCACCACTCCAACTAATTACATAAAACTATTTTTATGATAAATTTACTAACAAGGTTTTAGCTAAATTAGCTATATGCCAAATACAACTGTTAATTCACCAAATAGGTCGTTTTCTTTTTAATTTAGGGAAATATGCCGTTATTAGAGGATGTATGAAAGTTCGTCTAGTTGGGTGAGTTTTCCTGCCATCTATGTAAAAAACGTGTATTCACGCTCTCTCTCCAAAAACAACTTATTTCCTTAAATTTTTAAACTATTTCGGCATATATGGCTAATTTAGCTGAGGTCTTTATACTAAAAGTTAAATTGTATTTTTTCTTATTGTGTGTATGTACGTTAAATCAAAGAGCAAATTAGTCATTGTATGTTAGAATGAAGTACACATGACACTCCACGTGTAACTATCTGATTATTCCATCAGTCATACCTGTTTTTAATAGTAAAAATGGATGAAAATTTTAACAAAAAGTACCAGTTTACTCTTCGATTTAATGTACATAGACTAATTTGTCCATTTTTTAAGTAAAGGGAATAAATTATAATTTGACTCATAGTACAATGACCTTTATAGTACTTTTACCTCTTTTTTATATGTACTAGATTACGAGGCATTAATGATGTGAATGAAGAAAAATTATATTTATACAAAAAATTACACAAAAATAAATAAGAATTTAATTGAAATTTCTAAAATTAAAATTTTAGAAATCATGATATCTTAAGTTTTACCATTTGTAGATATGTTCTGAGTTAACTCCTATTTATAAGATTCGAACTTAATTTCTTTTCTTATAACTACAACACTAACATTATACATATATATGTATGGATGTATATAGTGATTATAGCATTGGATGATAGTTTGAGTATAAAAACCAGAGTGGGGGGGAGTGGTCCAGCCTTTTGGCACGTGAAGACGCTTCTCCATCAGCTAACTTTCACTGCATCAGTCCCTGCATTTTTCAACTTTCAGTGCTGTTATCATATCTAACTATCAATGTTTTTCTTGGCATCTCTCCCTTTTTTCTTTAACCAACCCCTGCAACTGCTGGCACCTTATTTTACAATATACACTTCATAATGTTAGATTTTTCATCTTTCCACTTTAGGGAAAAAAAAAAGGTTTACTTTGATTTTAGCCTTTGAAATTTGGTGATGGCCGTGGTATGGTAAAATCTTTTATCTCACTATCACTATTATTTTTAGCCTTATCGGAGGCAAATGCACCTCTCATAACAAAACACTCTTAATCTCCTGCTTTTACAGGTTTAAATTTGATGATATTTGTTAGTTGATTTTTTTTTATTGTTATTCAATTATTCAGTCAATGACATTTAAAAATTCAATGAATCATGTTTGATTAATAAAAAATTTACACGTCAACCAACTGTTTAATATGAGTTTAAAAAAGATTCCGCATCATTATTTTAATGTTAATAATTAACGGTATTATCAATTTAAATTTACTAATAATATTTTAAAAATAAATTATTAAATTATTTAAAATTAAAGTAAAATGATTAAATCTCAAGTTCTAATAAGTAGAGGGAGCAAAACTATAATTGAACCCTTTAGAAATAATGCAGTCCCTCCTCATCATGGAAAAAACAAGCATGATAAAAGATTTGTAAACTATAGTGACAATTTTCCTTTTTATATTTGATTTCTTTCATTTTTTTTAGTTGAGATTTGAAAATATAAAATTGTTGTGTGATTAGTATAAAAATAAAGGTAACGGTGAAATTAGATACTATAGTGTGAAACAAAAAGTAAACTAAACGTACTGTAACGCACCGCCCATCCAAATTCACACTAGAATTCTTTTAAAAATATCTTTTATCACATTTTAACATATCCACGACAAAATCCTTTATAACTTTGTAATCATTTTATCATAAAATAGTTAAGTAATTTCCTAATAAAGTTCTTTAAGACCCTTCCGTTAACTCTAAGATATGGAATATCAATCGAGGGAGATCCCTATTAATTTTTTGATCTAACATTAATTTTTTATCTAATAAACCCTACTCATCGCTGGAAATACTCCAGTGGCGAATCTAGGGGTTGGCAGGTGTCCTGACCCCTTAAAATTGAAAATTTTCTATTTAGGTTTCTTTATGATTTATAAAATTTAAAATTAGTAACGATAAAATTGCACATTAACCCTCAAAATTGATAAAAAATTGATTTATTTATTTAAAAATTATAAATATATATTATTAAAAGAATAAAATTGCATTGTTACTATTGTAAAGATATACAATTTAATTCCAATTCCTCCAATTTTTTTTGGCTTCGCCCTTGAAATACTCCAATATACTATGTACATGCTAACACTCAATCAAAATTCTCTTAGAACTATTTGTTTTCTACTCTCTATGGTAAGGGTGTTGATTGTTCGATTAAAACCGAATTAATCGACTGAATCGATTTAATTTGGTTAATCGGTTGGTGACTGAATTTAGTTCAGCTAGAAGTCGGTTAATGATTTTTTTCAAATTTCGGTTATCTATAATATATATAATATATTTTTATATTAGCATGTATTTTTTGAACTATTATTTTTTATATTAATTGAAGCAAATAATATATTATATATAATATTTTTTTAATTTTAAAGAAAAGAATAAAATGAAGATTAGCAATGTATTTTTTTATATGTTTTATACTTATTTTAATAAAAAAAACATATAAATCTTAATTAATCATTGAATTAAGAAATATTTTGATAAAAGTTCTTACATTTCGGGTAATTCTATTAATAATCAAACCGATATTTGAACACCCCTACTCTTTAGGAACACTTAGTACATCGTGTCAACTATTTTTAATATCTATAAAAATGTTTTTTTAATATATTTTTTTTGAAAATGTTGATAAATAAAGTTTATAGAGTATGCTACTTAGTGCTAGATATGGGCCATTTTTTTTGTCTAAAGAAATGAAGAATTATATAACATTAAATATTTTTTTTCAAAGTTGAAAAATTAATATTCATATTATTTTTCTTCAACCATTTCCACTTTAGTTAGTTGTAATAGCTCTTTGCCTCCATATGATAGCTTTCTAAAGAATTACAGCTTGTATTCCCATTTTTCAAGTTTCAACCCAGTTTATATAAATATATTTATACCCAATTTATGCAGTAAAATCTCAATTACATTTGTAGAGTTAAAATTTCTACCATCAGTGCACCAATTACTCTTATAGATCAGTATTTGACACACTGATAGTATAATTTTTCTTATTCTACAAGTTATATTAAAATTTGTCACGTATCTCTTTTTTAAATATTATAGGACACTTATTAACTTTTAATTCAATTTGCGGAGTCTAAAAATTTCATTGACAGTATATCAAATATTTTGTCTATTATTATATGTGTTAGTAATAATTAAAAAACTCCACAAACCACTGTTTTACATTAAAAAAAATACATATATTAATAACTATATTTGTAGAGTTTATTTGAGTAGCAGCCAGTACATAAAATAATTATCTACTTATTAAAAATAAATAAAATAAAAATTGAGGATATTTAAACCAATTAGATTAATAATATTTGACAAAATATGCAGTTTTTGGATCTTGTGTATACCCTCTTACTTTGAATTTTTTATATTCACATTTTTATTCCACTTCACTGATTTTGCTCAATAAAATAAAACTCAAAGGGCCAGAACCACCTGCTTCCCACTTTTAAGAATTCTCATTTAAAACAAATTAAAATTAAAATTTAATCCCTAAACTGAGTAATTATTTAATATTTAATCTCAAAACATCACTTCATTATATTTTATTATAATTTAAATTTAAGGATTAAATTAAGAACAATTACCAAATTTCGAGACCAATGTTATTTTATCTCTAAAATAAAAATAATTCAGATTAAAACATAGATCAGACCAGTTAATCTAACATCTAATAATCATTTCAAAGCATCTTACATGAAGTTTGGTTCATGGAATATAGAATAGCTATTGTCAATCTTATATTTCGGAATTACATTTCTATATTCAATATTGTCAAAATTTTGTAATATAAGAGGTAATCTCAATTGTATTGCTTAAACATCTAAGCATCTATGTTCAAATCAATTCTCGATTTCTTGATTTATTTTGCTCAACCCTAATTTTATTCCAACCTGAACCGATCTAAATTATTAATTAATAATATTAATTTTATTTAAAATTTGATTATAAATTAATTTTATTTTAAATAATAAAACGTTCTAGGTTTATACCTTGGTTATTAGGGTAACTAATATTAATTTATTTTATGTTACACTTATATGTATTATAATTATTATGAAATAATGCAAATTTTGAACATTAAAAATTTCTTCATAAGCCTATTCTATAAAGTTGATTGCATTATACCATTGTCTCCCTAAGTACCAGGAACCCTTTTTAAGTTAGTTCAGCCAAATTTAATGTTTGTTTTGTAACTAAAGTAATATATATAGCGCGAGCCTTAATTCAATTGATATCGACATTGTTATCAATGTAAGAGAACGTAAGTTCAAATGAGCTGAAGTAAAAAATGACTTTGTTATCAATATTTGTAAAATAATAAACTTTAATCATTTCTTAACTATTGTGTTGATGTTCAATCAACTCGTGACCGATGAAATAAAAAATTTCATAAACTAGAATATTGCTGAGAGTCCTTTATTATTTATTATTTTACTATAGTCTAAAGAAAAATGACATCATTCCATACCGTAAGATCTACTTGCAGAGCAGATTGAAAATTAAAATATATTAATACCTAAATCATAATAAATTTGGATAAAGTCTATATATAATTATACTTAAATTTAGAATAATCTAGAAGAAAACTGATACATGATATTTGTGCAGAGGTGAACTCGTCCTAAGGCCTCAACTTTGCCAACAAAGTCGATGCATTTTTTTTTGTATTCTTTATGATTGTCCTTTCTAATAATATTATCTCTAAAATTAGAATCTACGGTCAATAAATCATTGGTTAAGAAGCTTTTTTACTCTAATCACAATGGACAATGCCATATTTATATAAAAAATTATATAAAATACAAATGACAATGCCATATTTATATAAAAAATTATATAAAATACAAATGACAATTTAGTTGAAACGGTGAAGTTGAGACATTTCATTTTTAGGATTTATTATTTTATTTAAAAAATAAATTTTAAGTAAAAAATTTAATTGTGTCTAACTTGTGACCAAAATTTTCATAATTGATGATAAAATCGGTTAACAAATGATTTACCGATTTAATTAATTCAATTAAAAAATCATTAAAATAAAAAATATATATTAAAAATTTTCATTTAACCACTCAATTCAACAGGTTTTTTTTTGTTATACTTCAATCAATCCTTATTGATTCCCAAATTAATCAGTTTAATGCCCTTATTTGAACTAATACATCAATTACTTGTGACACCGATTCAATATATATATATATATGTGTGATACATATATCGTAAGACTAAGGTACAAATCTTGATTCTTGTTACCTAAATAACGCCTCTCTATATCAGAGCCGCTACTTTTGGCGGCACCAAAACGGCAAACTCTCATCTCAATCACCATCTTCCCCCTCCTTTCACATCTCTTCATTCAACTCTTACATACACATTCATACATACATATGCAATAAAACGACCAAACCCCCATGCTTTGTTTTCCCTCTGTTCTTCCATAATCCCAGTTTCTTTTTCCTTTCATTTCTGATCGATGAACAGAGACTTTAACACTTCGTTTTCCAGTTCTAATCTCTTATGCCAAGAAACCCAACAAGAACAAGAAGCTTGTTTTTCTGAAACAGCAAAAGAATCCCATCATTACAAATCACCATGTTCAGACAATGAAGGCGATGATGAATACATTCAGAACTTGGTTCAAAGAGAAACAACAACCGATGTAGGATTCCAAATTAATCTATTCACCACTAAAACTTGGCTGAAATCTGCTCGTTTTGACGGTATTCAATGGATTTTCAATGTTCGTTTTCTTTTCTTTTTTTTTTATAATCTCTATTTACATCTTTTTCATCTATTGTTTTTTTTTCCAATAAATTTTTACTGTTTTTTTGTTTGTTTTGTTTTGGATTCAGACAAGAGAAACCTTCGGATTCCAAGTCCATACAGCGTATTTATCTGTTACTTACTTTGATCGGTTCATTGCAACAAGATCCGTTGATGTAAGTTTTTTTTTTCTCTGTTTGATTAATTATCAGAGGTGAACAGGGGCGAAAGCATGAAATAAATTTAGGGGACTAGAATTGAATTTTAAGTTTTTATAGGGGTTAAAAGGAAATTTACTATTATATGTTTATATTTTTATAATTTTTAAGGGACCTTAAAAGAAATTTGACCTTTTTTGGAGTAGGCCCTCTGCGCATTCAACCCCTTTGGAGGTGAAGCTCAGCGAGGCAAAGAGAGCTTGGCCGGTTGGCCCCTTAGTTAAATAGGAAAAATATCACTTTTAGTCTTCCGAAAATGAAAAATTTTATTTTTGGTCCCTCCTGTTGAGAATGCTCCTCCTAAAATATAATAATTCATTTAAGATTTTTTTAACACTAATTTTTTAGCTTTGACACCAAACTCTATAATCCAAAAATTTTAGAAATTCTCCTTAGTACCTTGAAAATTTTGAAAAAATTAATTGAATCCCCTAAAATTTTTGAAAATTCTAATTAAGCCTTTTTCAAAAAATCCAATTAAACCCTCAAAACTTTTAAAAGTTTCAATTAAACCCCAAGAACTTTTAATTAAACCCTTAAAACTTAATCCCAATACGTTTGTTACAGGAAGGGAAGATGTGGGCTATTCCATTGTTGTCGATTGCATGTTTATCATTAGCAGCCAAAATGGAAGAACCCAAAGCACCATTTTTATCAGAGTTTCATACAAAAGATTATCAATTCGAAAACAAAGTGATTCAAAGGATGGAATTAATGGTGCTCACCACATTGGAATGGAAGATGAGTTCTGCAACACCTTTCTGCTATTTGCATTACTTCATCAGAAAATTTCATGGTGAATTTGAGACTAAAGGACTAATTTGCAAAGCTATTGAATTTATTATAGCTATCATCAAAGGTAATTAAAAATTAAAAAAAATGATTTTTGACTGAAATTATAAACTGGAAATTTGGGTTTTTAATTCATAGGATTTAATTTTTTTTTTTAATGTAGAAATGAGTTTGGTGGATTGTAGACCATCGATTATTGCTGCAGCTGCAGTGTTAGCTGCTTTGAACGGTGGATTAACAAGGAAAGCAATGGAGGATAAGATTGGTTGCATTTCATTGTGGGGATCTTTACAAAGTGTGAGTTTTTTTTCCTTTAATTATAGTTTTAGTCCCTCTACTACGTTAAAAATTTATATTTAATTCATCTGTTTTTTTAATACAATACAATCTCAAACTTACACACGCACACATTACACTACCATACAGATGAACCTATAAATTGAACCCTAACATCAATCAAAGGTGAACTCCCTTTTAGCCAATGGACCTACTTCTCGAGTTCAATTCATCTAGTTTAATTTGGCATAGTTTAGTCTTATATACTTTTATAACATTAGTCTTGGAATATAACAATTTTTTTTCTATTTAGTCCCTAAACTTTTTTTGATCCATATTAATCTCGTAGCTCAAGCAAAATTTCTCAATTTTATCATTGAACTTGGATTTCGATGTTATGCCACATCATCATTTGAAAAATTTTAAAAAATATATTAAAATAAAAAAAACTAAAAATACATTTAAAAATTTCTCATAAAATTTTCAAGTAATAATGTGACACAATCTTAAAGAAACACGACATCATAAGTTAATGAATATGAAGTTTAAGGATCAAATTGAAAAAACTATCAAATTCCGGGATGAATGTGGACAACAAAAAAATTTAAAAATCAATATAAAAAAATTATCAAATTCAAGAATTAAGTATTTTTTTATCCCATAATGTTAATAATAGTGACATGTTCACGAAAAATCCACTTCATCACTTTAAAGGCAACAATCAACTATTTTCAGAGTGTTAATATTATTAAATGTTAATATTAATACTTTAAACGTAAAAATTAACATTATTATCAATTTAGACATGATAATAAAGTTATAAAAGTATGATTCAAAATATTTCAAATTAAAATCCTAAATTTCACCATAAGAGAGGGACTAAAATCACAATTAATCCTTTGTCTCAAAGGCTAACAAATCATTGTGCAACTTTTAAGTATATATACTAATATGAATCTTTTTATATTGGATGGAACAGGAACATATATTTTCATGCTATAATATGATGGTGGCAATAGAGATGAGAAAATGTAAGACCCCAAAGTTTGCAATTTCCCCAAAATATTGGTCAGTTGATAATGTAATTGGTGAAGTTTTTTGTTCAGATGTCAGTGATGGAGGAGGTGGTGGTGGCATTAAGAGGAAACTTACATTCAATCACTCCTCTGATCAAAATAGCCTGTCAAAGAAAATATGTCGGCCATAATGGAAATTGGGTAGTTTTATTTTTTTTAATTTTCCTTTTTTTTAGTGATAAGATTTAGGGTTTATACAATTAGATTGATTTGTTTCAATTAGATTTTCCATATCATGATTTGGTGTCCTTTTTAGTGTGTGTTTGGGAAATTACCAATTTCCAATTAAAAAAAAGTAAAATATAAACATATAGGATAGTTTTAGGAGGTGATTATTGTTTTTTCTTTAAATAAGATTTTGAGTTCAAATCTTGTGAATGGATAAAACGGTGTTAAAAAAAATTTATGTTTTATTTTAAACTTTAATTTGATTCAATTTTGGTATTTAATTGACTGGATGTTGAAAGATTGATTTGTTTGTATTTTATTATATCTACTCTTTTTAATACAACGCTTAAAATTGTTCATAGTCTTTCTCCAGTCCTTAAATAAGAGGATAATGCGCTTTAGTGTACTCAAAACTCATGTTCTCCTACACTGCAATAATGACAATACTAATCGCGTTAAGATTCAATCGACGTTTATATTTTTTTATCACGTTGTTAAGAAAAAAACTAAATGATTACATATATATTATATTATATCTCACTTGTAATATTTAACCCTACTTTAAAAAAAAACATTTTAAAGTTTAAATGGATATTGGATTTACTTGGAAAAGTGCAAAGGCAGGGGTGAATTTGAATAGACGGGAATTAATTTGTATAATTTTATAATAGTTAAAATACAATTTTATCGTTTTAATAATTTATATTTTTATTATATTTAAGAGTTAAAATATAATTTTACCATTTAATAATTTAAAATTTCATAAATTTTTAAGGATCAAAACTTAAAATTTCAATTTGAGAGAGATTGGGCAAAGGGGTTATAAATATGGGATTCGAATTGATATTTGTTAAATGTCATTTTTTGCCAAAATGCTAAATTAGGACACAAAAATTAAAAAAAAATGAACTTTATTTTCTTGAAGTTGCAAGAAGGTAATGTTTAAGGTGAGATCTTATTATAACGGGATATTGGATCCTTTTTAAATCAATGACTATAGTTAAAATATAGAAATTAGAATACTTCAACTATTTGATCAGGTCACATCAAAAATTAAGAAATTGTGCCGGTGACCATGAAACTCGTTAAATCAATTAGTAGAATACATCGTTTTTCTTTGAAAAATCAATTTCTTTCCTTTATGCGATATAATTCACAATGGATTATTTTTTTAAAAGATCCCTATATATTTAAATGTTTAAATATAAATGTATTTGAGAGGTCCATCTATTATAGAGACTTGATCAAATTAACCCTTCTACTATTAAATAAATTGATTTAAAAAATATTATTTACTATTTAACAGAGTTAATATCTTTTGAAATTTTTATGGTTATATAAATAATATCTGTGCTTTGGAATTTAATTACAATTGAAAAAAATTCGAACAATTTTTGTACAATAAATATTAATTTTATGGGAATTTAATTTTTTAAATAATATAAATACTAAATTTAACTCAATTAAGTGCAGAGGAATCATAGGGCTTTACCCTTTAGAAACATTCTTTTATGGGGATTGAATTTTGGGGTGAATTTGGAGGGGGATTGAATTGGGGGTGTCAGAGGCTCCACACTTCAACAGTGTTCCACATGCTTTCATGGGGTTCTTAGGATTTATCCAGTCTGGCATTATTAAGTATTTGTATTTTAGTTGCCATTAATTACTATGTAATATGACCTCTGAACATACAGCTGCAGGCTGCAATTTAAAGTGAGATCATATTTGCCTGCCATTGCCACTGAATTATTAACTTTAGGATTGTACATGTTTTTTATTTTTGTTCCTAATGTCTCGGGTTTTTTACAAATATGGTATAAAAAAATTATTATATACGAAAATAGGTTGTCAGATAGATTATTTATGAAAATGGATTACTTTTTTTTAGTCGCGCCTACATGACAGGCGCGACATATTATTTTATTAATAATTTTTTTCTAATATTTTATTATTATTATTATTATTTTAAAAAATTTCGGGTTAAAAACGGGTTGCCCGTGACCCGTAGGCGCCACACCCTGCAAACCTCATTGACCGTGCAGTGAAGTAGTGAGAAAGAAAGAAGAAAAAAATTTAGTAATTTTTTATAATTATTTTAAGATTAGATTGTTAGTAATTTAGAATTATTTGATAAATTTTTGTGTTTGTAATTATTTTAAAATTAATTTATTAATAATTTAAGATTATATATTCTAAATTATTTTGTTTAGTTTAATAATGTTAACTTTATTTTGTTAAATATTTTGCTATAAATAATTTTTAACTGTGAAGAAAATAATTTAGAATTTTTTAGAAGTCAAGAGACTAGAAAATTGAAAGTAAAAGAGATTGAGAATAAAAATTAGAAAAGACGGACGAAATTGAATGGAAAAAGATGATATTGGTAAAAGTAGTATTAGAGTTTGAGGGCAATAAAATTTGTAAATGTTGGTGCAATAAAATTAACTTCTAAAATAGTATTTTTTAGTAGTGTATTATTGTATTGTGATTTTTTTGATAATGTATTTTCAAAAAATATTTTTATAGCTATTTTATTAGTAATTTATGATTAGTTTATATAGTGGTTTTATTGGTTTTTTACCTATTTGGTATAAAAAATTTATTATATACGAAAATAGGTTTTAATAAAATACGGGTTGAGCCTCCTGAGAAGGCACCACATGTCGCGCCTACCTGACAAGCTCAACATGTCGCGCCTGTCAGGTAGGGGCAACATGTGGTGCCTCCTCGTTAGGCGCAACCCATTTCCCCTAGAATTTAGAACTTTTTTTAACAGATCTAGTATTGAAAATGGAGAACAAATTTTTCGTATGCGTTTATTTCGATGGAGAAATTTTGACAACAAGCGTCGGATGTATATTTGAATGCCGAAAACAAGTTGCAATGAGAGTTAATAGAAATATCTCATTTGATGATATGAAGGAAAATATTAGTGAAAAAATTTATAGACGTTGTGCGAGAAGGATCTCAAAAATTTTCTACAAGTTTCCAGTTTCGGTGGATCCCATAAAATTCACCGAAATGGAACTTGTAGACGATGAAGATGTGGAGACAATGGTCGCTCTTTACTGCCATAGCAACCAAAATGCACCGATTCACTTATTTGCTGAGTTAGCTATTGTGGAGTCAACAGAAGATCCAACTCCATTAGGTGAAGAAGATGGACCTCAAGAGCCGTGTATGGTGGTTTCGATATCATACGTTGGTAGTCAATCAACTACACATGGGATCGACATTGATCTTAATGCTACACCTGAGACTGATGTGGGTGGTGATGATGTATACCGAAGTAGTAATCCTTCTGATTATGAAGTCGATATTGATAGTGATCCTGATGTGGATGATGTCCCAGATGATATTGACGATGAAGGTGTGAACGAGGATGGAAACATTAATGCGTCTTTAGTCGGGAACCAGATCCGTCGTATTGTGATACACAATAATCCTGGGGCACACATGTCTCAGATAGACCCCGATGCGGTGCATACAACCGAGTTCCCGAAGTACCCTGAGATACTACCTGTTCACCAGATGGCCATATATTCTGATCCTGAGGAGTTGCTCGTGGGCCAGAGATTCAAAAGTAAGGAAGAGTGCGTATTTGCCATTAAGCGGTATAATATGAATATATTAGTAGACTACAAAGTCGTCGAGTCTAAATAGACATTATATATTAGAGAGTGTTGGAAGTTGGCAGAAGGCTGCAATTGGCGAATACGAGCTACATTTATCCAGAAGTCTCAGATGTAGGAGATACGAAAATTTGTTGGGCCTCACACATGTACTTCAACACGAATAACAGAAGATCATCGAAAACTTGATTCGAAAACTATCTGTACATGCATCATGCCAATGGTTGAAGACATGCCGACCATTAAAGTTTCGGTATTAATTGCCGAAATGCAGGCACGATTCCAATATCGAGTATCATACCGAAAGGCATGGATAGCTAAACAGATGGCAATGGAGTAATTGTACGGAAATTTCGATGCATCATACAATGAGTTGCGGGGATGATGGAGTACGTACCGGGGACTGTAATTGAGTTGCAGACACGACCTTGTTATGGCTCGGATGAGCAATAACAGCCGAGTAAAAGAATTTTCCAACGGATGTTTTGGACATTTGATCCATGTGTGCATGCATTTCCCCACTGTAAGCCATTTATGCAAGTGGATGGGACATGGCTATACGGTAAATATACACAAATCTTACTTATTGCGATTGCTTAAGACGGGAACAGGAACGTGCTACCGATTGCGTTTGCCATCGTAGATAAAGAAAACATGGAGTCGTGGGAATTCTTTCTTACAAATCTGCGGAGGTATGTAATTAGTAATGATAATATTTGCATCATCTCCGATAGAGGGAAAGGATTAATTGCCGCCATTAGGCGTTCTGGTGTGCCATAGAGATCCGTTTACTGCATACGGCACATTGCGGCTAACTTTCATCGAGATTATAAGAATGCAGATTGGAAAAGACAAGTTGTGAAAATGGGTAAAGAACAACCTTATCATTTCAATATATAACATACATTTTTTTTGTGGCGAGACTGTAACTTAACTTATATCGTCTTAATACATACACAGCTTATGAGCTAGAACCACACATTTTTCGGCAGAGGATGACTCGGCTTGAGAGTGACATGGAAGGTCAGACGAACACATCCATGGCAATGGGCTCAAAGTTTTAATGAGGGCTTTCGTTACGGTCAAATGACGACAAACTTGGTGGAGGGGATTAACGCTGTGTTATTGAAAATGCGACATCTTCTGATTTCATCTGTCTTCTCAGCTACATTCTATAGGTTGGCTACGTTGATGCCAAGAATGGGTCAGCAACAAGTTAACCAGATGGAGGCAGGACACGTGTTTGTCGAACATGTCAGGGATGCAATTGTTGCAAACCGTCATATGGCGAGGTCGATGAACGTAGAAGTATATTCACGACATAATGAAACGTTTCGCGTTACAGAGACCATCGGTCGTCGACCCAGTATTCCACCTGGGTCATAGGGGGTTGACCTTCGAAATAGACGGTGCGATTGTAGGAGGTTCTAAACACTTCATTATCCTTGTGCACATGTTGTGGCAGCTTGTGCTAAGGTCTCGCTCAATGTAGATCAATTTATCGATGAGGTGTACACACTTGAACGCACGTTGCGTGTATGGGAGAATGAGCTTCCCGTGCTTCTTGACCTATCTACTTGGGAGGTTCCTCAGACGACCTTTGAGCTTATCCCAGACAAAGGCTTGCGTAGGAACCCGAGAGGTCATCTGCAATCATCAAGAATCCGTAACGAAATGGACATTAGAGAGAAATCCGACGGGAAGCTGTGTGGAGTATGCAGATTAGCTGGTCACAATCAGAGTAACTGCCCACTTCAAAATTACCAAACTGGACAATCATCGCGATCGAATAGAAATTAAGATATTGTTAATTACATGTTGCTTATTGCATGTTGAAAGAAAAAGTATTGTCTTTTTTAATTTTTAAGTACTTCGAAACTACCAAACTGGATAATCATTCTCTTTTTTTATTCGTATTATATATTTCAACTAAGCAATTCCAAAATTCGCACACAAATCCGATAATAAAATGCCAAATAAAAAAATTGATAAATATAATGCAAAAAAATAATTTACATAAAAATAAAGTAATTTACATAAAAAAATAAAGTAATTTACAATACAAAACCCTTTAAAATTGATGGTTTGATGGTGTGGTTCTAGGGGTATATCTTCGTGGAGCTTGACGTTCACGTTGTGGACGACTACGGTGATCAACGTTCTCTTCATCCATATGTATGGGTGTAGAGAACGACTCAAATGCCACTGATGAACTCGAGCCGGGGGAGTAGAGAACGGCGCTAGATATGGGCCGGGAGGAGAAGAGAATGGCGATGGATACGGCTCTGGAGGAGCAGAGTACGATGGTGGATATGAGCTGCTCCCGGAGTGTAGCTCCGGCTCTGGCTTCGGCTCCGGCTCCGGCTTCGGCTCTGGCTCTGGGTCTACCTCCGGAGCTGGTGCATGATGCGGATTTGGAAGATGTTGCCCAATCCGTATAGTATGAGGGGGGACTACCATCGACCGCCCACCAAATAAAAATGGTTTCCTCTTCTCATAGTACCACTGTAGGCACTGTGGCGAGGGCTGCAGATCCAAACAACGATCCATCTGAGATACCCTACTAAACCGGTTGTTCCACATCGTAATATATTCTGAATGCTCATCTCCCCAATCAGTTCCATGCCTCCCCCTCCTATTCATGCCATGTAGCTGTACATCTAATCTTACTGGCTGTGTCGGGATATATTGTATACAACCGAACTGTCGGAGTACTCGATCGCCATGATACCACTCCACCGTATGAAAATGGATAAGGGGTGCGCTAATGCACCATAGGTGTGAGTGGACGTGGGCATACGATGGAATAACAGCTGTAACTTCAGGAACAAAATATGACATCCAAATGAACTGTACAGTTCATAACATTTTTATATTAACGCGGGTTAAGTGAGATAAAATAATAAAATAAAAATAATATTAAAAAAACTTACTCCCTCTCCAGAATGATTCTCGATCATCAGACGGTATATCGGAACCGTGTATGACCTCCCGATACCCGGATTCGTGCTCCATCTATGAAAATAAATTGTTAGAACAATATAATCTGAAAAAGAGACAATTAATTGCTGTAACGCGTAAAGATTCATCACCTGTTAACGAGTGGAAATATATATGATTGATGACTAATGGATGCCAAGAATGGCATCCGATAAAGCGCCGACGACTGTAACAGTATGAGGCATCCATCTATGTCAACCGCAGAGGGATCTGTCGTCCGACAAAGTTCGTGGTACAAAATGGCTAACACTGCGGACCCCCAACTGTATGAACGCGTGTTATGCAAATTAGATAGCAGCGGTAAGTACATCAAGTGGACTTCACTACCGTTTGTATCCGGCATGAGTACATCTCCTATAAGGTGCATAATATAAGCTCGCGTTGCCTGCATAACCTCCAATTCAGTGGCAGTACTAGGCAAATATTCAAAATTGGCCTTTAGCCATGAAAACTTCAAGGTTTGAAATTTTCCCTCACTTGGCAAGCGTCCAAGTAAGTCATAGCAAAGGCGAGCAGGCCTGGAGATCAAACTCATGCCTGTGACCGCGTTCCCATCGATGGGGAGCCCCAGTTGTAGTGTAACGTCCTCTAGAGTGATTGTGCACTCCCCGCACAGCAAATGAAATGTGTGGGTCTCCGGACGCCATCGCTCGACTAAGGTAGAAATCAAGTCATATCGTAGATTAAAAGTCAGGATCAATGTTGCTGATCCGAACCCGGCTAACTCTAAGAACGGTATTAGGTATTCATCCGGCTAAAACCTTACACTATGAATACGGCCCTTCAATGCGCGGTACTCGACCTGACATTATTATATTAACGAAATAGTTAATACAATATAATTTCATTCAACAAATAATGTAATGTGAATATCAAATAAAAATTTCATTACCGTCTCATTAATGCTACTTGATATGTGATTAGTACTATCAATCAATAAATCCATTTGTCACAAATTTGCAATTAAAATTATATAACAACAAATTTAATCAAAATTTTAATCAATCAATAAAAATTATCAAATAAATAAATAAATAAATTAATTTATATAACCTAATCATTTTTTAAAATACATTATCAAAAAAATCACAATACACTAATACACTACTAAAAAATAATTTTATTGCACAACCATTTTAAAAATTAATTTTATGATTCCCCATCATTTACATACAATAAAAAATAAATATAAATTATCTAAAGATTAAAAAACATATGAATTAAAAATAATTGAAATTGAAACATACCTAAGTACTTTCTTTCACACAACCTATAAAAATTTAATCAAAATTTTAATCAATCAATAAAAATTATCAAATAAATAAATAATAATATAAATTTACATTATATAAAAATTACATTAAAAAAATCATAAAACACTAAACTATAAACACTAACAACTTATAATTATTAATTACTAACACAAAATAACTATAAAATTGTTTTCTTAAAAAAATATATTTCTAAAAAATCATAATACAGTAAAATCACTAAAATACATTATCAAAAAAAATACAATACACTAATACACTACTAAAAAATAATTTTATTGGACAACCATTTTAAAAATTAATTTTATAATTCCCCATCATTTACAAAAACCATTCAAGTCCGTCCTTCTTTTCTATTTTTTTTCTCAATCTCTTTTACTTTCGATTTTCTAGTCTCTAAACTTCTAAAAAATTTTAAATTATTTTCTTTATAATTACAAATTATTTATAACAAAATATTTAACAAAATAAATTTAACATTATTAAACTAAACAGAATAATTTAAAACATAATCTTAAATTACTAATAAATTAATTTTAAAATAATTACTAACACAAAAATTTATCAAATAATTCTAAATTACAAATAATTTAATTTTAAATTAATTATAAAAATTTACTAACCTTCTTCTTTCTTCTTCTCTTTTTTTTTTCTCTCTTTGCTTCTTTGCTCCTGCTCCTAGACATAACAAACTTTGGGGGGAACCTTATATGGTCCCCTAGTATTGTTTTTCTACAATTAAATTTCATCCCTCCCCAATTTGAGATGACAAGTCACTGGGGAGGGTCATGAAATGACTACACGCCTGCAGGGTGTGGCGCCCTGCATCAGGCGCCACATGTGGCGCCTACGGGTCACGGACGACCCGTTTTTAACCCAAATTTTTTTTAAAATATAATAATAATAATAATATATTAAAAAAATATATTAATAAAATAATATGTCGCGCCTGTCAGGCAGGCGCGACTAAAAAAAAGTAACCCATTTTCGTAAATAATCTATCTGATAACCTATTTTCGTATATAATAATTTTTTTATACAATATTTGTAAAAAACCCTAATGTCTCTCTCTCATCTCAACAATTGCCATGCTGTCTACGGTCTAGTTTCAGAATTTCTTTTTAAAAGTATTTTGAAAAAACAAAGTATTTTTTTAAAAAGAAGTTAAAATTTTTAATTTTTAAAAAAATAATTTTGAGTTATTTTTTATTTGGGAGAGGCACTTTTTCTCTCAAAAACAGTTTGTTTAGGAGTGTTTTTGTTCTAAAAGTACATCTTAAAAGTAATGCTAAACAAACCCTAAATAAAATCAGTGGTCTTCTCAAAAAGAAGGAAAAGTTATTTGTTTAAATTATAAATTTAAGAGTTTTGTTGATACAATGTTGAGATTACGTGGTTTATCGTGACCTATTCATTTGGCGGAAAGTCATAAATCATTTTGTAAAATTTTTATCGAAATTTTTGTAGGAAGAGTTAGATTATATTTTGCCTTATCTATTTAAAAAATGAGTAATGTAGTCTTTATATAGTATATCAAAGAGCAAATCGATTCTTTCTATTAAAAATTTCATCCATTTGTACAATTAAAAACTGGTGTAGCTAATAGAATAAGCGAACAGTGACACATGGCGTGACACGAGAGAGAGAAAGAAAGAGAGAGAGAGAGTGTGTGTGTGTGTGTCCTTGTTTCTTGTTCTTTGTGGGTTTTAAAATGTGTGCCTTTGTTCATTCGCCTAACACAATATGTCTACTCGATATTAGTCATACGCTCCCTATAATCTAATTGACCTATTGATATCATGTCCTCATAGATATATATTGTCATGTTAAGACAATAGATAAATGTGATGTTCTTCGATACAAAAATTCTTGCAGCAAGTAGTCCGCTCCACTGCACTGAATTAAATCTAGTGGAGCGGAAGACTTCTTTTCACCACCTTTTACTCTATTCTTTAAAGGCATAATTCCAAAAAAAAATCCTCAACGTTTGGGGGCTTTTGGTTTTGTGCCATTGACTTTTTTTTATGACACCTTCAACGTTGTGATTTTTCTAGAAATCAACCAAATTTTAACAATAAACGTGCGTTTACCGGCCGGTCAACCTAGTTAGCCTATGTGACGTTATAGATGACATCATCTTTTTTTCATTTTGTTTTCATCTCCTTTCTTCGTCTCCCTTCTTGTAACAGCCCGTTTTTAGCTAAATCAGAACAGTGATTTTGAAACCATAAATTCGAGATCGAGAAAAAATATTTTATATTACTTTAAGTGTTTACAGCATGCTAGCATATATGTGTGAAAGCTTCGTGAATTAATTTTATTGTTTGAGTTAATTCAGTAAAAAGGACTAAATCGCGTAACTCGTAAAAGTTGAATTCTATATGTTAAATGCACTAAATGACTATGAATATTAAATGTGGAGGTCCTTAAGTGATAAATGGACCATTATTAAGGTAAGTGGACATTAATGGACATGAAATGGGTGATATAAATGTTTTATTATTAATGTTAATTTGGTAATTTGTCTAATAAGGTTAATTAAATAAAACAAAAAAAAAACCAAAATTTTGATGGTATCATCTTCATTTGCCGAAAATTGGAAGAATAGAAGCCATAGCTAGGGCTTCAAGCATTCGGTCACTTTGGTGCTCAATTGTAAGTTCGTTTTTCTCTGTTTTTAATGATTTCTATATTTTTGTAATCGTTGCAACTAGTTCTAGTTAGCCCATGGACTATTTTGCAAAACTGTTAAAGATGTTAAAAGTTTCCATTGATGAAAATATGTGTTCTTTTATGTTTGATGATGAAATATGACATCTTGTTGCTATATTTACATATTTTGTAAAGTGATTTTGAGTAAAAATGCAAAATAGGGATTTTTTTTGTGAAAATATGAAAATGTGTGGTTAAATGTGTGAAAATTTGAAAAATCTAGGTTGGTAGGGCATAATAGTAATTCGACTAGCATGGCTTTATTTTTAATTTTATTAATTTGTGATTTTATGAAATAAGGACTAAATTGTGAAAAACGTGATTTATTAGGGGTCAAAGTGTAAATGTGTTTTAAAGTGTGATTTGGACTAAATTGAATAGAGGGATAATTAAATGAGTTGAATTTGATATTATATATCAAGAAAAGCAAAATTTGGAATTGGATTGGGAAAAGATAAAATGTTCGATTAATCGACAATTTCATCGTTTTCGAACCCGAGATAAGTTCGTATGTGATAAATTTCATTATAAATGTATTTTAAATGCTTTGATACTGTATAAGTTGTGAATACAAGACTTCGGATAAGTTCGACATTGACTCGATAGAAATTCGTCATTCAAAATTCCGGTTGAACCTTAGGAATAGTTTAGGATATTAGTGACATGTCATTAGGGGATATATGTATTGGCTTCAGGCCATGATATTAGCACTTCGGGTGCGATTTATACCGATTTGGCTTTAGGCCATGAATATTGGCTGATTTGGCTTCGGGCCATGATATCAGTATTTCGGACATAAATTACCTTAATTTGGCTTCGGGCCATAGTATAGGTACTTAGTTTGCGAGACTTCCTGAGTATCCAACCTCTATTCTGAATGGTTCAACAGGTAAACGATAGATGTGGACGAGTTTGAGATTGATGCTAGATGATACAGGTACGTACATGAATTATATAAGTTTCAAATCGAGGAAACTTGTGAAGGAAGTGCATACTTTCATAATTGAGTATTTGAAAGGTTTGTTAATTAATGTAAGCTATATGTTGGTATATTCAAATTATTGAATTATATTTGTGAGATTGCATTGAGTTTATTTCATACGAGCTTACTAAGTTTTATAGCTTATATCGTTTATTTTTCTATGTTTTATAGTGATTTCAAAGCTAGCTCAGACTCGGGGATCATTGGAGATTTCGTCACACTATCCTACAATCGATTTGGTACCTTTAAGTTTATATTTTGAGTATATGGCATGTATAGGGACTTTGGTCATTTTGATTATGACTTGATAATGATTCTGGCCATATGAATTAGCATTGTAAATGTTTATGTTTTGATATGTATATTTAGCCATGTGTGATGGCTTATTTTAGTTTATTTGATATGTTTGAATTATGTACATATATGTATGATTATGTCTTGTGAATTGAGTTGGTTAATGGCTATGTGATGATTGATGATAATAGTATTATGGGTGTTAAATTGATGATTTGTGAATATTGGTATTCTTCTGAAATTAGGCCAAATAATGCATATTTGAGTTTGGTCATTTTGATGTTTGAAGTAATTGGTATTTGGTATGTTTTGAATGAGTAACTCATGAGTTTATAAGCATGTTGGTTGTTAGTATTGGAAATGATATGATTTAGCCTTGATTGTGGTTAATATAGATGTCCATTTATGCTTATGAATTTGCACCATTGGATTGTGTAGGTACATACAAATTTGGTGGCAAATTGGCTAACCTATTTTTGTACACATGGGCAGAGACACGGACGTGTGTCTCAGCCGTGTGTGACACATGGTTAAGTACACAGTCGTGTGTCCCTTGGTGTTGAATTTGAAATCAAGTCAGTATGCTCCACACGGCCTCACACACGGGCGTGTGAATTGGCTGTATGTCATAAGTCAGTATACCTTACAGGTTTGGCACGGACTAGCATACGGCCTAGCACACGAGCATGTATGGCCATTTTTAGGGCACACGGGCTAGTGAGAAAGTTACATGGGGTCGGACACGGGCTGGGACACGGCCATGTGCTCCCATTTCAAATGTCCACATGGCCTGTGACACGGGCGTGTCTGTGGCCGTGTGAGACACACGGCCTGACCACACGGGCATGTGTTCCCTGTTTTGAGCAAAATTTTATAAGTGCTCTAAATGTTTCCAGTGTTATCGGTTTGGTCCCATACCGCTCTCAATATATGTTTAGGGCCTCGTAGGCTCGTATTAGGGACAAATTGATTGAGATTGAATGATGAATGTATGAATTATGGAAATGTATGCTAAGTAGTGGTTTTATTGTTTTATAAGTCCGTTAACGCTCCGTAAGCCTATTCCGGCGTTGAATACGGGTGAGGGGTGTTACACTTCCTCTCTTTCCCGATTGTTACAGTAACAAAATAAAATTTGTACCAGGATTCAACACCACTTTGGTCTTTATATTATAGGGCATTCAAACAAAACATTCAAATCAGGACAGAACTCATACTAATATCATAATAGAATCAAATGTTTACTAAGCAACTAAAACAACTCCATCAATCAATAAACAATAAAAAATTGAGTTTGGGTTTCTCAAATGCTCAGGACACACACACACGCACATATAGCAAAAGGGTCACTAACCAATTCATCATTGCAATAAACCTCGAAAGCACTGAAGCTTTGCAGAAAAGATTGCATTAGTTTCTAAGAAGTCAAGTAGTTGCAATAGACCCAAACCTATTTGCACACAAGAAAGAATACCACGGCGGTGGTGTCATAATCCTAATCATAGGATAAATTTGTTCACCTGTCATCGTAATCCCTCTACTCCAAATTGGAAAACTAGAACCACTTTCGAAAGCAAATGTTTGGCAGTAATAGTGGATAGTTATCAAGGATTACATCAATTCCAGGAAACTAGGCTTCTAATATCTTCTTCATTGTTACAACAGTTCCTCTGCAAATTTTCATCAATTACATGTTCAATTATCACTTGAGGAAAAATATCAACTGTAACATTCAAAGAAAAGGAAAGCATCAAAAGAAAAAAAAATCAAATAAAACCTAGAACAAAATGAAGCGTAGAAATTGATATTCATCGTGCTGCCATAGCTGATTCCTCCAATATCGTTGGGTTTCTTCAAAGGAAAAAAGAGAAGAGGAGATAAATTGAATAAGAAATTCAATTAAAATAATGGATGAATGATTAAAGTTATCTATAAAGAAATATCTAGGGTTGGATTGAGTGAAGGTTTGGGTAGGTGGGGACGATGGTGTAAGTGAAGCTTTTTCCGGTGTTAAATAGTAGAGTTGAAACTGAAAGGGAATTGTAATTTTTTTTTACCTTTAACGTTAAAATTAGGTTGATTTCTAAAAAAAATAATAACGTTGAGAGTCTCAATAAAAAAAACTCAAGAACACAAAACCAAAAACCCCCCAAAACATTGAGGTTTTTTTACAATAATGCCTGTTTTAAATTTTCCATTCTTTATAAGAGACATACAATATAGATGATAAAAATTGAACAAAATTCATATAAAATTTATACTACTATATATAAAAGCAAGGCTCTAAGGCTTTCCTTATTTGACACATGTTTTTTTATGTTATTAATAATAATGGCTAAATTCTAATTATGGTCCCTCTATTCTTAGATTATATAAAATTGATCAATTTTTAATTTTTATCCTTATATTATGCTCAAATTTGAAATCTAATATTTATACTTTATTTTTGGACATAATTTGATACCTCAACATTTATAATGCCATTAATTACTTTAAGTATTTTATTTTAATTAAAATGTTGACGTAAACTTAAAATTTTGTTAGCATCGTTAAAATTTTGGTTAAATTCAAGTTTATTACAATGTCATTTTTTCACATGATTATCGAATGAGTATCTTTTTAAATTTTAGAATGTTACACCAACAAATTTAACAGAAAAATTTTAACAAGGTTAACACTAGCTCGCATGCACTCTTTTTTGTATTTTATCAAAATGGTTAAATTTTAGTTTTGATCTCTCTAATATGTCTAAATTTAAGAGTTAATCTTTACAATTTAGTTTCTAGCATCAATTGGTCCCCATATTTTTATAATGTTATTAATTAGTCCAATAGTTAATATTGTTAACTTTTCGGTTAATACGTTACGTGGTTATGTATAATTTGAATATCCTAAGAGTCCTAGAGACTAACACGCAGTTTCTTTTAGGTTCACATCAGTCTTACCTCTTTTTTTGTAGTTTTAGAAAAAATATTAAATTTCAATTTTGGTCCCTCTATTATGCCTAAATTTGAGATTTAATTGCTACACTAATGTAATTTGGTTCCTGTATTTTTAAATGTTATTAATTAGTCCAAATAGTTAAAATCATTAATTTTTCAATTAAATATTATGTGCTTATATATAATTTGAATCCCTAAAGAACTTAAAGATATATAAATAGCTTTTTATTTCTTTTAGGTTTGTCTTGCTCCTCTTCTTCTTCTTTTTTAACATTATAAAACAATAATCAAACTTCACTTTTTAATGGATAAATTAGCCCATGTCCTGTAGATTAAAGAGCAAATTGGTTCTCTTATTAAAAGTTTCATCCATTTTTAATGTTAAAAACTAGTCAATGTAAGCATGAGGGATTCGTGGCACATCATGCGTCACTGTTTAGTTATTCCATCAACCACACTAGTTTTTAACAGTACAAATAGATGAAAATTTTAATAGAAAAGACTAATTTATTCTTTGCCATGACATATAAATACTAATTTATCTTTTTTTAAGTAAATGAGACAAAATACGATCTAACTATTCTACATTTAACCATTTCTATATTCATTCTTTCACGTTATTTTCATTTCCATATATATATATTTGCATATTCATATCTATATCTATATATCGAATCTGTTGATACAGTGACAAGAAATAGAATGGCATATATTCATGTCAATGAAGACAAAACTTAGAGATAGGCTAAAATTTGCAAAGACAAAACAAGGTGCATAAATTTCGATTACTAGAAAGCGTGTAAACAAAATACTTACATGCCTTACATGTCAATTAGAAAATGAAATTAACAAGAGTTTAACAACCTAGAGCTTCACCTATAAACAAAAGAATTTCAATACAGAAAATGTTTCAAAATGTTTGTTTTTATGGTGATCCTTAGTCCCGAAATCTCTATTTACGATCCGATAGCAATCAATCGCTGTAAATAAAGCAGAGAAAACTTTCTTGCTATTCACTCGGAAAACAGCATTGCTAGTATAGTGGTTCATACGGGTATCGTCTTCAAAGCAGCAGCGATCGGCATGCCTAAGAATCCTATGACAACGCTTACGAACCATTGCAAGCAAGTGAGAGGAGTTGTACTAGCAAAAGTGCCCAAGAATTCGATGATGATGACTTGGAACACGGCGGTGCAACCAAGGACGGCGACGAAGACGTAGTTATTTAATATGCCTTTGAAAACGTTGATTTCCTCCATGTTACGTGAGCTGATCTCGTTGAAAACCTGTGGAAAATTACAGAGCATTGTTTTGTAAGGTAAATTCATGGAGATGACAACGTCTGCTTTTCCAGCAGTATCAAGATGTTAATAATAAAAGGTTACCTGACAGAAGACAAATGAGTTGAAAATAATTGTGTTCAATTTCAGGTCGGAATCGGGACCGTCGAGACTGAACATTCCTTTTCCTTTCACCTGAAGGTACCATATAACCATAAACTGATAAAAGGATTGTCCTAATATATTCCTCCACATCACGTTACTGATAAAGTTTCCTTTCTTTCCGACCGGTGCACGCTTCATTAGTTCGTCAGTTGGAGGCTCGGTTGCAAGCGCAAGTGCTCCCAGTGTATCCATAATCATATTGACCCACAATAGCTGAACAGCAGTGAGAGGAGCAGTCCCTGCAGAACAATTTGGTGCGGAAAGGCATAAGCAAATATGACAAACATTATATCCATTTGCAAAGAAAGCTAGAATATAAGTTGAAAATAGATGTAAATGAAATGTATCGCTTTCGTACCTGTCAAACATGCTGAGGAGAAGTTAACGATCAATGCGACAATGTTGACTGTCAGTTGAAACTGTACAAATTTTTGAATGTTTATGTATACTGAACGACCCCATTTGGCTACCGTCACAATTGTTGAGAAATTGTCATCCAGAATTATGACATCAGCACTCTCCTTGGCCACCTGAAATCGAGAAATCTCGATACGGTTAATTTCAGGCATTTGTTCATATACTCCAAGTAAAATATTTTACTAGCATGTAAAAAGGACTATCATTACTACAACACTAGTATCAGGTGCATGAAAGGTGGTAGTATTCTTTCATGACTAAGCGGCATATATTGTATCAAAACTCGCGCTAAAATATTGTTTATAGTAATAAAATTATTGCGAACTTGCATAAGCATAACTATCTGACTCATTCCCATGCCATTGATCAGTGCAAGATGCATGCATAATACGAAGATATTGGTTGCATCAAATACCTCGGTTCCAGAAATGCCCATTGCTAGTCCAATATCTGCTTCATGCAGGGCCGGAGCATCATTTGTTCCATCACCTGTCACAGCAACAACTTCATCGATACTTCGCAATTGCCTTACGAGAGTATGCTTGTCCATAGGAGAAGAACGAGCCATCACCTGCAAAAGAGATGAAAATCGAGGAATGAGTTAGATGAATTATCCTTGTTTAAAAGTAACTAACTGGGTGAGTTTCGAATCAAAGAAAAAAAATGTGGCGAGTACCTGAATCTTAGGAATTAAAGCAAGCATTTCCTCCTGACTCTTCTCTCTGAAATCCGGACCTTCAATGGCTATGCCATCATCTGTAAGAATTCCACATTCCCTGGCTATAGCCTTTGCAGTGTTTATGTTGTCTCCGGTAACCATTCGTACAGTAATCCCAGCAGCACGACAAATTGCAACAGATTCTTTGACACCAGGGCGAACAGGATCTTTAATACCCACAATTCCTATACAAGTATAGCCAGAAACTGGAATGGCATTGTCAGGGGAGAAACCATTTTCCAACTCCATATATGCAAGACACAAGGTTCGAAGAGCCTCGTTAGCGAACTGATTAATTGTAGCGTTGAGGTGGTTAATGGATTCTGCATCCAGGGGAATAACTTCCCCATTGCAATTAATCACCTTATCACATCCAGCCAAAACTATCTCTGAAGCACCTTTAGTATGTGCTCGTAGCCCTCCTTCAGGAAGTTCCAGGACGACTCCCATTCGTTTCTTTGTCGAGTTGAATGGCTCAACCTTAACAAGTTTCGATGCTAGCCGTTCTGCTTGGGAATCTCCACCTAGAGACAAGCCAAACTCTAACAAAGCAGTCTCTGTTGGTGTTCCCAATATCTCACGTTTTCCATCTTTGTTAATAACAATTTCACCCCCAGTGTTGGTAAAAATCGATTGTAGCAGAAGTTTCACAGCAGATTCTGGGATCTCGGAGCAGAGAGAAGCTTTATTGTTGTTACCTACTTCCCTGACATCCATGCAAATGCATGATTTCACGACTGTCATGTGATTAGTGGTTAATGTCCCAGTTTTATCGCTACAAATATTTGTTGCTGACCCCATAGTCTCACAAGCTGCAAGGTGTCGAACTAGTGCTTTATCATTCATCATCTTCTTCATGGCAAAAGCAAGGCTCAGAGTCACCGCCAATGGTAGACCCTCAGGGACTGCAACAACAACAATTGTAACAGCAACAGCAAAGAACTCCAGCAGTTTCAACGCCTCATCGCCGGACCAACTCCAAATCGTCCCTTCTTGCAGTTTACTCGTAAACAGTCCTTGTACCATTACAGCAAATGTCACGACAGCAAAAAACAGGCCGACCTTCCCAATAATGGTTGCTACTCCATTCAATTTCACCTGCAATGGGGTCTCATCATCTCCCCCTTCACTAAGTGTTGCCATTAATTTACCCCATTGTGTTCTCATCCCAACTGAAGTAACCATCATCTTACATGATCCATCTTGAAGCTTAGTACCAGATAGCATAAAAGGATTGTCAACATTCACGATGACCGGCTCACTCTCCCCTGTTAAACTCGACCCATCAATTAGCACAGAAAACCCCGAGACGAAAAGACCGTCGGCAGGGACTTGGTCACCAATATTGAGATGTACAATATCACCAGGAAGCAAATCATATATAGACATTTTCTGCCTACATGCATTTCTTGTTACCTGAATGGTGATTTTCTTTTTCTCCTTGTCCAAATCCTTGAACTGTAATGATTGGCGATAATCACTAGTCGCCGTGACAAACACAACCAACAAGATACTTGCGACAATCCCAAGTCCATCATGAGCTCCCTTTGGCCATCCTTCCATTGCTATCCCAACTATCAATGATACCAAAGCACACACACCAAGGATCATAAGAGTCATATCTTGAAGAGCTTCCCAAACAAATACCAGGAACCCCTTAGCTTCAGCCTCAGCAAACTTATTGATTCCATACACCTCTTGTCTTTTATTCAACAGACCGGAATCGGAACTTAGCCCATCAGTGGTCGATGTGGAGAGCTTTTCAGCTATACCATCCACTCCACCATGAATCTTTAGTTTCTTTACATCCTGATTTTCCACAATGGATCCTAACTCCTCAGCACAAAGTTCAAAACCAGCAGCTTTGACTTCTTCAGGAACAACATAATCACTTTCACTTGGTTTTACACCTGAAAAAAGAAAAGCAATTCAATTAAGTTTAAAGGCAGCTTTCATTAAAATAAAATAGAATACAACAACAAACTTGATTTTACTGCAAAATTCTCACCTGAGATAAATTGAAGAGCAGCTTTAGAAACCAGTACTGCAATTCTCAACTTTTCCTGCAATGTTACAAATAAAAATTATTAACTCTACATTTCAATTTTTCAACCGCGTAACCAATTAATAAAGCTAAAAATTGTAAAAAAAAATCAGATTAATTTTTTAGAAAATAGATTCATATTTCGACACTACAAAAAGGAAAGTATTAGAGTTATTAGACCTACTATTTAATGATAATAATTAAAATAAAAATTATATATTAGAAGTTAGAACATGATATTTCAGCTATTTTTTTCTAAAGATCAAACATAATTAGAAATTTACTAATTTTAGAGCATGATATTTACAGCGGTATGATCTTAAATTAGAAACTAGATTTAAAAATTAAAAAAAAAATTCAACGCACATGATTGGATCGTCGCATAGCGGCGGCTTCGTAGCGTTTGGACAGGTTGGCGGTGAATCGGAACCGGCGCTTCGGATTCTTGACAAAACCGACAACTTTCCTCCATTTTTCCAACGCTTCCTCAGACGAGTGTTTCGGCTTCAGATCAAAGTTTTCATTCCAAAAAGTTCCCATCACTTTGCCTTTTTTTTTTTCAGTGCGTTTCAAATCGCTTTCGTTCCTAAAACTTCTTCATCTGCTCCATTGAAATATATAATGAGAAGAAACTACGAAGAAACGAAGAAGTGTTCAACCGAGTAAAAGAAATTCCGAGTCAAAAAAGGGATCCCCCATACACCAATAACGCGGAAGTTTCAGCTCCGGACACCATTTCTTAGGACTTAATTAATGTCTTTACAAATTAAGAATTTAGTCCCTGTATTTTTAATTTCTATGAATTTAGTCTTTTATTTTTCAGATTTTAAATTTTAAATCTAATTATTAACATTTTTTTAAAATTTTTTAGCTGATATTTTAAAATAAAAAAATAATTAATTGGTACTCATGTAACTAAAAAATTAATGTTATAATAAACTTAAATTTAACAAAAACAATTTTAACAATATTAAAAATGTAGAGACTAAATTTTAAATTTATAAAGAGTACATAGACTTGTGACTAATTTTGCATTCAGGCCTTACACTCTTTGAAATTTTGAAATCTACTCCTATTTTTTATTACAGGAAATTTATATCCTCTGATTTAAATTAAATTTCAATTTATATGAATTCCAATTAAATTTTAACATTTTAATAATTTAAAATTAAAATTAAAACTACTGATACATTCATTGTTTATGTTTGGAATAAGTTAAATTCTAAAATTAATAAAAATATCAATTTATTTTTATTATTTAAGGCATAAAAATTAATTTAATTACTTTTTAATTAAAAAACTAATTTTTAATACGAGGACTTGATTTGAAAATTTAATATTCAACTTACAAGTTTCTTTCTGTACTGCATGAAATTAATATGAAATTTGAATGAAAGTGGCTTTTTTACCTTTTTCTTGCTAATGTTTAATGCCCTGGAGAGTGGACCCCACGGCTGTAGTCCTTTCTTACGCGGTAACTTCAGGGGTTAATTTCATCAAACGTCCCCAAACTATTTCTTAAGTTCTACATTGATTCTTAAACTTTAAAACATTCTAATTTAATCTTCAAATTATCAATATTATATTAATAAGATCTGTCAGCCTAGCTGTCTATTTAGAAGTTAAATACCAATTTGGATTTGAAACGAAACATATTTAAAATAAATTAACGCTTATCATAGTGACAACTTAAATAGGGGTGCAATCAGAAATTTGCTTTAGAGGAATAAAAAGTGAATCATAAACTTTTAAGGGTCAAAATACAAATTTATCATTATATGAACTTGTAATTTTTAAACTTTTGAAAAGATTACAAGACAAAATTACCATTTAGAGGGGAGACAATGCTATTGCTGCGCTTATTTAACTTGGACATGAAAATGATTTTCGAACTAAAAATTATTCAAACTCAAAACGAAACAAACAAAAAGTGACCCGATTGAGAGAATCCAATTAACATACTTGAATGATTCAAACTTAAAATGACTCAAAATTTTAAAACTCGTATTAACCTGATTTGGATTAATTTAATACAAAACCAATGCTACCCTTCCAATTAAAATTTTATCGATATCTTATAGGACAAAAGAAATAAAAGGCACATCTTATGTATACATGAAGGTACCAATTTATGTATATCGAACATATATCTAGCATGGAAATCACAATTAGCCCAATCTAGACAAAAATAATTATTTTTAACTTCTGGTATTTGAAAGCTACAAAGTTATTCAAAGTTGAGTCAAGTCAAATTTCATTTTGGGAGGTAAGTTTTCTCAACCCTATTTTTATTTATAATGCCTAAATCTAGAAGTTTATTTAAAAAACATCGAACTCCTTATTACTCAATTCAATAGTTATAAGTGAAATGGTTAAATCATAATTTAGGGCATGTGCTTAACAACAATTTTCACATTGAGGTTTGAATTCTTTTGGGGTCCAAGTTAAGCCTTGAACTTGGTAATTGTTCCCACATTAGGACTTGAACTTTTTTTATATCCAAGTTAGTCATTGAACTTGGCTATTGTTCCCATATTAGGACTTGAACTTGACAATTATTCTCATATCGATACATGAACTTTAGGATTTTTAAGCACTAATTTGAGCAAAAAAAAGTTAAACCCCAATGTGAGAACAATTATCAAGTTTAGGGCATAACTTGAATAGTAAAAAAAGCTCAAGTCTCAATATGAAAAGAATTACCAAGTTCAAGGCAAAACTTGGAAAAAAATTTCAAATCCCAATACGAAGAGATATTTATTTCCTTTTTGGTGAGGGCATTTCATCATTGGCGTATTTAATAGATTTATTGTTTTCTTTAAGATAAAACAACTTTTAATCATTGAAGTTGACGATTGTTTTTCAATTTAGTCTATGAATTAGTCTTCAATCCACATTAGTCTTTAAAATTTCTATCAAATATTATAAATTTCTTTAACCCTATCAAGAGGTGTTAATAATATAACATAATTTTAGAGTGTCATATCATCGCTTTTTAATGGTATTAAAAAAAACATCGAACTATTTGACAAAATCCAAATTATATGACTGACGTGGACAAAAAATTCAGGGACTAAATTAAAACTTTTACTAAGTTTGGAGACTAAATGTTGCTTTATTCCATTTATTTATGTTGTGTTTTTTTGTCTCGGTTACCTGCCCTTTTTTGGGGAATCCAAACGCATCAGGCCATTGGCCATTTTGTCTCGCTATTGCCCGTTGGGGCACGCCTAGCTTACCCCATTTGACTCGTGGCTCCATGTTCTAACGGGAGCTCAGAAACTATATATTATATAATTACAACTGATACTCCTAAAAAACTAACGTGATAACTCATATGATATAATATTATTTATTTTATAAGTATCATCAAATAATTTAAAATTTATAAAAATATTTTAAAATTTTAAAATAAAAGAAAAAACACAAAATAACATAAATTGTTATATAATATACCATATTTAAATTTCAATGTTTCAAATATTTTTTTACAAAATAAGAATTTAACTCCTTTTAAAAAAATTAAAAACCGAATTTAATTAAAAAGAAAAAGGTAAAAACCAAAATAATAAAATATATAAACATTAAAAACTAAACCCTTTGAGCCGTCCATAAAGGAACATTGCTTTGTGCCGTCCATAAATTTATGTCGTTGAAACCGCCAAGAAATTTGAATGTCAAAGCATGCGGGCCATAAACAAATGAAGTGATTATTCCTTGGGGTCGCTCGCCCTTGGCTTGGTCTTGCATTGACATTACAACGTGGTGTACTATCAACTATGAGTATTGGATTAAAATTAAATTAATGGATGGATTAGATTTAATTTGATTAATTAGTTGGTGATTAAATTTAGTTCGGTAGGAAATTAATTAATAATTTTTAAAAATTTAATTATCAATTAATTTCAGTTCGAAAGCGGTTAATTAACCGAATTAACTAATTAACCAGAATATTTGTTGTTTTCTAAATTTATGTGGTGTTTGATCATTAACTTTCAAGATTTATATAGTGATTCTAATGTCTTATTTGTTATTTTTACATTCATTTAAAGTTTTTTGAACTATTAAATAAAATAAAAGAACGTTAGGAATGTATTTTTTATACTTATTTTAACCAAAAGATAAAAATATATAGATTTCGAAAAACCGATTGAATTAACTGAAACATTTCAGTTCGGTTAATGTATTTGAAAAAAATTTTGATTCGGTTAATGGTTAAATTTTTTTACATTTCTAGTAATTCGATTCGAATATTAACCGATCCGACCGTTTGAACAACCCCACCATCAACCATCCAACTTGCCTAATCACATTCTTCTTCTTCTTAACCCCTTAAATACCAACAGCTACTGTCAGCGTATGTATATTTATATATTTTTATGAACTAAATTAATATCATTTTATTGTTTTATTTTATAAATTAAATTTATTGATTACATAAAGTCAAATATAAATTTAAGCTTCAACAATCATTTTTAAGATTGCAAACTTCCCATATAATAATTGTCCTTAAAGCATATTGGATTAAGTATTTTATAACTTATTTATTATTGAAATAAAATATTTTAAAGAATATTCTTTTTGTTAGATTATTTTTTAAATAAAAAAATTAATATTAAGTGGCATTATGCTCACACTTCGCCAGTTTAATACTTTACAAGTCAACACCTTTAATTAAAGAAAGACCTCACGAGTTTAAATTTAAGGAATCACACAACTAATGCAAATAAAATAATTGTCACACATATATCATTCTTCCAACAAAACATCTCATTCTTAGCACCACGACGCTAAAGAAAATCCTTTAAAGGGTTTACTAGTAGCAAAAAAAAGGTACTCTCTTCTCTTCAATCTTTTTTCAAATTCGATCATCTCAATCATTTTACAGCTCTCCACCTATGAGGTTAATCATAACAAACTTACATAAACTCTTTGTATTAACAAGAGACAAATTTTAATTAAAATATATTTAATAAAATTTAATTGAGTAGTAAATTTATGAAATCTCTCGAAATGTAATGGCAAAAACCAAGTAAATGAGCAACCTCGGCATTTTCGTGTTGGATTCCAAAACAAAAAGACACACCGTCCTTGGACTCTGTTTCACCTCTATTTCTTAGATATTTCCCAGTATTTATCAGCAGAATTGAAGCCACAAGTAAAGGACCACCACTCTTCCTCGAATCCTTCTTACATTTATCATTCTACCGTACCATCTTTAAAACCAACATCGTATTTCCTTCTTTGCGTTCAACAATTGAAATCTCATTTCCCTTTTTAATAATCGTGTGGCGTATTTCAAAGTGTGTCCTAAATTGTGTATTTATATGATATAATCAATGTTCATGAATATGACGTAAGTAAATTCCTTTTTATGCCTTACTCTAAGATTAACACGTATATTCTAAATGTGAGCTCGCTTACATAATAGTCCGAACCCACATCTGCTTGCACACCTTGTGGTCCCATAGAATGGTGCAAACTCCTCGCGTGCGAACCACTTGGGTGGAATTCAAGTCAAGACCCAATCAAATAATCAGATAACGAATCGGTAATAATGAATACCTTAATGAATAGATTTTCAATTTTTCTTGAATACCTAATGAACATATAATCTAAGTAACAATTACCAACTTGCACAGGAGCTGGAGAATCGAGTTGCATTCCAGACCAGTGAAAGCATTCGTTACTTAGATTTATGTGCAAGTTTTAAACATTTCGTTGTTGTTGTTCTCATTACTCAAAGGGATTATTTTATAACATTGTGCCCAGTTCAAAAGACCTCTCACAAGGTTGTTTGAAACGGATCAAACCAATTCGACAGAAAACCGATCAAAATACTGGTTCAAAGGGCATTAAATCAATTGACCCAAAATTTAACAAACTGATTGAACCAAAATTTTCATATTTTAATATTTTTATAATGATTTATTTAATCAAATCAAACTGACCATCATTTACATGCCCTATAATCGGGTCATATCAACACTGACCTAAATAACAGCCCGTTGACCAAGGGAAGACATTTAGCCTACATGCGTGTCTAAAGTCAACGGAGAAAGGACACAACCACCATTCCAACTACTAGCTTCCTCTCCTGGCAAAACCAACCTCCTCCATACCCCGTCTCTCTCTTGACCCACCAGATAAACTGCCTCTTCGACGTCCTCCACCTTATCAACAGGGCATGCATTTGTATGATATTCATATTATGTGAGCATATCTCAACGACTCTTGCATTCCCTGGGATTCTTCCATTCACATAAACTATAACAACATTCAAATTGCCTTTCTCCTACGCTGTGCAATGTTCTTTCACGATGATGGTTTACAATATGTTTAAAAGTTCAATTCTGCTATTTGTTTTGCAGTTGGGAGATTCAATATTTCCATGAACATGCAACGTTTACAACAATTGGTTTCAAACCGGACACCAGGCATAGATGTCACAGTAACCATTGGCACACCCTCTATTGATTTTTGGTGCAGAAGCTGGTTATGATACCATCTGTGGCAAATTTACAAAAGTATGTTGGCTTCTATTTTTTTACCCTAAACCTTCCAAACCCCTTACAATTATACTTGGCTGCCTAAGCACATTAAGTACTTAAGTTGACGCGATCACGCAATCTTTAGGAGACTGCAACAACGTCAATGCCAACTAAACTAACACTCAATCAGCAACCTTAATTGATTCTAAAAATGGATGGAACTAAGAACTTTCTAATACAATCACAGAAAATGCGTAACAGCATATCATACGTGCACCATCTAGACTGTACAAAGAAGAGCACCGCAGCAAGACATTAACCATTGGAGGAGCTAATGATGATGATCATCTCACGCCTGATCAAAGCTAAGATCAACAATCATGGAAGGCTTAAGAGCATTGTTACAGCAGAAGAGGTACCAAACTCCTTGCTTACAATCTCATATCCTAATTGATTTTTAAGCTATTCATTGTTACTTTTAGGCTCATACCTTTATATTCTTTTTTGGGTAACCCTAAAAGTATGTCAATAACTAGTTCTATAGATGATTAATATTAATTACTCAAAAATCCACGATAAAAACCCACAATTAAAAAAAACATAACAAGAATTGCAATATAGAGAATTTAAGTTTTAAAAAATCCCAGATTCATCCATGTCATAAAACTAAAGCTCAAAAGCAGCAAAATCCCTAATTGATAACATAACAAAAAACATTTAGATTAATATTAAAAAAAAGGGGATAACCTTAATCGACACTCTGCATGAGATAACCTTAATCGACACTCTGCATGATATCCTCAGCCGAAAACTTAGTACCCTTATCCTTATCAGCCGCAGCGCGTCCTTTAGCCTTACGATCCAGCAACGACTTCCGATCTTTGTCGAGTCTCAGCTTGGTGATGACGACCTTCGATGGGTTGATACCGACGTTGACGGTCGACCCGTTCACTTTCTCCCGCGTGATACGCTCAATGTGGATCACCCATTTGCGTCGGTACACTTGCACGACTTTCCCTTCGCGGCCTTTGTAGGTACCGCGAACGACTTGGACCTCGTCGTCCTTGCGAACAGGCATGGACCGGACGTTGTATTTGGACCTCAGATCGGTCGAGAGTGGAGCGCTCATCAAAACACGGCGGACGGACGAAGGTGCCGTGAAATGGGCCTTGCGGCTCTTACGGCGAGAGGAGGAGACACGTGGGTTGTACTTCATTTCTGCTGCCGGTGGTGAAGGGGGAGGGGGCTTGGATTTAGGGTTTCGTCTTCGACTCGGCGACGGCTAATGGAGAAAGTGGAGGACTAGGGTTTTGGGCGTATATATATGGTGTTAATAGTGGCCTAGAGAGCTAGGGTTAATTTCAGATTGTTGTCTATTGGGCTTTTTGGGCCTAAACAGTTTTTTGAAGTAGGCCTCAATATTTAGACCCAACTTCATTTTGGGCTGTACCTCTTCCAATTTGATTTTTCCCTAATGCACTAATAATTGAATCTATATCAATATTAAAATAATTTAGTCTTCAACTTTACACATTCTGTCAATTTAGTATTTGACCTAACTTAAAAATATCAATTCTAACTCTTTTTGACTTGGGACTGAGTTAACAGAATGTGTAAAGTTAAAGGCTAAATTTGATAATTTTTTTAGACTTGGGACTAAATTGATAGAATTTATAAATATTGTAATACTAAAGTTATTATTACGTCAATAAAAAAGAGACCACCGCTAATGATTTAACAGAAAAATGATCAAAATATTAAATTTTAGTATGACTAAAATATATTTTTTTAATTTAGGTAATCAATTAGGTCACTGTTTTTATAATTTACCCAAACAATTATAAGAAATTAAGGATTTGGATTTGGATGAGTGGCCATGACAATGTGGAACACATGGTGCTCCAAATTGACGACCATGAAATATAGATCCCTGTCGCTGTCAACAAAGATCGCCTATACGTGTCATGTGTGTGTCGAGTGGACTACACTGTATCCTCATCATGCCTGCAATAGATGCCAATTTTTTACTCTTTTTTTTTTGCTAAAATAAAAAAATTTCAAATTATAACGTGGATTGATATTGGTATTGTTAATAGTATAGGAAGATATAAGTTTGAATTTGTCAAAACACATTAATTTTTCATTTAAGGGTTAGGGAGAAATTATAGCTAGTCTACGCATTTATCAAAAATAGCAAATATAATAAAAACCTACAATGAAATTAATATAAAAAAATTTTATTATAATAGGATCTTGTAAGGATTTTTTTTTTAAATCAATAGGTATAGTTTAAAGATAGAAATGAAAATATTGTAATTATTTGATTAAGTCACGTCAATAACTATGGAATTGGATACCGAATACTTAGTTTTTTTTATTTGGGAATTAGATTCTCTTTTTATTTAATGTTGAAAGTGATTGAGTTGATTAAAAATAAATTCACGTTATGAAATGATTAATGGTGAATTGATATTTCTTTTTATTCCATTTTTATTTTAACCTTTGTTTGAAAGGATCCTACGGGCGTCCACTATGATTGAGTCTTTAAATAGATATTAAACATTTAGGTAGTGTTTGAAAAGTCAACTATTCATTAGATTTGACTATAATTACTTATAATTACAGAATGATGACATGTTTGGATAATTATTGTAATTGGTGGATCTCTTCGAATTGAATATAATTGGAGTATCACAATTACACATTCCAATTCTTAAGAGAATTGTGAGAACCGAAGTAATTAGACAAGTAAGTGTTTGGGATAGTCATGACAAAAAATTCTTATATTGTGAATCCTAAAAAAATATATATTATAAAATAATTTGTATATTTTATAACGTTATAACAAAAACATATATTTTTAAATCTTAAAAGATTTCTAAATTTATGGTCAAAATTACATGTTATAAAAGTTTTATAATATATTTATTTATAAAAAGTTATGATCAAGTATGAACATAACTTATTTATATGTTCATGCTATATATTATAATCATAATATACATATTCATAAAAAAATGTTATAATTTTTATCATGATTTATTTATAAAAATAACTTTTAAAAGTAGTGACGAAATTTATATTATTTCGTGTTATAAAAGTTTTTTATAATTTATAAAAGCTCTTTTATAAAGATTAAATATCATCATTTTTATATTATTTTGACTTAATTTATATTTTATGAAAAGGGAGATAACTTAGAATAAATAATTTTTTAAATTAAGTTTATATAAGTTTTTATAATTAAAGTTACAAATTATTTGAATTGTAAACCTAAATATCACAATGTCGATGCTAACTATGCAAATAGAAAATATTTTCTTACACCATATAGTTGGGTATAATGCCATTTGAGAGAATGGTGCCAGAGACTAGCACTATAAAAAACTTGTAAACTCTTTAATTTGACGCATTTAATGCTTCAAAATGTGGTGGAGAACATGTAAACAACATCACCTTAATATATCATAAAAAATAGGTGGACCATACTAGCATGTTGCATATTTTATAACATCAATCATAGTTGGAATTGAAATAATCCATGTATATACTACATGGAAGAAATAGATGTTCGTAATTTTAATGATGTAAATTCAAATTCAAATGACTAATAAATGATATAAGGAGCAGTGTTAAATATTAAAGATAGAATAACCTAACAAATATGCACTAGAACAATTAGATAAAACTGCCTATGATGTTTATTTTTCTTGCTATTTTTATTAGTAATCGTATTATCATATATATTTTTTAGATTAACATAATACATGTGATGATTTGGTTTTAATTTTTGTTGCTTGTTTAGAAATTATTTTTATCATACTAATAATTTTTTATAGTAATTAATATTTTAATAATATAAATGATGTAATTATGTAATCATAAATTGTACTACCAAACATGACATAGGGAATTACGACGTAATTACACGTTGTCAGCCAAATACGTTTAAGGAATTATAATTTTTTGTAACTACAAGAAAATATAATTACTACCCTAATAATTATACTTTCATCCAATTGCTCTATGTTGTCTAGATAGATCCTTAGCCTTTGTTTGATAGGGTGAAAAGAAAATTGGAAAGATGAAAATATAAAGGAGAAGAAAACCAAAGTTGTTTGAATTAGACCAGTCAGTTGGACCAATTGAACTGGGAACCAACTGGGATACTTGTATGGAGAAAGGCATTTAATTGGTTGACTCAGGAATCAAAACGAACTAGTTGAACAAGGCAAAAAAAATTGGTTGAATTGGGCAGTTTAATTAGTTGAACAAGATTTTTAATATAATTTTTTTATTTTTATGATTTATTTAATTGAACCAAACGAATTGATAAAACCAGTTGGATCGACAAACCAATGACACGATTAGTTCGATCATTGGTTCAGTTTTGAAAACTTTAAAGAAAACTAGAGGAATAGAAAACATAAATTTTTTTCACCCATATCCTTGGTAAAAAATATGAAAAATTGGATATTTTCCTTCCCTCTATGAAAAATATGAAAACATAAATGAAATGAAATTGTAGCGACGTAAAAAAATTTTAGTTTCGCTTGGTCGCTAATTGTGGCAATTTATTAAACATTTAAAAACCAACTTTTGATTTTATTAACAAAGGGAGTCGCCACCGATCATTTTTATAGATGTGATCGGACACCTAATAAAATTATTTTTAAAACAAAAAGAAGGCCAAATTTAGGTCTACGTGAAAGTCCAGAGAAAAATTGGGGTTCGGGAGTTAGTTACGCGCGAGGAAGGTATTAGCACCCTCGCGACGCCCAAAATTGGTATCTCATAAACATGTATTGACTTGATTTTCAAAAATACGAGTTCACTATAAGATTTAATCGTGATCCGATTGAAAAGACGAGAACTTTCAATTCTTGATTTTTGAGAAGGATATACCGATTTAACACGAGCCGACAAATTCCATCCAACATAGCGATGAGATCCGATGACTTAATATTAAATCGGTACATTGCCTTGATTATTGAGATTAATTAGAAAACAAGAACACAATTTTTGTTGTAATGCAAAGCAAAGCTGATATGGAATAAAAATGAATAACTGACGTAACCAGAAATATATTGAAGCGGAATAATAATCACGGCAATAATCTCAAAAACAATAATCGTGCATGCTATATTAAACATAATAATAGTATTAAACTAAAACATTATAAATATATATATGTATATATGAACATATATTAGCAGTGATAATAATAGTAATAAAAAGATGTATATATATACCAACTAATACATAATAATAAAAAAATAAGTGAAACTAATAGTTATAATAATGAATGTAATAATATACGAAAATAATACTATATGTAAAATGTATATACAAGAATAATGAAATATGTGTCGATAAGATCGTATAAAAATATATAACAAAAATATTAAAGTATATACATAATATGTATAAAAACGTAGTATGGTATTGGAAATGTATACATGGGATAATATGTAAATATGTACATAGTATAATGTTAAAAATACATACTCGATATAGAGTTAAAAAATTATATATATATATATATACATAAGACAATATACAAGATCAAATGTGATACAATATTCGAAATATGTACACAGACAAAAATACAATACTAAAAAAAATACATATATGTAATATAAAAAATGCATAATATAATGTTTAAATATTTACATAATATATATATGCATAATAATAATGTTGAAAATATCTATGAATAATATTACAAAAACATGTACTTATATGTATTAAGGATATATATATAAATAATAAAACATATGCTAATATTAATGATAATAAAATGATGTAAAATATATGCATAAGATCGTATAAAAATATATATATAAATACTATGGTAGTTAAAAAAAATATGTGGAATAATAAAAGAAACATATAACAAAGATCATAAAAACATAATATATATAAGAAGTTAGATAATATGTACACAATATACATGTGAAAAATATATGCATAATATAGTATTAGACCATAATAATACAACATTAAAAATATATGATATATGTAAAGTATAGTATAGTATTAAGAACACATATATATAATATATGAATAATATACATATACTTATAATACTAAAACATTTAGGTAATATATACATATTAAATTAAAAACTTTAGTATTAATATTACATAAGTATATACAAATATATTAAGCATGTATACGTATTATAAGTAGATAATTGTATAATAAAACATAAGCTAATAATAATAATAATAATAATAATATTATTATTATTATAAAAATAACAAGAACATTTAATAAGAAAATAAGAATAAACAAAAAAAGGACTGAAATTAAATAAAAAACATAGTGGTAAGGCCAATTTAGAATAAAAACAAAGAAAAGGGACTTAATTAAAACACGCGCATAACTTGGAGGGGTCAAAACGCAATATTGCCTTACCCTCAAAACGCAGCGTGGCAGTAAAGACTAAATTGAAAAACGGGTGAAATTACAGGGCTGAATTAAAACAAAAAGATCTGATTGTGAATGCATGAAAAAGCGGATGGGCTAAAAGTGCAATTAGCCCCTCAGATGGAAAAACACACAGATCCTTAGAGCGGGTCGAGTCAGCAGACGGGTTAGGCCAAAACGATGTCGTTTTGGGGCTTAAGTATAGCCCTCAAAACGACGTCGTTTTGGAGGGCTATAAATAGGCCTAATTTCAGAAAAAAAAATCATTTGTGAGGGGAATAGAGAAAAAAAAAGAAAGAGAGGAAGAGAGAAAAGGGAGAGGGAGGGGACTACCGGCCAAAGGGTCAGTCACCGGAGGCTCGCCGGCGCCGGCGCGGTGGCCGGAAAAGGTAAAAAACTTATTTTTTTTATTTTTTTGTATTTTTTTATGTTTAATATATATATAGGTTAAAAAAAACTTAAAACCGAATTTGAAATAGAAAGAAAAAAAAAGAAATCACCCTAGGGTTTTTTTAAGCTTTTAATCCTTTGATCTTTGTGTTTTCGTATGCCTGAATTCTATTTCTGTATTTAAACGCTGATTGAATCACTATATTGAATCTGAAATTGAATGTTTCACTTTCTTGTTTTTGTGTTTATTTCTTACTGCCAAAATGAAAGGAAAAAAAAAGAGACCCTCTATTACATTCGGATCTGGCCTTTATAGCCATTTCTATACAACATTTTTTAAGTTTCTTGCCATTGCTCCTTGTCGTCTGCTCTGTCTTGGTGTTTGTTTCATTTTGCAGGGTATGGAGGAGTTGGTGGGAGTGTGTGATGCCTGGGAATGGTGCTGCAGAGGCGTGGGGTGGCCAGGGTTCTTTTTCTTTGCTATTTTTTATTATTGGTCTGGGCTAGGGTTAGTAGTTTGGGCTGTTTTGTATTGGGTTTGTTTAGTTTTAGGTTTGGGCTTTTCAATGTGGAAATTGGGCCTGTTTTGATTTTTGAGCTATTTAACATTGTAAAATGGACTTGAATTTTGGTTTTTGCTTAGGCCAAAAATTGGCCATTACAGAAATGTTTTGTTTTTCTTTTAAGAAAATGATGTTGAGTGGGGATAAAAGGTTGGCATGCATGAAATGTCATAGGTGGCGTGCGGCAGATAAAAAAGGAAAAGGCAAAAATATTTGTAGTGGCATTGGGATGAAATTGAAATGTGCATGGAATGGGACGGTAAGGCAAACCTAACCACACATTTCACCTACTCACAATTCACACCCACACACCTTATTTTCTTTGAAGTAAAAGCCCTCCACTGGCCACATGCCTATATAAAATCCATGATTTAATCGGTTTAATTTATATCATAAAATTAGAGAATGATTAAATTAATATAAAAATTGAATTTAAGCTAATTTAAATTTGTTACCGATTAAGTCTTAGTTCGATTAGTATGGGTATTGTTGCTAATGCAGGAAGATGTAGTTCAAGTGTGCTGAAGCGCATTATCTTTTTATTTCTGGGTCAAAAATGGGCGAGAGGTAATACTAGACATTGTGTCAAAAAGAACATATATTATCAAAACTATAATTAGATTGTTCCAAATATATATATAATTTTGTTGTTATAATTTATAATTTTAATGATTGTTTGAAAAGGATAAATTTGATTAATTAAATTTGAAATCAATGAATGATTGAGTCGATGTAAGTTATTTTTTTGTCAAACCACCTCAAAATAAAAGGAAAAATTAATATTTTTAACTTTACTAACATTGTATACACGTGGATGACATGTCAGCATTTAATTAATTTTTAAAAATTTAAAAAATTCAAAAAGATTATAAAAACTATTTTAAAAAATTAAACATAATTAAAATTATTAAAAATATATAATTTTTTTTAAATAATTAAATGCTGATCTGCCATTTACATGGCCATCTATATGTATGCCATGTCAGTAAAATTAATAAACGTTAACTTCACCGTCCATTTTGGGTGATTTGACAAAAGCTACGAGTTTAAGGGCTAAAAGAGGCAGAAAAATAAATAGAGGGCTAAAATGATTTTTTTGAAGTTAGAGGGCTGAAAAAGTCATTATGCCAAAAATAAAATAAAATGTAGGGTAAAGTACCTAGTTGGTCACTCAACTTTTAGGGGGCTTTCATTTTCGTCACCCAACCATTAATCTCTAACGATAGTTAACTTGTACATGTCACATCATGTTTACATTTTCATTTTGGTCACCCAACTTCTAAGTTACTTCCATTTTGATCATCCAAAATATATTGTTTATTTTTTAATATTGATTGGGATAAAAACATTAACGATTTAAGTGAAAAAGCTATAAAAACTAATATAATGCTTTAAAAATGGTCAAATTATACTTGTTTACCCCTAATTGAAAGTTTTAAATTTTTTTTTTTCAATATTGAATTTTTAAATCTAAAAGCATCAAAATCAATTAAATAAGTTATTGAATATTTAGTCTCCTTTTAAATATTAAAATCTTATTTTATGTTTCCAAATTAAAATCATATCAAGTAAATCATTTTTAATAATTGTAATTGAAACTCAAAATTTCTTTTGATGACATGATCTCGAGTCTTTTCATGCTAAAAAAAACCCATAAATTTTACATCACTTCTTTACCTAAATGAAGAACAAGCAATTAATTTAATTAATTGCAATGATTTTTCTTTGCTTTTTAGCATAGTATGGAATATTCAAGATTATATAATCAAAATAGTTTATGTTTCGCAGACAATTATTAAATATGAGTTATTAAGTTGATTCAAGAATAATATGAAAACATAAAATAAAATTTTAAAATTTAGAAAGAGATTAATTTAATTAATTTCAATATTACAATAACAAATCGGTTAACATTATCAAGAGATAAAAAAATTTCAACAATTTATTTAATTGATTTTTATGTTTTGAAATTTAAAATTTCAATATTGGAAAAAAATTATAATTTTTGGCAATATGATAAAAAATACAATTTAACAATTTTTAATATATTATTTTAGTTTCTACCACGTTTTTACTTTAATACTTGATATTTTTACTCCAACCAATACTTCAAGAAAATATGTATCTTTTTATGGATGACTAACGACTTAAAAGTTGGGTGACCAAAATGAAAGTGTAAACATAATATAACATTTATAAACTAACTTCTGTTAGAGATTTAATGGTTGAATGATTAAAATGAAAACACTTTAAAAATTGAATGAGAAAATTATAAAAATTTGATTTTGAGTGACGAAAGTGAATTTACGTTAAATGTATTACGGTATCAGTGACCAAGAGATTTTGTAGTGTGCAAATTGATTTTAGTTTTAAGGTTTTTTTTAAAATTAAAACAATCTTTTGGAAACAAGCAAAGATTAATTAATTGGAATAATTTTTATACTTTTTTAAATAATTCTAATAAATTTTAATTTTTTAAAATTAAAAAAAATTAATTAATTGCCGATGGCATTCATGAGGCAACCTATTTATATATCACATTAGTAAAGTTAATAGACATTAATTTTTTTATTTATTTTGGAGTAATTTGACAAACAATACAAAATTACTTGGAGGACTACAATCGATTTATCAAGATTTACAAGTACAATTGTTGATATAGTTTCTGATTGGGTGAAGTAAGGAGGATGAAGATGTTTTGGTGAATAGGAAGATGAAAAATATCTGTTGGGAAAAATGTAATTTTTGGAAACATTGTGACATATTTTCAATTGGTAAAAACGGAGAGTTGAATAACAAAATTATAATTTTAAATTCTATTTCATAAGACCTTTATAACGGTATATCTTATGCTCAAAATGGTTGAGTGATGAATTATTCAAACTAAGTCATTTGCGAATATTTGTTGAAAAGAAAAGCTTAGATCTTACGTTAGTTAAATACAAAATGTGAGATATATATATATATATATATATGTACGAGAACCCACTTAAAGATTATTGAATGAATTAAGCTTAAAACATTGCCTCATGCGCAGAAAGTGCGGATTCAAATCCATCGATGTTCGAACGAGCATGCGGATAAATTCTATCAAGCATTGCTTTTTTATTATAAGGTTCATTTAACAACAAATATTATTTTATCAAGCCTTGTTTCCATCGTTTTAATAAAATAAGTTATTATTATTTATTATTGTCTTTGTCCAAATTGATATTGATTTTTTCCTTATAATTTCCTTTGAGGAATTTTATAAATTATTTTATATTTGCAAATCTATACGAAAGTGGGATTCCCTTTAAAAAAACATATATATTGGATTACAGGTGGAATCAAGTCAATTTTTTTTATTAAATTTCATAAATACAATAAAACATGTGAAAAAATTACAAAATAAAATTAATATAGCTTCAAATAACACCAAACAACTTTGCTTAAAAAAAATTAAGGTTTAAAAAGTTTTTATATTCTTTTAAAATTTAAAATTTAATGTGGATTTAAATAGACGGTACGTTTAATTGCGGTCTAACGATACTATAACGTATGACAAAAAGTAAATTAAATGCACTGCACCGCACCTAATTGCCCATCTGAACCCATCCTTAATCAACTTTGTATATATATATTTTAAATCTTGATCCTTTACTCCTCTTTTGCTAACTTCCCTCTATTTTTGACTTACATGCTGGAAGAAATTATAAAAAATGATAAAATTGTTTTTGTAACCCTTAACCTTTACAATATTTATTAATTTAACTCCTACTCTTTAAAAACATTTAAATATTCTTAAAAGGTTAAAAAAATAAAGAATGTTTTCATATTTTAATAAAAATTCAAAAGTTACGATTTCTTTTAAAAATTTCAAATTCAAAAATAGAAATTTAAAATTTAATTTTAAAAATTTAAATATAAATAAATAATTCTAAAATTTTGGAATTTCTTATAACTTTTGAAGGAAATAACATATTAATTAAAATAATTGAGATGTAAAAAATAAAATAAAAATCTAATATTTAAATTTATACAAGTATAGTCTTCACATTAGCCATCTTAATGCAAGCCGTAAAGTTGTTAATAATAAAAATTCAAGGACTTGAGTAGATAATAAGAATCAAATTAACAAAAATTAGAATAGTTGAAGGCTACAAAAATTTTACACATTTTTCTATAATTGTCACATTGACAATTAATGATAAAAGTGAATGGTCAAAGGATATTTATTATCTTTTAAGTGTAGCTGAGTTTGAGTTTTGTTAGTTGCCTAGAATTTGTTTAGAGTTAATTGCATCACACTATGACCTTCGTACAATTTAACCCGAAAATTAACTCCATACATTTGAGCATTCTAATTAGATCTTCAAACTATTAATGTTATATTAATAAGGCCCATTCGTTATAGATTGACCCGAAAATTAACTCTAAAAATAAGATTGAAATTATGATATATTATTTTTAATATCTTATAAAAATACATGTCAGTGTTTTTTTTGTATTTTTTTATTATAATAAAAAATATAATTATTTTTTAATATCTAAAATTGTACTTATTTATTTATTGTAATTAAGTCCTTTTGGCGTTTGCGTTTATGGACCTTGGTTTGTTATAAAAATCAAGAAACAAAATCCAACCATTTCCGTAATTACTGCATTTGCATTTCCAACTTTTCTCTTTCAATCAATTTTTACAACAAAGATGGTCACGCTCAATACGGTCCCACCGTCGATTTCTTGTTGTTCTTTTTCTTCCGGTTTCGATGCCGGACCGCCGGTACCGGTTCCCAAAGTTGGTTTCTTTAAGTTACCAAGGTCAAACGGCGGTAACCATGCCAAGTTGAGCTTAGTTCAGGCGACGGAGGAATCCACCGTTGCGACGACGAATGGTCGTGTTGCTGCAGTTTCCGGTACCTTTTTTATATAATATTCATGATGATCAAGTGTTTAATTTTCAATTTTTTTTTGGGTCAAGATTCTGGTTTAAGATTCTCTTTTTCTCTCTTTTTTCTCGCATCTCTGGAATTGGATTGAAATTTGGCTATACTTTTTTTTCTTCAAAGAAAATTGAGAATTCTTTTATTCTTTCACTGACTTTTGTCTTTCTTTTTGAGTTTTGGTGTATAAAAGACGGCCTTTTAGGTACTGCCAAATGTGGTATCTTCAGCTGGCTTTTTTTGGGGGGGCTTTTAGGCAAGTTTATTCTCATAAAAAAAAAAGAAATTTATGAAGGTGGGGGAAGGGCTAATTAGCTTGATTTTTTGAAGTTAATTGCAAACTTAATTGGGTCCTCCACTTGAAAACTTAATTGGTTTGATTGGTTTGACTTTGTTCTTTTTATACAGTGGCTGCACCAGAAATCCCTTTTTTAAATGATGATTATCTATGAAAATTTGGCTTGATTGATAGGTTCCTCAACCTATATTGATGAAGGACTCTACATTGTAAATAGGCTCAATGAAGATTATTTGTGGTTAAATCTTAAGATGATTTATTGTGGAAAAACAGAGCAGCTAAACCCATATTTAGACCATCCATTAGCTTCTGTTTGTACCTTTCATGGTCTTAAGCAAGGTCATAATATGCCCTATTTTTATAACCAAGATTGTTGTTTGTTTAATAGACAAGTTGGGAATGATAAAGTTGAGCTTGGGGGCCCTGTTAGAGTATGCCCTGCTTATATGAGCAAAATTTTCTTTTATGGTGGTGTTACTTATAGAGTTCCATAGCCTTGAAGTCATCAACTTTCCACTCTGCATAATATTGGCCTTTAAAAGCACAAGTGTAATGAAATGGTTGGGTTGGGATCCAAAATCACATTTTTTCTAGATTGAGATGAAGGTTTAAAGACCAATCACAACATGTTGTTTGAAGGACTGAATCTATAAAATATTAAAACAAAAAAGAGAAAGTTATTGGTAAAGCAAAGCCTTTGCTTTATACTGGATTCTTTTTTATTTGTGATGATAGTACCTATAATTAATTTAACTGCTGAATTCTTAAGCATCAGCCTTTTTCATATTTGACTGTTTGTTAGCTTTAGGTTCTGATCTTTTATTTTTGGTTAAATGGCTTTCTTAATTTGGGAGATTGTGTTCTTAACTTATGGAATAAGTTAGTGGAATTTTTTTCTCAAATATCTGTATTTGATACATGTTCGACATATATTCATATACGAGTATGTTGATATGATTCTCTCAATGTATGGAGAAACTTAAAAAACTGAGCATGCTCTGTTGTACATATAGCCGAATCCAGGTAACATAGGTGTGAAGTCGTGATTTCTTTGGATATGGTTTCTTTCCGGTTGGATTTTCTTAGGGTTCTGATTCCAAACGTCTAACTAGGTGAAAATGCCCATCAGATGGCCACTAATGGAAAGGCAGGGAACATAGTATGGCACAAAAGTTCAGTTGATAAAGTTCATCGGCAAGAGTTACTTCAGCAAAAGGGTTGTATCATATGGATTACGGGTCTCAGTGGTTCAGGTTTGATTAAGTAATTTATATGGTTTTTTTTCTCATTTATGCTAATCTTCTTTCTATCAACTTATTTCTTGTTTTTTGCTATCTATTGAGCGTATAAGATGGCTTTATGAGCTTATGATGTGCTTTAGTAGTCTCTTTTATGTGCTAAAACAACAAAAGCAAAGTTTCCGAAAACTGAACCACTGGTCTTTTAGTTGTGGAGGAACTTGTAAATTCAAAACCAAGAACTTGGATCAACATAACTGACATTTCAGAGGGCCTTCTTTGTGCCTATCATGCTTTTATGCCATTATGGTGCTACCTCTCTCTCACTGTGGTCTACGAATTCAGGAAAGAGCACATTGGCATGCGCGCTGTGCCATGCCTTGTATTCAAAGGGAAAGTTAACTTACATCCTTGATGGTGATAATGTTCGGCATGGCCTAAACCGTGACCTTACTTTTAAAGCTGAAGATCGTGCAGAGAACATTCGAAGGATTGGTAAATGATGATTGATTCCTCGTCAGTCATTTTATCAGTTTCATTCTCTTCTTCTGATGGTTTCAACTTGCAACGATTCAAAAACAGGAGAGGTGGCAAAGCTCTTTGTTGATGCTGGCATCATCTGCATTGTCAGTGTGATATCTCCCTACCGAAGAGACCGGGATGCATGCCGCGCGCTGTTACCAGATGGAGATTTCATTGAGGTATGTGCTGCCTTTATTTTTTAGAGAGCTTTTATATCAAATATATGTTGTACATTGCTTTTAAGAAGAATCCACTGGCTAATGCAATGAACAGGTGTTCATGGATGTGCCAATCGAAATATGCGAGGCAAGGGACCCAAAGGGCCTGTACAAACTCGCAAGAGCTGGAAAAATTAAAGGTGTCTTTTCCTGAATTTTATTAATCTTGAAGATTGGTATAAGCTAACATTTAAAAGAATAGCTTATATAATATTTCTTCGTAGGTTTTACCGGTATCGATGACCCATATGAACCACCTCTGAATTGTGAGGTATGTGTATTATTGGAGTAACATTCTTATAAGCTCGTTCTTGTTCAAATATGCATCTAAATGTCATTTAGAAATGGTTCAATGGCTATGGCTATATGAATATGATATAAATTCAATCATGGTTCCAGCATCTCGACCTGAACACGTCAAACCCGTGCTTGTTTTCAAAATGACAAAGCTTTCCATTTTACAGTTAGCATTACCACCAAAGGGAAACAGCTGTGCTTCCCCATGTGAAATGGCTGAAACTGTGATATCTTACCTGGAGGAGAAGGGGTACCTTCACGCATAAGAAAACCTGGTAACATAAGTCTTTTTGGAACCAATGAAATTCGATTCTTTTCTAAATCAAGGAAAAAAAACTTATGGTTCCCTGTATCTGTATGATCCTGTTTCTGGCATGAAGGAAACTTAATTGTTTCCTGTATGTGTAGTTTTATGTTATTGTATTAGATAGTTAATCAATCGATTAATTAGAATCTGTTTCCTGTATTAGGCCATATTAAAAGCCATTGTAATGGGGGGGGGGGAGTATTTGGGAATGGATTTGGTGGCAAATAAATTGGTGATTTGGTGTATGCATTTGTATCATATGGCATTGCAATGAATATGATTATGAACAAACTCAGATTTTTCTCTTTTAAGTTGCCCTTTTGAAGTTTGTACAATTCTTCCCTGCTTTTTACTTTTAGGTGCACAGATTTTGTATGCATCAAGGATTTTTAGTTTTTCTTTTCCCCCTCTATTTACTGCATGTGGATAATCATACCAGTGATTGAATCAATTAAATCCCCAGTTTTCAATTTGATCTTTGGTCCAACAATTATTAAATAAATCGTTAAATTTTTTATAGAAGTTAAAAATATATTAAAAATAAAAAAAATTGGTTTAATCAGTTTAACTAACAATTTTTTTTTATTTCGGTTTTCGATTTTTAATTAGTTTCAAGGGATTTGTTCAGAAGGTGGTTAAATCTTATGTTTGGATAGATGTTATCAGTCAATTTTTAGTTCAATTGATTCAACCAGTCGGTTGAATTCAAATAACATTGTGTAATCGATAGGTGTGTAATTTTTTATTTATTTGTGATACTTTTCGCCTTGAATTATGTTATTTATATTTTTAATTATATTATTTCATTGATTTAGGAAATGATTGGTGAAAAGGGAGTTAAAGTTAATTTTTGACAAGTTTTTATGGTTTGGACTTTTAACATAGTGCAGTTTCAATATTTTGGTCATAATTTGAGCTATTGGCATCTGTTTTGGACCCATAGTATACTGATTCAAAGGAAATTGAAAAATTTATCTAAATTTATTTCACAAATGAAGTCCAAAAATGTCAAAAAGACATTCAAAAACGGCTTGAAAGTTTAACGTGAAAATAGCAACTTAAAAAACCTTTGCTTTATTGAATTAAGGGCACTTTTCTATTTTTCTTCATTATATTATTTCTACCCTATAAATCGAATGGTGAGATTAAGATTAGGGAGACTTGAACTTAATCGTTCTTAATTTTATTTTATGGGTTTTTAAGTCCTCTTTTCTAATCGAAATAATATTCTAAATTTGATTTTATAAGTTTGTGAGATCGAATTGCTTTTAATCTTTTTTTGCTCTTTAGTATTTGCATGTCTTTTGATTTAATTACAATTGATTAGATTTGTTAAATATTTTGTTGGTGTTTGATTGCTTAGAATAACTGCTTTATCAATTAGATAATTAGTTGATTGATTGATTTCTAAGATTTGTGACAACTAGGTGATTGTTTGTGTAGTGTGGGCATGTGATATAACTTAAATAAACTTTGATAGTGTGTTTATCGGTTAGAATTCGGTCTCTTTCATTCTTAAAGCTATTGATAAATGAAATTCCTAAGCAATTTTTATAGGATTATTTGTCAATAAGAGAAGTAATTAATGATGATTGTCTCGATTATCGAGAATGTAAGAAAAAAAATTAAGTTATTAGGCAATTGTCGGTGACTATAACCAATTTATAAAATAACATTGAAATTTATTTTTTGCATCAATGATCAAACCCTTGAATTAAACGGAGAATTTACTCTGACTAGAGTTTTTCCTTATTGATTTTCTCATATTTTATTTAGTTATTTCTTTTTTACTTTGTTTTACCTTTAATTTTAGTTTTTAATTTTAAATCTCCTTATTTTTTTTATTTTATTTGTTTGTTAAAGAAATAAAATTACCATTGGTATCCGTGAATACGAACCTACTTGTCATTTTTTACTAATTCATTTTTTTCAAGATTGTTTTATTTTTGGTCTTTTCGACAACCCTATAAATTTACAGGAAGAGATAGAATAATCCCGATTAAATAAATATAGCACAAATAATATTTATTTAAGTCACCCTTCACATGTAAAATGAGGGGAATTGGGCCTCTTATGCATTGAGTCTAGTTATATGTGTTTTCTAGACTTTTGACCCAATATTTTATAATTTAATCTAACTAAATATTTATTTCCTATTCCCAAAATAAATATTAATTAATTAATTAATTTTTTTGATTAAATAATTTTTTCAACCCAATTTTGATTCCGTTAAAGTCATGACGAATTTACCGTAAAAGAATTTATAAGAAAATATATTTAATTTCGAAGCCTTAAATATTTCAATTTAAAGAGTTCGTGAGCTATCTATGGTACTTGTGTCTGACACCATTCTCTAAAATGGTATCATGTATCATGATATGATTTATTTGCAAAATTAACATTGACTTTATAATATTTATGTTCACAGTCAAAATAATTTGTAACTTTAATTATAAGATCTTATATAAGTAAAAATTAATATAAAATTTATAATATATAATCTCTATAAAAAATGTTTTATAAATTGTCTAAATCTTTTGTAACACTTTTTATAAATAATATAATTTATTGTCGAAAGTTATTTTTTTATAAGTAAGTGTATTTATTTTTATAATATAGCATGGACATAGAAATACGTGATGTCTATACTTGGTCATAACTTTTTATAAATAAACATATTGTAACACTTTTATAATTTGTAAATTAATTTTTACAATAAACTTTTTGACAACTTTAGAATTTTTTTAGGATTTAAGTAATATAAGTTTTTGTTATAAATTTATAAAATACACAAATTACTTTTATAATATTTTTTTAGGATATATAATATAAAAAATTTGGCCATATCCATCGTATTCATACATGTTCATATGCTTATAATATAACTTTTATAACTTGTATAAAAATATTTTTAAAAAAATGAATTTGGGTATAATTATTTGCATAATTACTCCAACTCTCACCCTCCAATCTCTAAGAATTGAAAAATATAAATGTGATGCTTCAATTGCACCCAACTGAGTGAGATCCGCTGATTACAATGATTACTCAAACATTATCCAAGTGTTATCAAAGAATTTCTAGAGTGTTAGCACACTTTTTGATGCTCCTCCTTTGGCTTTGTTCTTAATTGTTGATCATCATCCATCATTGTGCATGTTCTTCTTAAAGTACTTGTGAAATGCCTTGCTGAAATTTTTAGTTAGCAGTAATTTCTTTTCCTTCTAAATCTTCCAAGAGAGAGTGAAATTGCCATACCTTCCATCAACACTGCTTTCAACAGATGGAGTCCAACTTGTTCTGATAACATGCCATACCTTTACATCGATAGCCTTCTTTACAATAAGCAAATCCATCAAGCAATTGTGGTTGAGAGATGATTCCCTCCTTCCTTTAGATAGTCTTTAGCTAATAGCCAGACAATTACAATCACACTAAAAATAAAAGTTTGATGACTCGTTCCGATACTCATTAAAAGGTTTGTTTATTAGCAAGTGTTGTATGGCATGTTGTAACTTCGCCTAGAACAATTAGTAAAAAAAAGAACACAAATAAAATATTTACGTAATTTGATGATCACCACTAATGTTTGCAAGGTCACGTTTAAAGAATGAATCTGCTACATGAAGTAAAAGTAAAATCACCATATGAGCTCAATCAAAATAGCACATCTTATGATTACTATAGTCTCGATGTGTATGATGTTATTTGGATAACAACAAGATCCCGTTGCTCTCAAATGCCTTACTCCTAAAGGCAACAGATTTTAAGTTAATTAATCATTAAAATGCATCAATGAAAAAGTTTGCTTCAGGAAAAGATTTTATGCTTAATCTCCACTCACATTATGAAGAATACTAATATATATATATATATTTACAAAGGAGATTAATCCAATGTAAATTTATAGAAGATCTTCATGTAGTACTTGAAGGATTTCATCCGGTGGTTATTTGAATATATTTTTACTTAACGGTATTGAGAATGCCATCTTTGTCATACCATCTGCTATCCTGTTGCCCTTTCTGAACCCATGTGTTAAGCGTATTGTCTAATCTTGCTAAAGTAAGTCCTTAATGATGTGTATCACTACTGAGTAATCCTGCTTCTCTCCAGTTGCTTGAATTTATTGAATAGCTTCTTTACTATCTATCTCAAGGATCACATTCTTCATGTCAAGACTCTATGCAATTTGAAGTCCATCCAGAATGCCCCATAGCTCCGCCATAGTCGCTGAGCAACGCCCAATATTCCTTGTGAACTCCGCAATCCAAAATCCATCATGATCACGGACAACTCCAAAATCTAAAATCGAATCCTTTAAATGAGCTTGTGATTAGTTGGTCAATTTTTTTTAAAGATTATCCCCCTAAACAAAGGTCAAGTTGCTAAATCTTACATTTGTCGTATATAAATCTATAAAAATTTGTCGTATATAAAACACATGCGATGTCATTCGAAGTGATGTAACACTTTAGTTACTTTTAACTCTTTTGCTTGTGTTCTGTTCGAGTGTTCAAACATTCCTCACTAAGAATTCATACATTGGACACCAATAATTTTTGACAAGTAATTTGTGTTTTAAAGATTTTGATATATTCATGTATTTATATTTTGTCATGCTCAAATATTCGTTTTAGTTATTTTTTCCATGTCACGTGATCCTATTGCGTCCAACATTGATATCCTAAGGATTAAAAGATTAAATAAACCTCAAACTTTGTTTATTTAGTTTTTTATACAATACAAGTTCAAATTCACACCCCCACTATGATATTATCTAATAAAAAAAACACATAAAAATAACCCATTGGACCTGGTTTAATCCAAAATTTGAGGGAACTTAAAACACCAAATGGTGTTTTCATATTGCAATTGACATTGAACAAGTCTTTTTGATGATTTCATGAATCATTTTAGCTATTCTTCGCAGTCTTCCACTTCCAAGAGAGGAGCCTTACCATTAGATGAAACCCTTTCATCTTCTTTTGATTGTCCCCATATTACAGCATAAAATCCCATTGATATAATAGTTGCTCCTATTATGCTGCAAAATTTAGATAGATATATGGTATTAAATTGATTAATTTAATTCCTGTATTATTAAAAAGAATCAAATAAATCTAAATTATAACAGAGTTAATATTTACTAACAATTATTATTTTTTCTTGAATTTCAAACACATTCATCTATATATGTGTGTTTAAATTGCATCTCAAATGATTCTTATAAAAACTAGTATCTCAAACTATGGAAAAAGAGTTTTAGTACCTTCCAAGATGTAAAGAATCACCTAGGAAAATGGCACTCATAAAAGCAGCAATGGCAATAGATAGTGGACTGAAAATTGCAATGTAGACAGGTCCTTTCAAATGGAGGCCCCATGTCATCACAAGTGTCATAAAGGATTGGATAGCACCCTAGACAAAAATAGACAAAAGAAATTTATGCTACTCAAATTCGGATTTAGTGAAAATTACAATGTATTAAAAATTAGATTATATATATATTTTTTATTTTAAAAATAGATAAGCCGGTTCTTTTTGTTGAAAATTTCATTTAATTCTATTGTAAAAAAAAAATTTGTTCCTCATACTAACATACAGGGACTAATTTTTAACAGTAGAAATAGATGAAATTTTTAACAAAAATACTAAATTACTCTTTGATTTAACATATATAATTTAACAAAAGCAAATACAATTCAACTCTTAATACAAAAAATTTCATGATATTTTTACCGATGTAGATGTCTCGATTAGTAAATTGTAGTTAATCATCAAGTTCTTACTGAGTATAGGACTGCTACAACTGCAACACCAGGCCTTAGCATCCAGGAACTCAAATCAAATTCTAGTATTAAGGAAACTGGTGCAGATACCATTGCCCCACATAAGTTGTAAAACAATGCAACCATCAACTCAGCTGGGTAAATCTCCATAACTAGGGTCTAGGAAGTTTTCGAAATCCCAAGTTTAGTTCAGTTCAGTTTAGAAAAAATGGATCTAAGGAGCCCAAAGAGATGTATGATGTACCTGAGCAATCATCTGGATTGCAAACAGAAGATAAGCAAAAAAGAGTAAGATCCCACCAATGATCCAATTTGCCTCTGAACTTTCCAGGGGGCTCTGAAGTAAAACTTTGGGGCCTTTGTAAAGAACAACTAGTAATGCTCCTGATACTGATGTTATGGTCCCCATGATTTTAGCTTGACTGCTTGAGCTTCTCAAGGCTACTTTTTCCAATCTTGTTAATTATAGTTTCAAATGAAAGGGAGAAAAACAAAGAATTAGGTTGACTTATCAACTTTGCTACAATTTATAATGTTATATTTCAATTTTAATTTAGTGTATTTGTATATATCAAACTTTAATTTGGTTCAACTTTCATATTTTACTAACCCGTGGCACAAATTTTCATTAAACTATGTGTAAATTGCTAACATGACATTTTATTAAGTTAAAAACAAACAAACAAATATGAATTATTTTTGCCTAAATAAAAAAAAACAGTGAAAAGACTTCTTCAGTTCTTTTCAATTTCAAAAGTGAGTAAGTAAGAGCAATTAATCACAAGGTTAATTTTTTCATTGATTTTACATAAATTTTATTGTTATGATTTCAAATTTAGTTCTCGTAATTTACACATTTTATCAATTTGGTCATGGTTTAACAAATTTATCCCGCAATATTTTTGTAAATGTGTAAATGTTGAGGTTAAATTTATTGAATTATTTAGAATCAAGAATGAATTAACAAAATATGTTAACATTAAGGGTTAAATTTGTTATTATACCAATCAAAACTATGTGAAATTGATTAAAGATATTAAGGTGTGATTAATTGTCCTTAATTGTATCACAAATAACGGAATTAGTGAAATATGAAACGCAAACAGAAATTAAAATTTAATAACTACAATTGTATCAAATTAAAGTTGATGTATAACATTGCATATTGTATCAAAATTTATTTATGATTTTGATATTTATTTTGGTTTTTAATAATTATGAACGAGGCAAGTCGATAAATAGGCTAGAGCAGGGGTGGAGATAAAAGGAGTCAAAAGGGACTAATGCCCCTAAAAAATTTTAAAATTTATCATTAAGCTTCTGAAAAATTTTAATTAAAGTTTTTAAAATTCTCATTAATTTAAATTTAAAAAAATAGTAAATTTATGTTTTGGTTACTGAACTTTAAAAGTTACAAAATGATTATTAAATTATTCGAAAATTTTTATTTAAGTCATTGGATTGTTCAAATCATTGTTGTACGGCATTCTTTGTTTGCACAACTTTCACTAATCAAAACCTCTCATTCTCCTTTTTTTTTTGAACGTTACAAATTTGCGAACCAATATCCAAATAGGTTTTTTCGTTGATCTCAAACATTGACCGTTAGATCAACTTAGATTTAAGGTATGTTCTTTTACTTGTTAATGGGTATTAATTTATCGTACGGATCGTTACATGAAAATCACTAACCAAACCTTTTTAAAAAAAATTAACAACCTAATGACTTAAATGAAAAATTTCGAATAATTCAGTGATTATTTTATAACTTTTTAAAATTGAGTGATTAAAACATAAACTTATTAATAATTTAGTGACATTGGGTGTAATTTACCCTCCAATTTAATCTCTTTGCTTAAATGAAATTTTGCATTTTCAGCTCTTCTAAAAACTTTTGGCCCTTTTGTTTTGCTATAACCCAAATCCAAACCGAGCCGAATCGAGAAAAAAGCATAATCGAGTACTACGTTCGAATCGATTTTCCATTTTCTTAAGTTTTAGGGTTAGAAGAAAGAAGAAGAAACCTGAAAAGCACAGCAAGTATGAAGGTAAAAGCTGGTCCCAGATTGCTCATTGCAGAAGCTAGAGTTGGGGAGCTATAAGCTATACCTTTGTATGCACATATTTGAGCTAAAAACCTGCCCGAGAAAAATCTTAATTTTCACATTTCCATCTTCAAATTGGCGAAAGAAAATATATGAACACATACCCAATAAGCCCAATAAGGAACAATCTAGAGCCAAGGTAGAAATATTTCAATGAGGGAACCGTTGCTCTTCTGCATTAAAAAGAAGCAAAAGTTTTCAATGGTATGTCGGGATAGATCATAAACTGTGTGAAAAGAAAATTGGATGGTATATTAAGAAATTACCTGGGAAAAATAAAGGATAAAGGGAGAAGAACAAGAGCTGCAACAACATAAGAATATGTGATGAAGATATATTGATTCATACCCTTTGATGTTGCTTCTTTGAACAAGATGTTTACACCTACATTTGTGGATACTGCTGTAACCATGGCTATTAATGGTAGAACATCGTTGTAACAGTACCTTCTTGCCATTTAAGTCTCCTTCTGTTTTCACTGGTTTTCTGGGAAGAAAAGAAATGGTAGGACGATCTTTACTAACTACAATTGCTACTGATTTTTATGTATAGTTCAATTATTATTGATATACAGTGAGTTGATTTTTATGAAATATAATGATCATGCTTTATACTTGATGGTTGAAATTTGGTGTAATTTGATTTGTCGGTGAATTAATGAATAAAATAAGAAAAAGATGTATAGTTTTTCTGCGGTAAGGAACGCCTAACGGCTGTAGAACGGGGGCTGAAAAAGATAAATGGATTAAAAAATATTATATTTTTAAGAAGGGGTGAAGTTAGAAATTTTTTTATGAAATTAAATTATAATTTTTACGATAGAAAAAATGTAATTTTTTATTATTTTAATAGTTTATATATTTATAATTTTTAAAAGATTAAATTAAATTTTTATCATTTTTAGGATGATAAAAGTATAATTTTATTTTTACTAATATAAATTTTTAATAGGACCAGAGCCTTACCAACCCCTAACTACGTCTCTGATTTTAAAAGCACTTTATTTATTTTATTATAAAGGAGATTTTAATTATTAGGAAATTTCGTTTTAAGGATAAAATTGAGGATTTGGGTAAGGATATGCTGGTTGATTTGTGAAACTGATTTTATCTTTTTAATTCCTTTATTTTTTTGTTTTAGAATTAATTTTAGTGTTTTCAATAAAAGAGAAAAATATCAAGAAAATTCTTATATTTTTATAGGAAAAAACTTAAGTTTTTACATGTAATTAAGTTATATGTGAGAAATTTGAGTTTTATTTTAATAGTTGAATAACTGAATTCTCTATAAAAGTCGAATTTTAAAAAAAATTTGAGCTATTAAAATAAAAATTTACTAAATTTGAGTGATTAAAATGAGTATTTCTAACGATAAATTAACAACAGACGACTAAAAGAATAAAAGCATATAACCTTATTGATTAAATTATAAAACTATGTAACGGCAGTGTTTATATTGCAAATTTTTATTTTTGATACCCAAAATGAAAATTTATGAAAGTTGAGTGATCAACTATATAATTTACTCTTTTCTAACAGGAATTAAACGGGGGTATTACTTGCCAATTCAAAAGGTGGGTAATTAACTAATTACCAGAACCGCCAATCAGAGAACTCACCGTCTGACTCAAATCGTCGATTGTCAAAACCCTACTAAGATCCCCAAATCATAAACCCTAGCAATCTCGCCAAACTCAGTTTCATTTAATTCCAACAATACAAAGCTATTCGAAACCAGAAATCCTAACACTGTATCATCCCTGAAAAGCTTCGCGAAGATGGGAAAAGAAACCGAACTGTAAAGATCGAATGTTCATGACGAAGACGGACTGGGGCGACGGCGCTTAGTCTAAAGAAAATGGGACAATTTTCAAACGCCGGTATGCCTCGTTCTCTGCTTTACATTTGTTTATATCTCTATTAAAATTTATGCTTATCGACTAGCATCATTTTAATTTTCTATTTTTTTATGGTTTTTCTTATTTAGTCCTGGACTTACGCCCTTTAATATATATCAGTAATGCACGAAGAATGGCAAGATCTTCGGTATAATAATCTGCATCTTTTTATTTTCATTTGTTGCTTGTTTTACTGGTACTCCTTTAGTGACGTTTTGGTGTTGATTTGTTGATTAGACATTGGTGGTGGTAATGACCTACAATAACTATCAGTCTACATCAATCAGTTGATAGTGTTAATCTCATATGAGAGTTGTTATATTAATTATCTAGAAAGTGGGAAAAGGATATCTCCCGATGGAGATGATCACGGCTTTCGATTCTTAGTCATTGTTTTAGATCCGCGATGAGTTTATAGCACGTAGAAAATGACTCTAAGATTTCTAAACAATTCGAGCCTGGGTCTGTTTTAACATTGAATTTCTTATGAGGACACACTGACATAACTGTAAGGACATGTGAGAACTTCGTCACTCATTGTGATTGTGGTTACTACAATGGAGTGGCCTTCAATAGAAATATTCAGTATGGTGACAATTGTGCAGCTCAAATTCTATCTTTCGTCATTACTTGGCTTAATAGGTTGACTCAAGCTAATGAAGTTATACCTACTGGTTTGTAGTTTGTAGGAATTTATGATTCAAGGTGGTGATTCAGCTGTTACTGGGAGAGGAAGTGAATCCATGTGGTTAAAGTCTTTTGAAAATGGACTTTAAGTTGTTCACTCAGGAAAAGTGTTGTTAGTATGTAAACAGTGACCTTCACACAAATGACTCCCGGTCTCTCATCCTCTACAACTCTGCAAATCATATAAACATCAAACGTGCAGTTTCTGATGATGTTCATAGTATCAGCTATGGAGAAGGTTCCTGTCGATGAGAATGATCAACCTCTGGTGAGTTTTCGTGTCTAGTATTCTTTATGTCATTACTGATTTGTCAAGTTTCTGCATTTTTCCATGTTAGCACATGCTTAACATCAGCAGCATGGTTGGTTGCTTCTTTAATACAAATGCCAGCTCCCCTTATTTTTCCAATTATAAATTGTTAGCTGTTTAGTTGATATTCATGCATTTTATTTTTGTTAACTTTTGTGTAGAGAAAAGATGATATTGAGGTCAAAATCTGTTTCTCTTTACTATAAATCTTTGCATGTTTGTTTGAGCTATATTTGCTACTTCATCCCTTTTAAATTTTAATCATGTCTAATTTGCAACTGAATATTTGTTTGTAATGGACAATTCTGCTTGTGGTGATTGTAATGCCTCTGGAATGTCCCTGTAGCGTTTAAGCATCTTTATCAGAAGGTTTTGCCACTAGATACCTTCTGTTCCAAGCCTAATTTCTGAGTGTTTTCCTTCCATTACTTGTGCAGGAGGAGATTAAAATAATTAGTCACAATATTTGTGATTCCACACATGGAACCCAATAAAGAGGAAGAGGAAGAGGGAGAGGGAGAGGCAGAGAAGGGAAAAGGTGAGAATACCGCTGAGGATGAAGATAATGTTAGTTTCTGGACCCCTAATTCTGAGATTCTTTATTCTAGTCTCTTTCGCTTTTCCAGGTTACTTTCTTCTCCAAAGCTGATCAATTTGTATTTCTTCCAATTCCAGGATAAGGTTGGGCCTTGATATAGCAATCCAGGTACTGGAACAGTAGAATCTGAAGCCGTGGTTGGGATTGTTAAGTATTTAAAAGGCTAGGAGTAGCGGAGTGAGACAGTATCAGCAGTTTCTATAACAATAAGAGGGAAAGTTACAGGTGGAGAACTTAAAACAATTGTCTTCTTGGTGTTTTTCAATAATGCTTAACTCCTGTTTTAAATGATGGAGATTGTGCTTTCGAGTGAGAGATTCAATGGAAGAACTCAGATTTCATTTTTCTGTCAGTAAGAACCATGCTTATATACAATGGATATGCTGGTAGAGGTAGTGTAAATCAGCATTGTGAAATAAGGCGATAAAAAGAAGAGGAAGGAAAAATCAGCATCCTTCCTTTCACTTGTATCTTTGGTCGTATAAATGAAGTTGTAATGAATATGGATCAGATTTTTTTTTCCTTTCAGTTCTCATAAGATAACACTTTTATTCCCTGTTATTCAATTATAAGAAACTGATCTCGTCTAAATGATCTCTCTTTCTCTGAACTTTTATTTCCATGAAATTGGATGTGTTTTCTAAGTTTTCTGGTTTCTTTTCCATTCTGTACTTCTTGTTTCTTCCAAACCAGTTTCTTTCAAAATGCTAGTTGGGACCCAAGGTACATTTCCCGTTTTCAATAATGTATTTAAAAATTACAATTCTGTATACCTGCTCTAGCATTTGTTGGGACATCCCATGTGTATGGCCTTCTGTGACCACCATAATTTTACTTGCGTTCATACAATTTCCGGCACGATTTGAATCTCAACCAATGTGGAGCTCCATCAATGCTCATTCTCAGTTCATTGCTATAGAAGAGGTTAACTTTTGACACATTGCATGCTTGCCACATGCTGGTGATCCCTTTTGACTGGTTCACAACAGGTTCAGATGTCAGGTAAGCGTGACCGTCTTTTAGCAATTTTTCGTGTATAAGTTGTATGCCATATTTTCATATAGGAGTTTTCCTTGAGAATATGATTAATTCTCATACTGCTGCAGCTTTCATTAAAACCATCTATTCTGTACTACAGAATAATGTATCTGAACTTGTGGAATGAGTTCAAACCTTTCTTGAACTGCACACTGACAAGTCAGGGTGGAAATTCCTTTCTAGGTTTCATTTGGTAGGGGTCATACTGTGCTTGCTACATGCATTACTTGGATCCTTTTACTAATTGATTAACAATTATGCTGTAAACTCAAGGTCCTGCCATATATCTAGTATAGGGTTGTGAGACTGATGAACTATGCAGTGATTAATTGCATACAGTATTGTCCACGCAATCAGTTACATGTTAAGCTTATTTTTAATGTCAACAATTGTCAGCCCATAAGGTATTTATTAGCCACATCCTTCACACATCAAACAGATTACCAGTTTTCTCAGGTTGGATTGGCATCAGCAGGGATTATGCTGCTGAGTTAGCATTTAGAGAATTGGAAATGGTTACTACTGCTGTACTTACAAAACAAAACACTATATAAAAGACAGTGGAAATCAGATCATCCTAAAATCTATCAAATCTCTGAGGTTTGTGCATTTAAAAGAAAAAAAGATGGTCCATTTGACACTCAATTATCTGACATCTTACAAATGCTTTTCCAAAGTACTTATGTTTTCTCCATTTTGCTATTCACTCATAGAATCTTTGCTCATTGCTCTACGTCAAGATCCAGAGAAGACAATATGATTATATGGCAGTTGGATAAAAGACAGACAATTGGTGGCCCACCAGCTGCAGAATTCTCAACTAAACAGGTCAGTTTTTTTTTATCATTCAGTAGGAGAAGTTTTTGGATGTTTCCAGTTGACACTATCTTCCCCATATTAGTTTTATGCATTACAAAGAAAAAACACTTTTGAGAATGAATGCCTTTTTCTAACTCGTAGAGTAGCTAGAAATAGCCAATATGGACCACTTCTATTTAGTGACATTGCTAGCCAATATTAATTTCCAACTTAAAATGTCATTCTTGACGTTGTCTAACCACAACTTCATGAGCTGATTTTCAGTGCTTTTCTGGACTATTTTTTTCTGTTCTTTTACTGGGGGAAAAAACTTCTTTATTGGAAATGATTGTCAACTTTCGGTGAAAGCTTGAATCAATCATTCTGTAAGTAAAGAATGGGTTTTAAACATATTCTTCCACAGCAAAACTCTTTAATTATCTTCATCGTCGGTGAGTTTGTCACCCTTTTTAAGCTTATATGATTGCAGCTTTAAGATTTCCTTTGTTACCCATCTCCTCCAAATCATTTTCTGAATAAAAATGATTATTAAAACTAAAACTGGAAAAGAAAGATGGAAATATAGCTTCAGATGAATTGGAATATTATTTTATGCATTGATGTTAACTTTGGTAAGAACAGAAAATTTACACAAATTTACTAAATAAAACATTATCTTGTTATTTATCAACTGAAAATATACTTGTGTTCTCGTTCATATAATTTTTTAGATGAAGATATATTACATAATGAACTGAAAAAATAGTACAACATATGACATACTTTTAATCCCTTTCATTATAATATTTATTATACATAATAGTATAAACTTGCACATGTAACATCCATGTCAAGCTGATGTGCCTTTTTTCCTTTTCTTGATGGATTGTGTATTATTATTATTTCTCACTTTTTTATCTTTTATCTTCTTCTTTTTTTCTTTTTCTTTTTTTCTCCTTTTTTTTTAAAGTTTCTGATAACATAATGAGTATGTCAATTCAGAATTCATCTTTCAAGCTGTCTTTGATTGTATGTATCTACTCAAACTCTTCAGAATAAGAAGAAGAAGGGCAGGCTGCTTTTTGCTTTAAAGCTGATTTTCTACCCAACTTTAAAAGAGGTAGAAATTTGCTTTTTCCTCTTTTCTTTTCCATTGTCCTTCAAGTTTTAACACCTGCTACTTTTTTTCCACTATTGATCAACAACTTGTTTCTCATAAGATTGTGGAAACAAAAATTTGGTGTCTTTTTCCCATGAAATTAATTCATTCGAATCTCATAGGTATCGGTTTTATGATTGAAAACCGAAAGTACTTAAGACAGATCTTAAGGAACTCTTAGTTATTAATCCAACAGGTAGGGGCCTCATAAACATCATCAATGAGAAAAAATAAATGTATATAGTAATCAAACAGATTAGTTGCAAAAGAAAAGTCAGGGAAAGGGAAAGGGAAAGTGAGAGGTTGGGGGAGGGGGGGTCCAACTGCAACTACAGCTTTGGTGACTAATGGTGTTAAGCCATGTCAGGCAAAAACAAACCCCATCTTATATTTTTTTTTTGCAGGTCCACTAAAGTTATCTTTGGCCAGGTTTGATGTATATATATATATATAATATAGCTCATAACTTTGGTGCATACATATATATATATTATATACTTCTTTTGATATTAGCTCAGGTTATGGTGGGGTTAATGTTTTGTATAAAGGCCATGAGGAAAGCATGTTTCAGGCAAAAATTTGATTGACTAACTCAGAAACCATGTCCTTTCTGTGGTCACACAGACTCACAGTTACTTCTTTTTTTCTTTTCTTTTCTTTCTTTTACATCTTAGTCCTTCTTTTATTAACATAAGACTGTGACAGTTTTTGCTTTTGACCTTATTATTTTCATCCATCATTCTATCAAGGTATGGGGAAATAAAGGTTTTTTGGATTCCACAAATTTTATCAATTTTCTTTTATAAATCAGACTTGTGTGGTTAAGAGATATGGTAGACTATTCAAAAAGGAAAATAAAGGTGTAAAGTGAAAACTAAGACAATTCAACTCAATTAGATGAATAGCTAAAAAAATATATCATGATAAAAAATTTGATTTTACCAATTTAAGTCATAATTAATTTAACTGAACTGATTTTAACGTCAGTCGATTTATCAAATCTTTTTTTTTTAAAGTATGATAGCACAAATGGAAATCGGTTTGGGTTTTGGTTAAAAATTTACTATACATTTAAAAAATTAAGTTAATTTTAGTTATTAAAATTTATAGATCAAATAATCGATCAATTTGACTTATTTTAATTTAATCACCTATAAGTTGAATTATTCATTATAATTGATTTAACTAACCCGACTTAATTGAATAATATTGGTTTAAAGACTTGATTAAATCGATATTGATAAATTATTTTCGTATTTTCTACATTAAGTTGGAATGGGCTTTTCAATCAATTAATCTCATTCTCTTAGTAAATTCAAACATTACTTGTTTAAAGTAAGATTATACGAATTTGAGATTCGAGTATATCAAACGTACTTTATGGAATTTAAAAAATGTTAAGTTTAAAGTTGCTTTTTTCAGTTATGCAATTTATAAGGTATCAAAACAATAAACTAATGAAACAGGGAAAAAAACACAATAAAAATAAAAAAAGGTGTTAGAAAATTAACAAGTTGGCCATCATCACCTTCCCAAATAATCTAAAGCAAAATTTCTTTTATGGTTGAGGTAGTGTGACATTTCACCTCACAGTCTTGTTTCTATAATCCTAAAAAGCAAAAATCATGTGAACAAAATTTGGCCCCCACAACTCCATCAAACATCCCATGGTTTAAGCTTTCAAAGTCTTTATATTATATTATTATATTTTAGTCTTTTATTATTTATATATATATTAGATTATGAGACATTCATATTATAGGTGAAAAATAAACTTATGTAATAAATATATTTGTAAAAAGAGTTTATTTAAGTAATAGATGAAGCTTTAATTGAATGATAAAGTATGAATGTCAAATTAATGAAGCATAAGTTCAAATTTTATTATAAATATTTTTTTATATATAAAATATAAAATAATAAAAGTACCCTCAAAGTAATACAATTTATTTTGAAAAGTGAATGTATTTTTTTATTGATTTCTCAAGTTATGTACCAGAGCGAACCCAATAATTAATCTTCCACATTCTGTAGACTGATAAAGAGGATAGCTGTTGGCCACAAGTTTTACAGCTGCTCCATATTTAAGAATATTTTTATCTTTTCTCAATTGAATTGATATATGATTAACTCGTGACATCAACTCAGAACTTTATAAGATATATGTGAAAATGTTAGTCATAATAAAATTTAATATTTAATATATTAATAACGTATAATTTTATATATTACCAATAAATTAAATAACGTTGCATCTTTAAAAATGAAGTTAAATTGATTGAACTTTAATTTTTTTTATAATATATTATCATCTAATTCATTTGCACTATCATTGTATCACAGAAAATTTGATATATTAAAAAATATGCATTAAATGTTTTTTTTAAAAGTAATAGTTAAACTATTTAACTAATTATATTAAATCCTAATTAAGTTAGCTAGATAGGTTTGGGCAATGGGGTTGGCAACTTGGAACATTTTGAACAGGAGAAAATTTACTTTGGTTCTCGGGAATTGAGTTCCAACACTACTTTATTTTATTTCTTTGTTTTTTTCACTATATACAAAATCAAAATCAGAACCCCATAAGTACTACTGAGTATACATATGGTGAAATGGAAGGTATAAGAAAAATAGGTTGAAATCAGTAGTTGTCTGCAAGCACTCATCTTGACTAGGGACAAAGGGTCGAAAGCCAGCAATTTCCCCCTAATGATTGTTGAACAAAATCGAGGACGACAAAGAAAGAACAACACATGAGAATATCTCCACAGCAAAATAAATGCATAGCCTCAGCCACCCCTTCACATTGGAGGAACAAATAAAACAACATAATAAACACTCCTACCCCTACCCCTACCCCTACCCCTAACCCTAAACCCTAAATCTCTCTTCTCATACCCTTTCACCTACTACTATTTTGCCTTGACCCCCCCCCCCCCAAAGATAAAGGACAAAAATTGGGAACCTTCCAATACACAAACAATATATTTACACACCATAAATCTCTCTTTTCCCAACCCTTAGTTCAAGGTTATATAGATATATGCATGAATATATGTGTATGTGTGTGTTTTAAAGGTGGTGAAATCATTAGGGGGAAGAGTTTTGATATTTTGATTTGCAAGATTTTGGGGGACAGTGATAGTGAAAGATTAATATTTTAAATTATGATTTCGGGTTTGATTTATGTGGATGGAGAAAATTATGCTAGATAATATTGGAAGGTACGGTTAATCTTTTCTATAACAGCTTCATTTAACCGTTAAAATTTTGGATGTTATAGAGGGGAAGATGTTATATATTTATAATAACATTCGAACTACCTATAACAACATTTGAGATTTAGATTATATTTTTGATAAAATTTATAAAAAATAATTTTATTTATTAGAGATTATTATCATTTAGTAAAAATATAATTAGTATATTTTTATATAAAATTTAAATATTTTATTGAAAAAATATTTTAATTAAAATTTATTGTTTTTATATCACTTAAGAATAAAATTAATTTTACTAAAATTTAAGACAATGGGTTATTATAGAGATCTATTTTAATAAAGAGTATATTTCATACTTTATGATTGTTGTTGTTGTTATAGAGAATAAAATTATAACATAAAAAAATCAGTTATAAATCAAACTTGAATTGTTATAGAAAGTCTTGTGAATAAGTTTTTAAGTTCGAATCTTGTGAATAAAGAAAACAATGTTGCTGGAAAAGCTTTATTCCCCTGTTTAAAGGGTCTAATTTAACCTTACTTGAAATTTTATCAAAACTCAATATAACTATCAAACACCGGAAGATCTCGAACCAATAAGTTCTATGTACTATTGGATGATAAAAGAAAGGAAAAAGGAAAGCAAGGGTGCAATGCATATGCCCCTGGGAAAGGGTAGTAGCGTTTTGCAATGGAATATAGTATATAATAGTATTATTATAATGACAAATTGGGAGAGTATGGGATATAGTGTAATATAATAAATTAGTATAGAAATAGGGTAAAAAAAAGTATAAAAATTGGCAGGGTTTTGTAAGGGATTAGGAGGCAAAGAATGTGAATAGAGAATGGGGGTATTGTATTGTATTGGATTGATGATGATGATGATAATGGTGGTGGTGGGTTTTGGTGCTGCCCATGCACGCCGGCAGCTTTTACCCTCTTTTACTCTCTTTCTTAACCCCCCCATTTCGCACGCCTACACTCACTTCAATCTATACCCATTTCTCTCTCTATCTTAAAATATACATTATGAAAACTTAGGGTTTAATTCTAGTTTTAGCCCCTCTATTATGTTGAAATTTATAATTTAATCCATTTTAGTATAATTTGACATAATTTGATTGTTTTCTTTTTGTTAATAGGACTAAATTGATAAACCATGGTAATAATTTGAACTTATTAATAATATTATAAAATAAAAAAATTATATTAAATTAAAAGGATAGTTATATCATAATTTATTATATAAGTGATTATTATATTAAAAAATAAGGTTATCCAACTAATCCATCTCATGATATTTATTTATTTTCTCCACTTTTCCATCAAAATTATATTTTTAAAAAATTTAAAAATTAGTTCAATTGTCGATTTTTTTAATTCTAAATAGTTAGCTTAAAAGTCGATTAAATTTTTTATTAAAACTGATATTTTATTCAACAGAATGATTCGATAAAAAATTAAAAATAGTAATAAAAAAAATAAAACCCAAAAAATACTAATAAAGCCCCTATGAGTCAATTCCTCCATGGAATTAAAAAAAAAACAAAAGCATGCCCTAAAAGAAATAAGCTAAGCTAGAAAAAGAAGGCATCACCACTAACCGGCCACCTCCATCGATTATACAAAAAGAAAAGCATAATTTTGACTGTCACGATATAGATTCCCCCAGCCCTCTTTACTTTCTTTTTCTTAATTCTATTTATTTTTATTTTTATTTTAAAACCCAATTAGCAAAATCATATAGTTTTAAGATCCCCCCCCCTTCTTCAATCTAGTATATACTGTTAGAACAAAAAAAAAAAACATAAACTCTCATCACTGTTATAGCTGTTCCCTTGCCCCGACAACCTTAAATCCAAAGTCTTAAAATTTTCATTGATGTGGGTCTTGTTTTTCATGTTTTTTTGATGGATACTTTGTTTAGGTTAGTAAGTCTTCAATCATCTGATCAATCTTTGAATTCTAGTAGAACATCAAGCAGTTCTCGATCTTCAAAACAAAACCATCGTTACCATCATCATCATCAAGAAGAAGAAGATAACGAAGAATGCTTCAACGTTTTCATGGATGAAGAAGACTTTTCTTCGTCTTCTTCTAGGAATTATTACCCTTATTATCCTTACCAGCAACAAAATCAACCCCATACCCATTCTCCCTCCGTCGGCGGCGGCGGAGGTGGTGGTAGTGGAGGAGTAGCAGCCGTTACGACTCCCACTAACACTTCCACCCCCACCACTACTCATGCTTTTGAATCTTCTGATTATTCAACTGCTGCTTTTTCTTTTTCATCTCCAGCTCGTGATTTGAACAACTTTGATTTCTCCGGCAAGTGGGCAACCGATGTGTTGTTGGAAACGGCGACGGCTATTGCTGATCGGAACAGTGGACGTGTTCAACAGTTGATGTGGATGTTGAATGAACTTGGTTCACCTTACGGTGATATTGATCAAAAGCTGAGTTCTTATTTTCTTCAAGCTTTGTTCAGTCGTATGACGGATTCCGGTGAGCGTTGTTACCGGACTTTATCATCGGTATCGGAGAAAACATGTTCGTTTGAATCAACGAGGAAGATGGTATTGAAATTTCAAGAGGTAAGTCCATGGACTACTTTTGGTCATGTTGCTTGTAATGGTGCAATCATGGAAGCTTTTGAAGGTGAAAGTAAATTACATATAATTGATATAAGCAATACATATTGCACTCAATGGCCTACTTTACTCGAAGCCCTAGCTACCCGTAGTGACGATACGCCGAGTTTAAGGCTTACAACTATCGTCACCAACAAAAACGGCGGCGTTTCAACATCCGGCGGTGGAGCCGCCGTCCAAAAAGTGATGAAAGAAATAGGTAAAAGGATGGAAAAATTCGCTAGATTAATGGGAGTTCCTTTTAAATTCAATGTTGTACACCATACCGGTGATTTATATGACTTAGATTTATCAAACCTTGATGTTAAAGACGATGAAGCTTTAGCCATCAACTGTGTTGGCACATTACATTCGATCATGGATACTCGTCGGGACATCGTTATATCGAGTTTCCGGCGATTACAACCGAGGGTAATCACCGTCGTAGAAGAAGAAGCCGATCTCGATATCGGTGTCGATGGGGTCGATTTCATTAAAGGTTTCCACGAATGTTTAAGATGGTTCAGGGTTTATTTTGAAGCGTTAGATGAAAGTTTCAATAGAACAAGCAACGAAAAGTTGATGCTTGAACGAGCCGCCGGCCGGGCCATCGTTGACTTAGTGGCTTGTTCGCCGGCAGAGTCGATAGAGCGGCGTGAACCAGCCGCGCGTTGGTCAAGGCGGTTCCATGCAAGTGGGTTCAGTCCTGTGGGTTTGAGTGATGAAGTCTGTGATGATGTACGCGCCTTGTTGAGAAGGTATAAAGATGGTTGGTCGATGACACAATGCCCTGACGCCGGAATATTCTTGTCGTGGAAAGATCAGGTGGTGGTTTGGGCCAGTGCATGGCGGCCTTGACGACGGCGACCGGTGGCAGATGGCGTTTTTCTTTTCTTTTCCTTTTTGTTGCATGGCAAGGGGAGTGGTTCACACGTGTGTTATGGTTTTTTCTCGTACGTGTAATGTGGATTGGCGTATTTTTTCTTTATAATATGGTATTGGGGAGTGCCAAGAATTTGCTTTTGATTTTCAATAGGATTGGGAGTAATTAAAAATTAATTTTCACTAATTATAATTAAATATTGTTATTTTTGTGATTATTTTTATTATTATATAGAATTTTTTTTGATTTTGCATTAAATAAAAATTTTCAAAAAAAATTTATAACAACAATATCAATTGAATTTATATAAATTTTTCGACTCATTCCCCATCAAAAGTTAAAAATTTAATCAATACCACCAACTTAATTTGACCCCATATTTGGCCTGCACAAATTGAAGACAAAAATGAACAATTTTCTTAGCCTAAAACATAAGGTTGGTGTTGGACTAATTAAATAATTAGCATTTGCTAAGTAATCTTTAATTTTATAAATAATTGTTTGCAAATAGGTCCAAATTTAAAATGGGTTTGGTATTTGGTATAAAAGGGTGATATCAGCTTATGAAATTTTAATTATTTTGATAATTAAAAAAAAGTTTAAATTTATAAATTATCCATCTCAATATAAATATAAATAGAAATAGGTCTTTATCTAGTTTAGAGTCTTAGGACGGCCATTGGTTAGGGGATTTGGGTTCCAATTAGGGGATATTTTGTATAGGATTAATTGAACTAATTTTAGATTTATTTTATCTCTTTATTTGTTTAGTAAAATAATCTAGATATAAAGGGCCACTCTAATTCAATACGGAAACATTATAATTCATCATAAATAGCGATAAAAATTCTTTCAATAGATAAAATCGCAATAACTTTAAAACTTCCGAAGAATATATATATATATTTTAATTATAAACACAAATGAAATCAATATTTTCTTTTTACTTTTTAATTCTTAGAAAGGGAAAGCTTTGGTTTTTCCACAAATAATTAGCCCCCACCATAACCTAAAAAAGTGCATTCATGGTGGTGTGGTAACGTTAACAAGTGTTGCTTTTTGGCCCACACATAAAAAGGAAAAAGAAAGTTAAGAAGAAAAAATTTTAAAAATAAAAACCCAAAGTTTTATCGGGTTAAATGATAATGAGTTTGTATTGAGTTCAAGATTTATACATAAAGAAAATAACGTTGAATGAGTTTTGATCTCAATTTTTGTTCAGAGTTCAACTTAATATATTTTTAAATTTAATTAAAATTTAATATGATTATCGAACACTAAAATAAAATTAAATATGTATAGTGGGGGTAGCTTCTTTTAAGATGGTTCACATCTTAATCTTTTGATAAGACCCACACTTTTATTTTTTCTTTTTTAATTATCATCTTAAATTATTTTTTCTTTCTATCTTTTGTGTACTACTTTTTTCTGATTATCATTTTTCCCCTTACTTCCTTTTGCTTTTAGAGTTGATAATATTAATAATAATAATATTATTATTATCATTTTATGCAACTACTCTACGTGTGTGTGTGGGTTTGAGTCGGTCCATATATGTTTGTTCATTAAGCTTTAATTAATTAAGCTTTGAATTTGCTTTATGTCATTGACAAATGACCACCTAGCTACTGTATATTGGGACTCAATATATATATTTGATTGGAGGGCCAGCCTAAGTTTAAGTTAGAAGACACTAATCATATGTTCACAAAGAGATTATTCAATTAAATTTCTTTAATATTTGGTTGTTAATTGGCCCTTTTTATATTATATAAGAGTTTAACTTAAGTTATTATATATATATTAAAAAAATTATAGGTTTAAGTCTCTTTATTTTTAATCTCATTTTCAATCATTTTACAGTTGTTTAGATTTATCGAGAAGAAATAAATAATGGTCCACTTTATTTACTATAAAAATAATAGAGGTTATTTAAAAACTATAATGATTCTAGTTTTAGTTCACTCTATTTTCTCTAAAAGTTATGTTAGTTTTAGTTTTAAATGTATGAATGAGGCTTATTAAAATAAGCACGCTACTAAATCTATTTGGACTCTAAAATGAGGAAAATATATAAACCATTTGAAACTTAACTTTTCATGCATCATTTATGCGGAATGGACTCTTAGGGGTCTTTTGCAATAGTTAATTGGTTGATCGTAGTTTGTTGTCAGATCAGTGAGCTAGGATGCAATTATTGACAGTTGATCAAGGTTAGTAGTTATTAGCAGTTATTGGCAATATCTTTCTCCTCCATTGGGCTTTATTCTTTTTTGCAACCGTAGTATTTACGCAATAATTTGTAGTGTTTTATTCATTATATATATTATGTATCGCATCTGTATATTACTATTATTTATATTTCTTATAAATGAAAATATCTTTTTTAAATATGATACACTCATTAACCCTAAATTCTCTTTTTTTTTCTTCAAAACTAAAATTCAATAAACATAAAATGCTAAATATTTCTGATTATAATTATGTAGAATTTTCTAATTGAGATGAGGGAAACAAAGCCACATTACCAATTTTAGATTTTTGGATGAAAATCTTCATGTATTTTCTCTAGGGTAAATTATAAAAATGGTTATTAAATTATTGCATTCGTTTTATTTTGGTCACTGAATTATTATTATTATTATTTAGTCACTAAACTTTTAAAAATTAAATATTCTGATAATTTAAAGTCGACTTGGTTTTTTTTATTGGTCTAATAAAAAATTTAGCGCTCTAATGTTTACATATTATATCAATTGAATCCTAAATATAAAATATTCAACAAATTTAACCCTCCATGTTTACAAAAAAAATTATTTTAGTTTGAATTCTAAAAAATTCAATAAATTTAGCCCTCAAAATTAATAATTTTTTTCAATTTAGATTCAATTCTAAAAATTTTAATAAGTTAATTTTTGGTCCTTTACAAAAATTAATAATTTAAACTTCTTAACCTAAAAATTTTAGCTTTTAGGTTTCAAATTTTATAATGTTATCTTACTCTAACATAAAATTTCGAACATCGTCTTTGGCATAAATTATTTTTATACACACTATTTACCAACCCAACACAAGAAAAAAGGAAAAAATAAATTAAAAGAACACCATATAGTAATGATGTTTAAAACGTTACAATTGATGAAGTAGAGTTGATTACAAATCTTTGGTATAGGCTGCAACAATCAACCAACTAGCTTATAATAATAAAAAAACACTACCAAACAACAAAATTCAATACTCCAAATAGAAAAAAGAAAGTGAACTCAAATTGTCATCTTCAGCTTCAAAATGGAAGATAAAATTATGGGAAATGGATTGTTTAATTATAAATATGAGAATTTTTTTAGAATTCGAACTAAAATGACAAATTTTGTAAACATTGAGGGCTAAATTTGTTATTAGACAATAAAAAAGGGCTATATCAATTTTGAGTGACCAAAATATTTGATTTCGAAAAGTTTAGTGACTAGATCGACAAAATTAATAGTTCAGTGTCCAAAATAGAAGGGAGATAATAGTTTAGTGCCCATTTTTGTAGTTTACCCATTTTTTATTGGTAACGATGTTAATTTTTTAGTATTTTATTCGATTTTTAGTGTTGATTGGATGAAAGTTAAATTAGGTTTGAATTTTTCATGATCTTGTTAATAGAACAAATTTAGTGTTAATTATAAAATTGTTTATTTATGTGTTTTATTTGTTAAATACAATAATTAAAGGCAGTGATTTTTTTTTTCAAATTAACCTTAAAACTCGAATTATACACAAAAAAGTTAGCGCTATCACCTTCCGATACCAAAATGTATAACTTTTTCAAATATAAGTAACATTGGAAAAAAAAAGTATCATACTAAAAAAAGTGTCTAACTCAAGTACCAAATAATGTATTAAGCCCTTAAAAATATCATTTTTGATACGATAACTAGAACTACTTATAATCCTTCCACAATCCCTAAATTGGAAGATAAACACGTTCCAACCCACTGCTTCTTACATTAGTTTTAATTTTTTTGGTGAATTACAATCAAAACTCAAACAATAAACGCGACTAACACGACTTGAACCCAAGTCATAACTGGGACAATGAACATCATTGATCATCAAGCCATCACATGAGTTCAAGTTTTACTTTAATTTGGTAATGGAAAGTAAAATATAAATACATTTTGTTGTATACCCCAAAACAATAAAATGAAAATTTTATTAAGTTAATTTAAATCGAATTGTGGATGGCAAAGGATGAGCCCCTAAGATAGATCACTTTGACCATAATTAGTTGAAGTTTACTATATTAGAATAATCATTATAATAATGATAATGCTTTAATTAGATTTGTGGGGGGAATTAGGGAACATTTCCAGGGAGTTGTCTAAGTGTACATTCCAACAAACTAAATGCCAAACTTAGGAATTATGCAAAACAAAATGTCCCAAACAATTTCCCTTCTTGAATTATGTTCCAAAATTTCTATTTATCCCCCAAAATCCTTATGTATAACCCTAGCTAAGGTTTGTCTATAAATATGAATTGGTTTATATTACTATTTAGCTTCACAATTACACTCATTTTTCTATTTTGATACTTAAATTATTTTGGTACTCAAATTAAAAAAATAGGTACCGCATCAAACTAATGAAAATGTTACCATATGTCTGACTTTTCTCATGTTACCAATGACGTGAAACTATTAATCAAAAATTGTCCGACATTTGTTGATATTAATCATTGACAGAATATATTTTTTAAAATTTTTTGAATTATTTTTATTTTATATAAATGATACATTATAAAATAAATTTTGAATCTTTTTAATTTATTTTTTTATTTTTTTATATAGTTAATATTTTGAACCAAAAACTAATAAAATGATAATATAATCACTAAAATGAGACAAAAATTAAATATTAAAATGAGAAATGAGTATATTTGGAAGAGTAAATTGTGAGATAAAGACATATTTAATTTGGTCAAATTTAACATCTTTGTAGTATAAGGTGTATGTAGAGAAATGTTTTCTTTTGGTTTTAATTACAGTTTAATTAAGATATTGGGACATTTGTATGTGAGAGAAAAGGCCACAAGCTTTGGGGTAATGGGGGACCTTAACTTTTTTCTTTCATTATTATCGTATAGGACAACCTTGTCAACTTGTCACTGTAAATTATGGTCCTAAATCATTCTCAACAACACCCACACTTTTTCACTTTTTTCTTTTGTCCCCTTTTTGGGTTATTTGTTTCAACACCAATTTCCCTTGTTTAGTAAGGGAGACACTTAGAAATTTATTTCACAAGCGATTTCCATGTCCCCCAAAGTAGCATGAGTTGGCAAAACTTGTGGCACAAGCAAAATGGGGCCTTTACCCCTTCTTTTGGGGCAAAAAAACATACACCAGATATATAAATATGTATGTATGAATGTGTCAAGCCATGTACACTGAAATATTGAGGTGTGTATGCTCAAAAACAGCATCGAAAAAATCACGAGACAACGATGTGAATCGGTGGAAGAATAGGAGAAGAGCTTTAATGTACATATACGCTAGAATAGAAAGAAAAACGAGCAGATCATTTCGATACCTTCCAACTAGGGGGAAGTCTCCACTTCTTATGCCAATATATTGACACCCTTGGCCATGGTGGGAATCCGAAATTGTACTCAAGAGGACGGTCAGGAGGGCCACCGACTATTAAAGGTAACCATACATACCTTGAGTTCCGTAATTCAGCTGGATTCCACCGATCTGCCATGAAGATATATGAACCTGGAATGCCTGGTAAAGGAACTACGAATGTACTTTGTGCGAAAAAAGTTGCTAGCCGGAACATTTTGTTTCCACCGATGCATGGGTTTCCCATTGTTTCCCATGGACCCATGATTGACTCAGCTGCATGTGCTAATGCTTCGTTTGGTGCCCATCCGGTACAACCCGACGTGACCATGTAATATGTTCCTTGGTACTTAAAAAGAGCTGGGGCTTCTCGGTGTTGTCCAATCAGGATCCTTCGCATATCAGGTTGCACATCTAGATAATCATCGGTTAGTGGTCCAATGTGAAGTTCACTATTGTCTTGAGATGAATAAATTAGATACACTACACCATCGTCGTCCTTGAAGATGGTCATGTCCCGGCTGTCGAATCCATGGGGCCTTTGGCTACGGAGATACTCAAAAGGACCTGTTGGGTAATCACTGATAGCAATGCCGACAGAAGCTTTAGTGTAATTCGCATCATCAATATGCATCCACATTACATACTTCCCTGTTTTCGCGTTGAAAACAACTTTTGGCCGCTCCAACACATTGGATTTGTGGAGATCGTGGGTCTCATTTGTTTGTTCTGCAGCTAACACGATACCTTGGTTTTTCCATGTCCATAAATCCTTGGAAGAATAGCAACCGACTCCTATAACGTCAACCTGATTACAATAAGGAAAACTTCTTAGAACTAAAGGCTGAAATAGGAGCTAAAAACGAGTTACATATTACTTGCATTTAGGCGGTTCCTCGGAGTTTAGTACTTCTAAAACAGAATTTGTACGAGTCACAACCAAGACCAATATACCTATGAATGCAAAATCCTCAATAAACATTTAGGTAGTTCCTTAGTCCTCAATAGTAATCACTAAAATCCTCAAAAAACATTTCGTCACTAAACAAATCTTACATCATGTTTTGCTTTCGCTCTATGAATGCAAGCAACATATTCTTTAGTAAGAAAACAAGATAATAAACTTTGATTACGTCTTCAAAATAATAAACTTACTCGAGCTGCACCCCTTTTATGAGCACGGTACGTGGGTCCATCTTTGTACTCTCCATACCAATAGTATGTATTGGACCTTTCATCATATAGCATACCACCTCCATGAGCTTGAATAGGATTTCCTTCGGTATCCAACCAAATTTTCCCGGGATAGTAGTGATGGCTACCATTTTCCACACCCTTTACTGGATCTACGGCACTTTTCATATCCGGAAAGAATACATGCCGAATCTGGGAATTCTCATCGAGAAATTCATCAATCAGATTGGCTGATCGCTTGCGTCTCCGTTTAGCAGCATGCGGAGATTTTTTCTTCTTAGGAGGTGGAACTTGAATATTCTCCTCCTCCACTTGTTCAAGTTCCCGGACTAACGGATGACGACTCACATGCAATTGGATATCTCCTCTCACTACATTTCTCCGGCTAGCAAGTGAGTACAATTGGAGCAGAAGAAGTAATCCCACCAAACTCCACACCATAGCTGACCTCGAGCATCTGTACCCTGCGCGGTTGGTTTCCTATATTTGTTAAAGTATTTGGCCTAAATATGAATTCCAACAATGTTCAGCTACTCTTTATCCTAAATTCCATTGAAATTTATGCAGAACAAACCCTAAACCAATACTAGATTCAGAATCAACAGCAGCAAAGTTCAAACATAGAAAGAAAATGCAACCTTTATAAACTCCTAATCATAAACAAAAAAGGATCAATTTGAAAGAAACAAAAATATGTAAATTTGAATTAATTTCACCATCTTTTCAGCATAAACAAGCACTTAAGTTCAGTATCAAATACTAAACTTTCAAATAATCACTTTAATTGTAAAATCTAAAAGCCCTATAGCAGATTCAAAGAACATGCAAAAAAAAACATGACCTTTGCAGAAAACTATCAATACCCAGAAAAGAAAATGAACCTGACAAAGCTCTATGAAGATTCCCAGTTCCAGATATGGCCATCTCTGCTTTACCCTGTTCTTCAAAGCTCCAAATACAAAAACCAGCAAATAGTAGGGGAAAAAAACCCAACTTCACAGAAAGGAGTAAATTTTGACAATAAGAAAAAAAAGACAAAGTGAGGAGAAGTATAGTTATTTAAAATAAAGATCTAAAGAAGGTTTCTTTGAAGATGGATTACGACTATTGAACCAAAAAAAATTTCCTTTTTTCTTTTTTATCTAGTTTTGTGTATGTTTTACTCTTCTTCCCTATGTTTTCAACACAAAATCCCTGATTTTCAGATCAGATGTTAGATTTTTAATATGATATTTTGTTTGTTTTTGGATAACATTTTGAGCAAATGATGATTTAATTGATTTTGAGCAATTGATTATATGGTTTTTTATATGTAATTATCATGTGATTAATTAATTAAGGAGACTATTGGGTATTTTATACTTGTTAAGATTTCTATGCATGAGGTGTATAATTGACAGTTCAACAGTTGAAGACTTTGATGATTTTAGGGGTTAAGAGCTGTCCAATTTTCCAACAATTACATTTTCTTTAAATAATAATAAAAGGGGTAATGAAGAAAAAAAAACAGAGGCCAATGCATAAGCTGAGTTTTTTTTTATCCTTTCATCTAAAAAATTAAAAAATATTATCAGCTAAATTTAATTAAAAATATACAAAAATAATGATTAAAAAAATTAACCCTTAATGTCATAAGAAAAAACAAACTGAAAAAAAAAAACTAAATTTAATTTTTTTTTTAGAATCATAGACTAAATTGACATAATTTATAAATAATGAGGAATAAAGTTGTTATTATGCCAATTTTAAAATCTGTCACCTTTAGCCGCTGTGTAATTAAAAAATACAAAATTGAATACTTAAGTGACAAAAAAATACTAATAATCGAATGACTATTTTATAATTTTTATAATTGAGTGATAAAAATATTATTAATATTTAAATGACTACCGATATAATTTACACTTAAAAGATTTGCAGCACGTTTGGTTCGTTGTATTGGATTAGAGGTGTATTGGATTAGAGGTGTAATGGAATAGAGGTGTAATGGAAAAGCTGTGTAATAGCAAATCAACTGTTTGGTTGAATGTAATGGAATAGAGGCGTAATAGTAATCCTGTGTTTGGTTGAGTGTAATAGAGGTGTAATAGCATAATGAAAAAACTAAAATGACTAGAATACCCTTAGCAGAAATTTGTTTTGGTAAATGATTATTGTTATTGTTATTTAAATTTTAATAAGATTATTATTATCAATAATAAATAATTTAATCATATTTAAACATAATTATTATTAAATATATTTTAATTAAAATATATAATTTAATAAAATTCTTAATAATTAGCATAAATTTGTTTTGGTAAATTATTATTGTTATTGTTATTTAAATTTTAATAAGATTAATATCAATAATAAATAATTTAATCATATTTAAACATAATTATTATTAAATATATTATAATTAAAATATATAATTTAATATGAATTTACTCAAATCATAATATATGATACTGTAAAATATAAATTAACATAATTATTATTAAATATATTATAATTAAAATATATAATTTAATAAAATTCTTAATAAATAAAATTCTTCTATGAATTTACTCAAATCATAATATATGATACTATAAAAGAAAATTTCAAATAATTAATATTAAATATGATTTAATTAAATATATGATTTAATAAAATTTAAAATTATTATAACTAATATGATTATAGTTTATGAATTTGTATAATTTAAAATAATAATTATTACATATAATTTAATAATAATATATAATTTCATAAAATTCTTGATAATAAAAATTTTCTTATATGAATTTATACAATTTAAAATAATTAATATTAAATATAATTATATAGTGATATATAATTTCATAAAATTCTTAATAATAAAATGTTCTTATATGAATTTACTAAAATCAATATATAACTTGAGAATTATATTATGCATAAACATAATTAACTTATATTAAGAAAAGGTTAGATGAAAATGAAATTGTACATTAAAATCCATATGTTATATAGTTTTACAACATCAAAAAGTTTGAACATTGATATTTAATGGTAAGAAAGAAATCTCCTAACCCATTCCAATCGGGCAACTGAAGGTAAACTAAAGAAAACGATCATTTGAGTTTGATGGTCGGGAATTTTACTTAAAAGAGATCATATGACAAATGAATTATACATATTGTTTTCACAGGTTTCTTCTCCAACTTCACGAGTTTTAGACATATCAACAAAGCGATGCTTAATTGCTTCTTTATTTGAAGGTGGGTGGTGCATATATAAATATAATGGGAGATCATTAACTTCTGGAATTACAGTTTGTTAGAAAAAGCCCCTACACTTGATAATGGAAACACAGCTTGTAATATATAAGAGCATTTTAACAAATGATTATACCTTAGGGACTTCACCTCCAAACTCTCAATCATCATTATTCTGTCTTGGAATGTAAGAGGGTTAAATTGCGTTTTGAAACATAGTAATTTGCAAATCAACTTTTTAAGCTTTATAAAGATGGATATTGCATGTATACTGGAAAGGAGAGTAAAAATGGCATGATCCAAATGGTAGAAGCTGGTTATGCTTCATCCTTGGAACTGCAGACGCAAAGGTTAGTGGTTGTTCGCAAGAGATTTTATCCAGTGAAGCACCACCGGATATAGACAAACTAGTAACCAACAAAGAAATCAGAGCTGCTACGTTTTCATTGAATAGTGATAAGAGCCCCGGCACTAATGGATATATATGACTACTTCTTCAAAATTGGTTCAATGTTGCCTGCTTTTAATGTCACTTTGGTGCTTAAATGCCTTAACCCAATCTCTATAAAAGAGTTTCGACCAATATCATACCATTTTGTATTTTATGTGTATAACCATGATTCATGCTAATAGAATTCAAGCTCATCTTCCAGAGGTTGTTAACAAGAACCAAAGTGGTTTTTCATCCCTAACATACACGTGAACAGCCATATGGAGGTAGGATCTTCCAAATATATAGGAAAAACTTAGGAAAAAATTTAGCATGCCTGTGCTGGAAATACAAGTGATGACAGAAATTAAGGGTAAGTTTTGATACTATCACTGAAGATCATGTCTGAGCATCATGGAATTCCCCATGCCCAACCTCTTCATCAATCCAAATAACTTGTACACACAAATAAACAAGTCACATATAAATGCTTTATTATATGTGATTCAGCTCAAATCACCAACTAATTGCAGGTAAATGATTCCCATGGATGCTAAAAACAGAGACTTCAATCTTTTCGTAAATTCTACAAGGAAACCTCTCAAAGTCTAAACCACCCGGCATGGACTTGGATGTTAATATGTCTGCTTTATGCCCAAAATAAGAGGCAAATATAAACTATCATTTCGTATATTATAAGATACCAGTAAAAAAACTAGTCATTTACAAGTCACACAATACAAAGAACAGACGAGCATGCAAATTCTGAAATTCAATCTCGATCTGCTTTGGGCAAAACCCAAATGTTAATCTCGATCTGCTTTGGGCAAAACCCAAATGTTCTACATTTAAAGACCTTAGAAAGTAGAGAGAACCAATCAAATAATCATGAAGAAAACACCAAATGCCAAGTATATAAATACTGAATGAATTGATTAATCCAGGACACAAAAACAAAGAAATCTGATCTTTTTTTATTAGTCAAGGGGTTAACAAGGAGTGAATTTGCAATTGTGATTCTAACTTAATTGGCTTAGCTTCCATTGATAAGGCAGCGACACTCGGGGTTAATGAGGACTGAATTCGCAATGGTGATTCTATCTTATTTGGCTTAGCTTCCTTTGGTAAGACAGCAACACTCGAAACTTGCATGAGTAGAAGGACAATAAACTATATTAACCCAACCGGTGTAATCAGCTAAACTTCAAGTGTGTCATTTTCCCTTATTTGGAAAACAGACAATCATAGCTGAATTGAAATTCTACATTACCTGAAACCTCAACCTACATTCTCTACCAATTTATTAACTCATTCAACCTATGTTATTCGGATTCGTGTGTGAGAGTCAGATTGGGTATATTCCGACAGGAGTATGCCCATTTTCCCCCTAAGTTTTTCCATGTATTTGAATAGTCATTGAAGGATTACATCTCCATACCCATATACCGATATTTGTCGGATAAAAATGCTTCTAACAAAATGAAGAATCTGAGCAACATAGAATCTAACAAAAACCATATTCATTCTACTCGAAGACCAACAGGCATCAGTCCTAAGAGTTAGCTCTTTCCTAGCTACCTTCTAAATAGCCTTAACTTAGCAACACAATCTTTGTCAAAAAGTTTAGTTGACAACAAAAGTATCAGTTTCATAAAAGAATAAAGGGAAACCAAAGTGGATGAGATCCATCTAAAGGAAGGACATAAACTTCACACCATTAAAATAAGAAAAATATCGGAAAAACAACAATATTTGAGAATGATTTTGCCTGATATACACTTTTTCATCTCCAGTCAATCCTAGTCCCATATCCAATAAAGAAGAAATCAATCATATCATATGCATAAATCACTTCATGTCAATTGTTCATTGTTTATCCTATGACATTTGACATCTTAATTCATACTCAACTGTGATAAGAATTTTCAAACATTCCATTCCTATCCTCAACTCAAATCAAGTTTTGTTCAAAAAAATACGAAGGGAAAATTTAGTCCCATATCATCTAGTTCCAAAATATTTGAATAAATTATTAAAAAAAAATACAGGAAATAAAACTTCTCCGTGAAATTCTCACCAGAGAGAAAGCCTATGTTTTTCTCCTGAGACGCTTCCTGAGTTTCTTGTATTTATGCTTGTTCATCTTCTTCTTCCTCTTCTTCTTCACACTATCTGCCCATGCTTTTCCGGCATTATCATCCTCAGTCTCTACTTCCTCCTCCTCGACCTCCATGATAGCCATTGTGTCAAACCCAATTGAGCTAATGGGGTTCAATAAATACCCAAACGGGAAACTTGGGTACAACTTCGAGGGTTCAGTAGATTTATCATTTTCAAGGGAATTTTCAGGTTGGATTAATGAAAAATGGTGAGTTTGTTGAGGGATTAGTGAAGGGCTAACTTTTGAGAGTCGATGTTGGTGTTGTGGGGTTTTGAGAGATAGGATGAATCTTTGAGTTGATTTGTTTTTGAGGAGTTCATGCATGAGATATGCCATTTTTGCATAGAAGAAAGGTCCAAAGAAGTGAGCCTGACTCTGGAAATTAGACGCCGAGACGAGAAGAAACGAGAAGAAACGATGACGACAGAATAATCAATGGAAGCAGTGGGAAATGGGAGGAGAAAATGATTAGGACGGAAGAGGAGAGGGTCGGGTAGGGAGGGAGGGTAAAACAGAGAGATGGGGAGGGAGGCCGGAAGTAATAGCTAATACAGCAATTTGGGAAGGGATTGGAAAACACGGGAATTTGGGGATTAGGGGCGTAACCGATTACGCGCGTAATACCTATTACAGCGAACCAAACGCCGGAATAGGGGCGTAATGTAATACGCACGTAATCGGGGCGTAATGGATTGGGTAATACGGTGAACCAAACACAGCGTTGGTGTTAAAATTGGGTCAACCAATCAGAACTGTAGATGCCACATCAACTCATTTAGATCTACTCTCCTCCTCCCTTTTTTTTTTTAAATAATTATGTTTAATTACATAGATTATTTCTAATAATCTTTCAATTTTGTCCAGTTTTATTCAAAAAGTGTACACATGTTTTATTCTTATTGGTTGATATCGTTTTTAGTAAACTTTAACAAAATTGATAATTAAGGATCAGTTTGACAAAAAAAGAACTTTAAAGAACCAATTTGAAAATTAGAGTATAGTTGAGAGGTCAATTTATAAATAAAAGGCAAAAGATTAGATACTTTATTTCTAACTATCTTCCTAAACACACAAACTCACGTGCTCTAGACAGCTTTTCATTCAATTTATTTAATTGTTTGGGTGAACTAATTTCAATTTATTAATATTTAATTATCTCATAATGTCAGTTCTTAAAAGCTCAACTATATTCTTTAGTTCGATGTAGATTTAATTATTTGTTAATCATATAAGCATATATATATACATATATAATACAAGTATTATGTGTAAATATTTATGTTTATAAGCACCATGTTTAAATATATTTATGTTATTAGAGACTATCTTATACCAAGAGATATCTGGAATCAGTTAATTTCAGTAAGAAGGTATAATTGGTTTTATCTCAAAGAGTTGTTAGAGTGGGTTGTATCGAACTTGTAGAATCAACAAAATATGTGCTTGGGTGAGGTGGATTGACAGTGTCTCTTTGGGATTATTGCTTGGCATATTTGAAAGAATCGAAAACTCTTCACATTTCAGGGTATTTCATGGAGTTGTGACGAAATTATCAAGGTGTTTTATAGTTGGGCAAAACAGTATGCCTCCCCTAATAGAGCAACATCGCCCAAGTCGCAAAGATCAAATTCATTTCCATCATCAGCTGGCAATTGGGTTTGTTTAAATATTGATGGCACCGTTAGGATTGATGTGAGTTTTGCTGCAATCAGGGGAATAGTGCGCAGCTATTAGGATTCATATCCATAAGGTGAAACAGTTTTAAGGGTTGTCAAAGACTATTGATCCTATTTTGAAGTTGGACGTAACTAATATTACGCCCTAACAATTTCAGCATGATCGTCATCGCCATCTCCTTAAAAAGGATTTGTTGAATACGGTTCGAGAAGTCTATTATTGGAATTCTGTTGATAGTAGATCTTGTGACATCACTTTCAAAAAAATCAATCTCTGCATCGCTTCCACCGTCAGAGCCAACAACCACCTCTCCAAAACCAACGACACCTCTCCAAAATAATGGTAAATTTAAATTAGCTTGACAAAATTTGAAACTCGTGTTTTAAATTTAATCGAACTTAAACAATTATGAATGAAATCATATATGCTTTTTTAAACACAATGCTTAAAATTTCCTATAATCCCTCCTCAACTCATAAATAAAAGGATAACTTCAGTACATTCAAAGTTACGTTCTCTTATATTGATAATAATGTTCATATCATTCGAATTAAGAGTGAACCAACAAAATTATTATTATTATTATTATGATTTAGGACCATACTATCCAGCAAACGGTTAGTTGTCAGTTACAGTTGAGTAAGTAATAATTTCTTGCCACCTCACTTCTTCTGTAATAACATGTATTTTATTACGTCTCTCTGGATACTCCATTAATCGCGATTGAATCACACCTTCCGATCATCTCTATTTCATTTAACCAATCATATTTTCCCGTGAACTGCACTCGCCATTGCCGAGATTTTAATTTAATGACACTGTTTCTTCGACCGAAATTCTCTCACATTTTTCACGGAATCTTTTTCCTCCCAATTGGTCCGAATTCGAACAACTGTAAGTAAAAGATCCAAATAAGATCTTAACCGTCCATAAATGTCATCATCACACACTTTCAACGGCTGAGATTTCTATTCATAATTAATAATTACCCTTTTTTTTTAAATTATCGCCCATTGATATTTAAATCCATCTGGTATTCCTTTTCTTTCTTTTCACTCTAGTTAAATGAATATAATGGATTAATTTTGACAAACATCCTCAAATTATTACTTTTATTTTAAATTAATCCTCCAAATTCAAAACATTTTTAATCAAGTCCTTAAACCATCAGCTTAGACATTAAAAATTTTAACGATATCATCATATACAAACTATCCATACGTATCAAATTTGAGCTAAAATTTAATACTTGAACTGACAATGAAACTGGTAGAAGAACTTGATTTATAGGATATTAACAATGAAGGACTCAATTAAAAAGTTTTGGAACTTGGACTAGTTTAAAATGTAGGTCACAAGTTGAGGACCTCTGGTGAAATTAACCGCAAGTAGTTTAAAAACATTATGTTTATCAGTTTATCTAAATTTTAATTTGAATAATGTTATTATTTCATTTTTTATGATAGTATCATATTTTATTTTATTTTTTATATTATATCCGTGTATTATATTATTTATGAAGGAGGGAATTAAAGGAAGAGAGATCTCTGGCTCCTTTTATCTCTCATTGAAAAAATTGACTAAAAAGCTTCAATTTTTTTTTCTTAGTTTTGCTTCTGTTTCTCTTTGAATTCCCAAATGGGTTTGTGGGAAGCTTTTCTCAATTGGCTTCGAAGGTTTTTTTTTTTTTACATATCTTGCAATGTCACTTTTAAAAACAAAATTTCTGTTGAGTTTTTAGGAAAAATATTCCTATTGGATTGAGAATTATGGTTTATATAGAGTTGTGTTTTACATATTTAAGCTAAATTTTCATTCTTTTTATCCTTTTATCTTAGTGTTTGACATTGGAGTTTAGAATTAAAAAACCAGTGAATTTTCCAGCCTTTTGCTTGCAAAAGAATGTGTTTGATGTTAAAATCATGAACAAAATAGGGTAATAAAATCTGGGTTTTTTTTTCTGATAAGAATGTTTCGATTTTCAGTAACATATCGATTGCAATTTTCAAATGAGTCAATGGTTTTTATTTTTGTTTTTGCATTAAGATGGTTTAGATTATGTTAATCATAGACTTATAAGTGTTATGTTAGTGAAGTTAAATGCAGTAGCTTGTGTGTTTAGTCTTTCACTGGCTTTGATCAAAGCTACAGTTAGTTCTATCCGCTCCACGATATAGTTTTCAGATTCTAGTGTAAGTTGTAAAAGGTGTTTTGAATGTATTCAGGTCAGGGAACGGTTTGTATATCGAGTTTTTTACTTCTTCTCCAAGTATGTTTGGGGTTCTTCATGGATGTGTATGTGTTAAACTTTGCTGTATTGCTGAATGTTGCTTTGTTTAATTCATTTATGTTAGTAGGTTGCCTGTTGTTGCAGTGTTTTCGAACCTTTGATTAAAGGCTTTTCCGAGTTAATCATGGTAGTTTGGTCTTCACAATACTAAGGTTCACTTTTCGTGTATTTTGTTCTTTGCAGCCTGTTTTTCAAGCAGGAAATGGAGCTATCTTTGATCGGACTTCAGAACGCGGGAAAAACCTCACTAGTAAATGTTGTTGCAGTAAGTAAATTAGAACTTGTAAATGTCGTTGCAGCATACAAAGGGTTGGTTAAGAGCGATCTAGAACATTTTCTCTCTTATCCCGTGATTTAACTTCAAGTTGGCTGGTTGTTTTTTTCCCCAGACTGGTGGATATAGCGAAGATATGATCCCTACGGTGAGTTTGTATTATTTTGAGGGCTGCGATGATATTACGTTTCCAATACTTTTATAGTCCTTTTCTTCCTGTCATAAAAGGTAATTTAATGTCGAATGGCTTCTTTTTCAGGTCGGATTCAACATGAGGAAAGTGACAAAAGGAAATGTTACGATAAAGTTATGGGATCTCGGAGGTCAACCTAGGTTTCGTAGCATGTGGGAACGATACTGCCGTGCGGTTTCGGCAATTGTGTAAGAAGCTACTTGTTTATTTGTTCTTAATTGCTTTAACACCTTTGGGGCAATGATAGTTTCTTTGCTAACAGTCTGCCTGTCTCTGCTTCGGCTAGTCACAATTTCAATGCTAGCTCAGTAGTAGTATTAACTAAAATCGAACCGTTCTTAATTTCGGTTTAGGTCTGTCTTTGAAAACTGTAGCAAACGTACTGAAGTTATCTGATCCTGTTATTTATATAAGTTTTGCAGTATGTTACTGGCTTTCAGTTGCATGCCATTGTACTTTCTACTTCTCGAATCGAGAAATGCCTTTCTTAGTTTTTGAGTATAATCTACTCGATTAAACCTGATTTTCTTGCAGTTACGTGGTGGATGCCGCTGATCCCGATAACTTGAGCATCTCAAGAAGTGAGCTTCATGATTTGTTGAGTAAACCCTCACTTAGTGGTATCCCTCTCCTGCTGTTAGGCAACAAAATCGACAAGCCAGAAGCTTTGTCAAAACAGGCTTTAACTGAAGATATGTAAGAGAAGACATTCACTTGATTTGCTCGATTAACTAGAAACTTCTTTGTGACATCGAATATTTTGTTATGCAGGGGACTCAAGTCAATTACAGATAGAGAAGTATGCTGCTTCATGATATCATGCAAGAACTCGACCAACATTGACTCAGTTATCGATTGGCTCGTAAAGCATTCTAAATCTAAGAGCTGAAATGAAAAAGGGTTTTCTTTGTTTAATCTCGTCTGTGATGAATCTGTGTTTTATGTATCAAGTTTCTGAAAAGGGATACGATTCGTGTTTTGAGGTTTTCGGTTTTCGGTTTTCGGTTTTCGGTTGATTTCCCGATTGTTTTAATTATTGTTTTCTCATCGTGTAATGTAACATTGGGTCATCACATTTGTAATTCAAGTAGGCTTAAATCTTTGAACAAGATTTTTCATGTATTCTTATCATTCAAGTCTAATAGTTGAATGCAATGAAACTTCGGTTCAAGTCAATGTTTGAGTATTGATGATTAAATGATGATATGTATGTATGCATGTATGCATGCATGCATGTATTCCTTCAATTGAAATTGGAGATATGGTTTTTAGCCCTTGAAATGATGATGATGATCATCATAGTAATCATCAATCTATGCCCATTGTGAGGTACAAGTGGAGCCATCTTAGAGGATTTGCAAATGTAAACTCTAAAGCCATTTCTATGGTGCTTTTGACTAATCAATATCAAAATTTTGCGATGGCTTGGATAGCGGGTACAAAAAAGTTAAAATATGCTATTAAGTACTTTGATAAAAATTGAGATTTAATTTATGTATTTAGAAAATTAAAAAATTCAATTTTTTCTATTTTTTTTATTTAAAAAACTTTCATTATGCTGTGACGTGACAAATAAACATATAAATTGACAAGTTTTAATAGAAACTACTAACAAACTAAAATTTTTAAATTGAAAAAAGTAGAAAGATTGAATTTTTAACTTTAAATCTCAAATTCTATACAAGTACTAGGACCAACAGCATATTTTAACCCAAAAAAAACAACCCCTTGTGTAGTGCTCATTGCAGCGTTCATCAAAAAGGTGTTCTAAAGATGACATGATGACCAAAAGGCTTTGGCCAATGTTTGTTGGGAGATTGGGACCCTCCATCATGGTAATAAAAAATGTTCAAAATTTTCATGTATTTGTGTGTGCGCACATGCATGCATGCATGCTATACCCCAAAGGGAGAGAGAAGGTTATTAAGGGGCCAATAGCCAACAATAACACTACATTGCTTGAACACCAACATGCAAAACTGTAGTTTAATTTATTCAGATGGACTTTCAGAAAAAGAACAGATCATAATCTCAATTATGCCATCACAATGCCATCTCTTTTTCTTTTGCTATATCTATATACCCTCTTTACTTAAAGATAAAAGCTATAGAAACACCAAAAAAAACCCTCTAAGCTTCTCAATGAATGTTCATCGTCCAAAAAGAAGCACGACTTCATGGATTAATCTCACATTTTTATCCTTTACAAGCCTAATATATTTACAGTTTTATAGACATGATGATAGTTTGATATACCAAGCCAGCATGATGTCGAGTGTGATGCGTGGTTTCAGCAGCGAACAAAAGACCAAATGGTGTCTCCTTATACCATCTGCACAAGTTTACAACCAAAATCAAGAAGATAAACAGCAAAAAGAAACCCTGTGTTTCGAGATGTATGAACATTATATATAAGAACAAGGATTTACCAGGTAACGAGCATCCTAGACTTCAAAGCTTTAGCTGCTGCTTTAGCGAAAATTTTTGCTGCTTCAGCTTCAGCTTCGGCGGCATCTGCTTCTCTTGCTGCCTTTTCGGCCTCTGCAATTGCGAATTCTGCCTCTGCAACAGCTCGTGCAGCAGCTGCAGCGGCCTCTTCGGCAGTCATGGTCTTCATTTTGGACAACTCAACATCAACTTGGGTTTTAGTAAGAATGTTGATGGCTTTCTTCTCCGATTTCGAAGAATCCTTCTGCCTTCCTTCCAAAGCAAGCAGAGGAGATCTTGTTTCGGAAATAGTCGAATGCGGTGCAATCCTATACTTATGCTTTACCTATCAACATATACATCATAACAATGAACCAATCCTGTCTTATGAACATTCAAGTTAATCTTCTTTGCAAACACGCCAATAACTTCCACAAGTACATCAGAAAAACCAATATCAAATGCAAAGAACTTTTGACATTTCTGGCATTCATGCTACATCATAGGCTAAAATAATTTATATACATAATGAAGAATAATATTCTACGATAGTGTTACACGAATAATCAAACAGTAGAATTACCTTTGTCAATGTCCCATTTGCTACCAACAGCTTTAGTTTCGTAGCCAAAAGCTTCTTGAGGTTCAGCGGTGCAGCATATTTCTCCTATAATGTGAAAAAACAAACTCAAATTAGCTTCAATGTTTCAGGAAGTCATTTGCGATAGTTTCAGAGATGAGATTTGGATTTTAATGCTCGAAAATAGAATGGACAAGAAATAAGAAGAAACAGAAACCCTAAGTTCCACACTTACTCGGAACGAGACAGAAGGAAAGTTGTTGTCATATATAGCCATTGAAAGAAGCAAAGGCCTTCAGTGGTTTAATCAAATGGGTTATCTTAAAGTAATTAGAATGTGAGCAACCCAAGAAAGAAAAGTACCTCTATGTATAAAGCAATCGAAGCTCTATCGGAACCACCTGGCTCTCTCAAACTAGTGATAGCCTCCAATAAAATATTCTCCAACCTACAAGCATCGAAAGGATATCATTTAAGCAGCATTCATTATGCCCATACAATCAGAATAGTGAGGCTCTCAACACAAAATTGTTTGACCGAGAAGGACCGATCTAAAGCCCTAATCTAAGGCACTTGGTTTAAGGTATAAGAAAATACATAAAAATACCTTGAAACCGGTTTTTTGGGACCAGTTACCCTTGGTGTTCCACTAGAAATGGCAAGGGGCTTAGGATCAACGACTTCTTCAGTCGGAGGTACAGTGATTAGTGCCATGGGGTTATCATCGTGTTTAGCGGCTAACTGATTTCTTTTAAGAGCAAGCTTAGCCTTTTGTCTCGATCCCCATATGGCCGTGGCATTTATATTTCTCCATTTATCCTGGTCATATTAACTATCACATTAATTCACCTCTATGCATGACATAACATTGGCAACCAAAATATGCATAACATTAAAACTTTTGTTGTGATGATGATTGGTGAGTCCTCCTCGAGGCTCAACTACAAACCTTGAGATCCACATTCGAGCGAGACCGCAGGACCGAACTAAACTCGGGATCCGAAAGTATATTGCGCCATTTTCCAGTTCCATGCTTGAGAACTCCTGCCTTGAGGGCAGCTTCTTCTTCTGCTGTCCATTTCTGCTTAGGGGCACCCATCAACAAATTCCTGAAATCCCATCAATACATGAAAATATCAACAATTGGAATTCGAAAAAGATCGAACACTAATACTAATCGATCATATATGCTTTCATGCCTATTCATCAAGTTTGACATTCCTAGACTTTTTTTTTTTTTTGCTGACATGTTCTAAAAAAATTCATCTGAAGCTCCAATTCTCAACCATTCTGATATCTAAATGATGCAAATTTCAGAACTTTACCAATATATATATTTAATGCAATCAAGTTTCAAAATTCTAGTCAAAAAATTTACAAATTCAAGACCAGCTTTAAGCACAAAAAGTTTCAAGTTCCAAATTCTCTTTTAACTCAAATTATACATGAATTTAAACTCAAACCCATCACAGCAGATAATCAGAGGTAGTAAATATACAAGTATAATCATAAATCTTTAATGCCCCATCAAACTACGCAATCAAAATTATATATTTCTGAAATATTTGAAAATATAAAATTCCAATAAAACAACGTTAACAATAACGGGAAAAAAAATAAATCAGATTGATGCATTTTCATCCAAAGGTTAGAATTTAATGAAATTCATCAAAGGATCGATTTTATCTATAAAAATCAAACCCAAAAAAAAAAAAGAACAGAACTTTTACATTAAGCACTGAATTTTAACATATTTAGAGGGGATACTTTTGGAGAAATTTTGATGATTAAAAATGGAGTACCTGATCGGAGAAACGCGGGAAGGGAAGAAGAGATCACGCGCGGAGCATCGGAAATTTTTGTTTTAACGAAAAAAAAAATTATTTCTTACAAAACAAAAGGAGTAACAAAAATAAAATAAAAAACATGTAAGGAGAGATTGGTTTTTATTTTATGTCCGTAAGAATATTTTAATTAAATAGAAATTTTTCTTTTTTTACTTTACTTTATTATTTTATGAGTTATTTAATTTTGCTTATTTGGCTTTCTGAAATCTACTGTGTAGCTGCTACTCTTTTATTTTAGTTTTGACTTTAGCTTACGTGCTTTTCTATAATGTTTTTACTTTTTTCTTTAATTATTTTATTTAAAGTATATATTAATTTTAAAAGGGGTAATATAAATTTTCCCCAATTTAGTAAATAAATTCATTTTGGTCCCTGAATTTAAATTCTGTACAGATTTGATTATGTAACCAATGTTAGTAGAACAAGATTAGATTGATTGGTCAAATTGATTGGACCAAGAATTAATCGATATAAGATATTGAATAATTGAATCAAAAATTGCTTGAAATAAGTAAAGATAAAAATTGGGATAAAAATCAATAGTTAAACATGTTTAATCAATCAAATCGGTTGAATTGGAAACAAGTAATATGATCGATTTAACTATCAATTCAGTTATTAAAATACTGGATGTGATTCTCTAAAACTATATCACGTCATCGCTAGAAATAAACTTTGTTATTCAAACAACATATCATCAAACTTTTATATTTTTAAGTTCAAGACTAAAATAAACTTCGTTGTTTAGTTCAAGTGCTAAAGTGAACCACAAAAAAAATTAAGTACCAGAGTAAACTTAATTACTTGTTCATGAGCCAAAAATATATTACCTCATTTTAAAAAGTTAATAATCTATTTTATATTAAATTTTGATATGTACATTTTGTTATATAAAATCTCCCAGTATAATTATTACCATTAAAATTTTTAAATTTTATAAAAATTATATTTAAAAATATTTTATTAATTTTATTAATTATTTATATTTTTAAAAATATTTATCAATAATAAATTTTAATTAGGAAGGAATTAGAAAATTATTTATTTTAACTTTTTGACCTCCTCATTATAAGTTATGATTATAACTCTCAACTCATAAATAAGAGGATAATGCTCATACCCATATCAATCTAAGACTCAATCGACTTTCATATTTTAATTATTTTTTATTGTGTTCATGTCATATCTAAATTTTTTTATTTCATTAAAAATGATTTAATACATTGACTATTGAGCTACACTTATTTTTTCATTTTTAAAATCTGTTTAGAAGATTCTGTTTTGTATATCTTCGTACTCATAATGTGATAAAAGAAGAAAAAGTTGTAAGAAACCTAGTAACAAAAATATTTTTTAAGAAAAAAAAATTATTCTGAGTTTTCTTTTAAAAACCATAAATATGTAAAGTTAAAAAAATATTTAAAAATAGAAACATATATACATTTATTTTATAAAGTCAAGCTACCATTTTACAGTCCATTAAAAGGAAAAATTGTGAAATAATAAATATAATGATAATTACAAGCAATTTAAACAATTACAATTAAAATTTAAACAATTACAATTAAAATCAAAGGTGTTCACCGTCTTAAGTGTAATTTGAATTTAAGTCACACTAATCGAATTTATTGTTCGGATTTTCTCTGTTATTGTAATTCACCGAAAAAATATTTCTAAAACTAAAATAAATTTTATACAAAACCCAAAGCAGAATAAATCTCAAAAATCTTATAGCTATTAAACCAAGATCTCATTAGCTTATGAAAATTAATTCAATAATAATAATAACAAATTAGAACACTCCTAAAGGAAATTTATTTACCATATTTTGAAGCACTACTACATAATTACAATTCGCCTAAAAAATTATGTCAACTACTACTATTTTTGTGGTAATAATAAAATTACAGTTCGTAACAAAAACCAGATGCATAGAAAATCAAATCCAATCCCTGCTAAACATTTAACTTGGAAGTAAATGGTTTCTCTAAGCCAAATCGGACCAATGAGGTAGCATCGTCTTCTCCGTAGCTCCGGTCCATCGGCTGTAAGCTTTACTTAAATGCTTTATCAGCTGTTATTCCACTTCGATCTGGTATGAGTTTCTTCATGTAATACTTGGATTTACGGGATAGGTTTATCTTTTTCCTCCTTTCTTCCGGTATCATGTTGATCGTACATTCAGTAAAGCCGCGCCTAACAAACCTGTAAAACCGGAAACAAGTATTGGCATGGTTTTATTTGTAGTAACCTGGGTGTAAATAATGGCTGATATACTAAATGAACATTGCACTGTAACTGAAACTCTCTCTCCACGATGCTAGGATGACTAAAAAGTTCGAATTTATCATTAGATGGTGCATGAAAATAATCAAATGTGCTCGAAAATTTATGAATAAGAAAATACAAACCAGTCAGCAGTGCGAGTTGTCAACAAGAAAAGCATATCCAATCCGAGAGAGGATGCCTTCTTCTCGACGTAATCTGCAAATATATTATTGATATTAAAAAGTAAGTATTATCATTAGGAATCATATGGTTTGTAGACCAAAACAAATATCCCGTAGTAGTATCACAACGCAGGGATGATCATAAAAACAAAAGCCAGTCAGATCAAATCGAGCATCATTCTATGGTTAGGCCATGGGAACTGGACTTATCAGAAAATGCTTTATATGCAGTCTAGTACAGCTAAAAGACGTGTGCCTTTCTTAATTATTCTTCTGAAATGGGAAAAGATGCTTCCATCAAATATGAAATCACAAGTTCGAGCATTGCATCTCTTTCAACTACACCAGAATAAGTAGCAGAGTATGACCGTGTCAAACATAGCGCAAACAGTGAAGTTATAGATGTTCAACAACGTACCGAGCAATTTATCTCCTTGTCCTTGTCCTCGACAGTCAGGAGAAACTGCAATACAAGCAACTTCTCCACACTTTTCCTTGAAGAATGGAAAAAGAGCAGCACAAGCAATGATTTGACCTTCCCTTTCCATAACAACAAATGAATCTAGGGCCTTAAGTAGCTGTGCGAATAAAAAGGAGACAAGAATTTAATTTTCAGATTCTACCTGGCTCTGACTCAAAAGAATGAAAGCATTTTTCACCTTCCATTTTGTTTTTCTTTTGGTGAGATTTGAAACAAAAGCTAATTTTACAACAGGCACCTCATTGAAAAAGTATACACATAAAAGAGATCGAGATTGATCAAACAAAAGTCTAAAATAGTATAGACCTCTTCATCACTCCTGCGAACCAATGTGCCAGACTCTTCTAAAGGTTGTATGATTTGCCTGATTCCAGCAAGATCAGTCACCATAGCCATCCTAGCCCCTTCATATAGATCACTAAATAACAAGTAAAACTGAAGTCAGGGAATTGAATGCAAAATAGCTTAATGACTTGCTAAATCTTGCAGTGGTATTTCATAAAAACTAATAAATATCGGCCAGATTGAGTTAATCTGAGATCCCTCATCCTATTAAGACCATGAAAGTTGGAAAAGAATTTGTGGTAATAATATAAGGTCCTCTAAAGTATCACCCAAATTCACCTATAAGCACTTGTACTTGGTAGCATATAACATATATTTTAGATTTAAAACTCCACCTGAGTGGCAGAGCCCATTGAAACATCGGAATAGGTTACTAGTCATGGAAAGACTGAGAATGCGTAGGGAATTAACCATGTGTTGTACTTCATGCCTATCAGCAAATATCCATTTTCCCATAATTCTAAGCTAAGTTCACTGTAAATATTAGATACCTAGCCACCATTGTCCCCATTCCATCTCTTTTGAACAATTCCAATAATAAGACCCCACCGATAGTGCCATCTAACAAATGAACTCTTTGTACGCCACCCTGACAATCAAGCAGAAAATACAATTGGCTTATTGTTTTCGCTTGGGAAAGCATCTAAATATGCTAAGCTGGAAGACAAGCTATTAGAACTTACCCTGCAGACAAAGGCTGCGGCAGCCAACTCTGAAAGGTAACCATTATCTCGACTTAGCCGCTCCTGACCTCCGATGGCAAAGCCCTGTTCTCCAGACCATAGTCCATTCCCATTATCAAAACCAACACCATTCTGAAAGGTTGGATTACGTATACTATTAAGAGCCTTCCCATTTTGCAAAGAGTGAACAACTGAACTAGTATCATCATGTCCAATGCAAGTGAGATCTTCTTCACCAACAGCTTTAACATATTTAGCAGCTATCTCACTCTGTTTGACCCGTTGACGGATCAACATATCTGCTTCTTGAAGAGGCAAGAAACTAATAAGGCGTCCATTCTCATCCAAAATAGGGCCATCTATAATGCAAATAAGTTTATCTGCTCCAAGAGCTAATGCACAAGCCGTGGCAACTTCATATGTGCTGAAATTTAGGAAAACATAAAGCATTACCAATCAGGTTCTAAATCATTGGCAAGTAAAAATAAAACTTCTAGGCTGGTCCAAGATACACCATAAAGCAAACAAACTAGCTTTTAAGATCAAAAAATGCTAACACGAAGTAATAAAGGTATATTCAACACCTAAAGAGATTGCAACTTCGGGAGTTGGGTTCCCCCTCCCCCCACTAAATCCTTTTGATTGACATCTTCATAATCCTACAAAAACACAAACTAGGGCACCAAACTTATAATCCCTCTGTATCTGAGAAAAAACTACTTAGGACTTACAGAAAGAAATAGTAAAATGTAAAAGCTTGCTTTTTGGAACGCTGATGACTGCTACTACTAAACTATTTGAATTGCAGAATATGTTAAAATGGCTGGTTTAGGGTGACAACTCAAGGAATTTTTACTTCACAGGAAAATAGATCAGTGCAAGCTGCAACCAAATATCATTAAAAGTTACACAGCATACTTGCAATTCAAAACTTCACCAGAGCTCGAATACCCCAGGTTGCTTAATATTACTATACATCCACCATCAAGCCTCTCACGCAATCGAGCAACATCTACTTTCTTTACTTCACCAGTTGCTCCATAATCAACACCTTCAACAACTCCCCTTCTCTGCAAAAGTGTTTTAAAAGAGGCAATATCATAACATGTTTAATAGCAGAGCCAACACCAAAAACATGCTTCTGCAGGCTACCCATCACTATATGTATCCCCACTCAATCAATTTGCAAGGGCTTAGCCATCGTCTCAATCGGAATAACATCGATGCACATAAATCCACAACCCAAATCAAACATTATTTTCAAAACAGAAACATTCTAACCTTAGCTGCAAGGAAGTTACCGCTAGCAACACTGACACCAACTTCATGCCAACGGCTACTATCACCATGCCGACGAACATTACATATAGAAGGTCCAGGAGAAAGTTTTGCTTCTATCATTAAACGGATCCCTCCTGCCGCTTCCGTAGCAGCAGCAAGAGATTCCGAGTCCGTTATTCTATATCTACCATAATACTTTGGTTCATGCCCTGCATGATTTTCAAGGCTCATTTAAGTATCACTACTCTATTTATAGTAAAAGAGAGACAAACACTGAATTATCAACTAAAACATGAGATAAAATTAAACTCAAGTAATAAACTAACTGCTACAATTATCATGAGAACAAAGTGAAATAAGAGGAACATGAAACAATGCCGTTTTCTTGTGTAGCTCACCTCTCTCAGCCAAAAGCTTGTCGATTTGAACGTGAGTTCCCGGAACAATAACAAATTTGATCCCAAGGTGATGCAAAAACGCAATATCCTGCAAATTTATATAAAAAGAAAAAGAAAAAAAGTTAAAGCCTTGATCATAAAAAACCTAAAAGCTTTTACGAATTTATTAATTTTGCCTTTAAAATGGTGTCTAAAAAGGGGGAAGCAACGATTTCGCCGGAAATTATAACAACGAAAGTGCCGCCACGGTGAGCCCAGAGGTAAGGCCAAGCCTCACGGAACCACCGCACGAACTGCTTATCGTCGACGGAGCTGTAAGTTTCGTCCACGCCATCATCGTTTTCAGTAATCACATTGCGCTTAACCGAATCACCTCTCTTGGACCCGGGTTCCGGTTTAAGGTAATGAGACCGGAACTTCGATTCCGGTCTGAGCCTTACGATGTCGGTTTGGAAAGCGTGGCGGGATGAAAAAGGTTTGGTTCGACCGGGAAGAAAGCGAGGAAGGCGAGCCGTTGAACATGAGGCGGCCATTGTGGGTGGCGGCCCTCAATAGCTTGTTTTAACGTAGCAGTGAACCTTTTTTTTTTTTAACTTAAAAGCAAAATATGAAAAAATAAGGAAAAATATCATGAAACGTGGATTGTGGGGCCTGGGGATGAATTTTGGAGTAATTAAATTATTCAATACGAAAAAGCGTGGAGAAAGAATTCGACTTTACCTTTTGATCTTTACATTTTAGGTTAAAATATGCGGTTAGTCTCTATACTTCAACAAAATTTTAGATTTAGTCCTTTTAGTTAAAAAATTAAATATTTAACTTTTTTTATTTATTTAAAAGAATGCATAATCCCTTACTTAGCTCTTCAGCTTTCTTTTAAAAAATTTATTGTGGTTATTCATTTAATTTTCATTTCTTTTAGCTCTTGATTTTATATTGTTTGTGAAATCACCCAAAAAATTTTTGATATTTATTAATTTTGTTAACGTGACATACGCATGAATGCCACATCAACAATTAATTAATATTTTAAGATTCAAAAAATTTTAAAAAGTATGAAAATTATAAAAAAAAATTAATATGTTTAATTTTTTTTAGAAAAATTAATTAATTGTTAATGTGACATACATGTGAATTGTCATGTGTATGTCATGTCAGTAAATTTTTTGATTTGACAAACAATACAAATTCAATAGTTAAGAGAGGCAAAATTTAAATTAAAGGTTAAAATGATTTTTTTGTAAAGTTAGAGGGTCAAATAAAATCATTACACCTTAAATGAATAAATTTTTAATTATTTATTAATTAAATTAATGTCTAATACTAGCTTGATCAATTACTTAAAGCTTTAAAAGATCAAAAATTAATTTTCTTCTTTATTTATATGATTAAAATATACCATAATTCTCGATACTTTTCAAAACATTGAAATTTGGCCAAATTTAGTTATTTTACTTTTCAAATTTTAAAATTTAGGTTCAACTATTAACTCTATTTTTTTGTTAAATTTTCTGTGTAATATTTTGAAATTAAAAAAAAACTCACTTGATAACCATGTAACTAAAAAAAGACATTGCAATTAACTTGAATTTAACAAAAAAAAAAAGAGTTAATACTTAAACTTGAAAATTGAAATTTAGACAGTAAAAACTAAATTCTTAAAAATAAAAGTATGAAGGTAAATTCTCAAAAAGTACAGTGACTTATGATAGACTTTAACCTATTTATATATATTAAATTATTTTCTATAATTTTTTTAATATTATTATAAATTTTTTATATAATATTTAAAATTATTCATAACTCTTCCTTAATCTCTTAAATAAAAAATAAAGAATTTTAATATATTTGAACTCATCTTATTTTATACTAACAATAATATCAATACCAATCAAACTAAAATTTATTCAGATATTTTCGATAATTTTTAATATTAATAACTTTTCACACTTCCATACGAAACCTTTGTGATGGTTGAAGGGACATGTAATATTATTATAATTCAAGTGAGCCCCCCATATCAACTCGTGACATATTCCCATCTCGTCCGTAAGCCGACAATCTGACTACGGTCGAAAACCATTTCATTGTTGCTTACGTGGAAAGTATTTCAAAGGACAACAGAAAAAAAACGAGGTATAACTAAAATAAAATAATTAATTTCAGTTGACGTCCTTAAATTCGATAAAAATACCTCTCCGGTTCGTCTAAATTTTAAAACTGAATAAATTGATCTCTTTAAATAAAATTAATTTCAAAAGTGAGCAATTAAAGATAATTAATTATAACGTTAATATTTTTCATCAATTGCATATGATCTTAATTAGTATAATAATAAATTTAGCATTCAAAGTTTACATATTTTATCAATTTGATCCTAATTTAACAAAGTTAGGACTCACAACATTTGTGTAAATATTGAGTCTGAATTTGTTAAATTTTTTAGAATTAAAACCAAAATGACAAAATATGTAAACATCAAAGGCTAAATTAGTTACTATACCAATAAAAATTATATACAATTAATGAAAGAAATTAACATTGTGATTAATTATACTTAGTTGCTCACTTTTAAAATTGACAAGAATTAAATTGCTCTAATTTTTTTGAGAGAGATCAATTTGCTCAATTTCGAAATTGAGAAGAACTGAATAGATCTTTTTACCTTCAGTATCATATCAATCAAGCCCTTAAATGCTAGTTTAGATATAATGTAGAACATATTTAAAGCACATGAATTTTCTCAGAAAAAAAATACATGGATACGTGGATTAAATTTTAAACATGTGTATATTTACTAACAAAACTAAGGTGAAGTAATGAATTTTGTTTAAGATGTGAAGATAAACTTATAAAAATTTTGGTTGAAAAACCTAGAAATTTTTTTTTTATTAAAGGCGCTTAAAGTGAATTTATAAATCATTGAAAGGGAACAAAGATACAATATTTGGCTAAAAAAAACATAAATTTGAATGTTTTAATTTTGGAAAGGGATTAAAAAGTAATTTTCTCATTAAATCTAAGCTAACATTTAACACTCGAACACTAAATTAAAAAAAAGGACCTAATTGATATTTTGATATTTAATTAGAACAATTTAAAATTTTAGAACCAATTTACAATGTAGACTATAGTTTGAGAATGTTAATTGGAATTAACCCAAAATGAAATAAAATCATTATCCACCACAAGTTTGTGATTAGATTTGCCAATAGCGAGTTCTCTCTCATATGTTACCAAATTTAAATTAACATATTTAAAAAATGAATATCTTATTTATTTTTTAATATTTTTAAGGATGCAGAATATTATTTTAACTTAAACAACCAAAAATATACTGAAAATACTAAATAAATCATCCTATGTAGATAAAAAGTAAGTTAGTCTTTCTTTTAAAAATATTATCTAGTTTGACAGTTAAAAATTAATTATTATATACCAATATGAGATATACAAAATATATCAGATATTACTGTTTAGTTATTTCATCAACCATATCAAATTTTAATAATAGAAATAAATAAAATTATTAATAGAAAATATTAATTTACTCATTTATTAGATTAATTTTTTTTAATAAAATAGCAGAAAACTACTAACCAAGATATATTTACCCAATATTTTAGAAAAGGAAAGAAATTGAGATACCTTGAGAATGGCATCCAAGTAAGAACTAGCGACAATTTCAGCTGACAAGAGCAACACAAATGTGCTCCCTCGGTGCAAATAAACATACGACTGAGCCTCCCTCAACGCCGCCACGAACCGCCGGTCTTCCTCGGCCACATCATAAACCTTCTCCAAGCTGCAGCAGCAGCAGCAGACATTGATGGTTTTCGCTTCACCATTAACAACCGATCTCGATAACATCCCTTGAAAACCTTGGTTAAAGAACATACTCCTTTTGAACCTTACGAAACCCTTAAAACCCTGTTTATTACAACATGAACTGCAAACTCCTTGTCGGGAATTCCATGGTTGATGATGAGGGTTTGATTTAGCTGCTGTCGCCATCGTTGAACCAGGAAAAAAAAACAGAAAACGCGGCTAAACGGTGTGAAGAGGTGGGTGGCTGGATAGTGAAAGAGAAGGCTTTGAACCAAAAAAAAAAAAATTATAAAAGAGAGACAAAAATAAAAACAAAAACAAGCAAACCGACCTGGGAATCTAAGCCCACACTTGTTCTGAGTTCATGTAATAATAATACATGGTGGCCCCCATGGCCATGGATGCCGTTTATTTTCTTTATTTATTTTCGTCCATGACTTAATTTTTTAGCCTCATTATTTTGGGAATTTTTTTAGACTTTATTTTTTTAGAATTATTAAAGTTAATGGATGCAAAGGCGAATCTGTGGTAGAAAATTATTATTTAGGTTTTTAAATTTTTTAAAATTTTAAATTAATAAAAATAAAATTATAAAAAATTAATTTAATTTTTTAAAATTATAAATATATAAATTATAAAAAAATAAAATTTTAATATATCCCTAAAAAAAACTTTTCAGGCTTCGCTTGAATGAATTTTTTTTAATTTGTTTACTATTTTTTTGATAACAAAATAATTGAGTATAATATTCTCATCATTAAAAGAATATTCTCATCATAGTAGAATTACTATGTTTATAAAAAAATATATTTATTAAAAATTAAATAAAATTTTAATTGAAATGATAACATTAAACTTTTATAATATAATAGATTTCATTCTTATTTTATATTTGTTATTTATTTATTTTATATAAAAATAACAAAAAATTTATAATATAATTTATTTTATAAAACATAATCAAAATTAAATTAATGCTCAATCAATAGTTTAATATATAATATAAATTCAATTACAACTAAAATTGTTCACGGGGTTCGTCCGAAAAGTGGAAGGATTTGGATAAAAATATAGGCTCGAAAAATGGACTTAGACAAAAAATAAAGTTCCTTTAGAAAACGGGTTCGGCCTCATGTAAGGTCTTTTTGCCTGGCCCTAGTCTGAATTTGCCAAAAAAAAAACTTTTGTTTTCTTATTGCTTTCTCACTGTTTTGTTATCATTTCAGTATTATGTTGCTACTATTTTGTTATTATTATTTGGATATTGTATAATTCTTTTTTTATTGTTAATTTTGCTACTATTTTAGAGGTATTTGCTTGTTAAGTTGCACCTATATTAGTGTTATTTAACTATATATATATTTTTAAATTTATTGAGAAACAATGTTTTTAGTGTTTTTGATGTATTATATTTTAATATATGTATAAATCCTTCATCTTTAGCATTTTCTGCAATCAAGACGAAGGAAATTTTTTAGAAACATTGATTTTTATTTTAAAATTTATATTTTCTTCTTTTGCTTGAGTTATGGTGAATATGAGGGATTTAGGGTTCAAAGACATCCTTTTAAAGAAGAAGTTCCCTTCTCGCCTCTTAGACAATTCGTGTGACTAAAGGAAATCAACGGCCCAAATATGAACAAACGAAAATGGTTCAATTTTCAATGACTAGATACGCACACATGAGAATTACTCACAAACGTGCCCAGTAAGTTGCATTTAATGTTGATATGATGGACTTAAGGAGTGCCACTTTATGACACCTCTTAAGCCCATTTTAGGGGGGCGTAGATTGTTATATGTCAATAGGTTGAGACCCGAACCCTAAAAAAAATCCTAGTCTCCCATCCATGACCTGACCACGAGAGGACAATAAGGCGAACTAGATCGTAAAGCAAGGCAACCCAGCTCGTCGGAACCTTGCGCTAATTTATAGTGCAAAATCGTAGGTACAACTCGCAAGATAAGGTTACGGACCTAGCTCGTGAGGACTTAGGGAAGGTCACAATCTCACCTCATATGTACCCAAGGAACTCGTAGGAAGTGTCACGTGCTCCACAGGCCACCCAAGTACGCATCCAATAGGTACATAGCTCGCTTTGAACGCCAGTCTCAGAACAGAAAGGACTGCGTGCTCTGTAGACACATGCCCAACAAACCTAGAGCTCGCAAAGAATGTCAATAATGGAGGCAGCAAAGTTAAGACAAAATAATAAGGTCCTATCATGAGTTGTAATGGTAATAGTAACAACATATATAAATACTTGTATATTCATATCAATAAGACACAGGCAAAATATTACTCAACACATTCATATATGTTTTATTATTTATATAGACTAATCATTTTAGGGTTCATTGTTGTTTCTTGTAACAATATTGTTTTCAAAATTTAAATATGAGTTCTTCTATTGAAAGTACTTAAATAATTTTTTAATATGATAAATAAAATCTAATTGTTTACAACTTTATGGGAAGTAGTTAAGCTCAGACTTGGATTTTTAAATTCGAAAAGAAGATGAACTAAATTTCTAGAAATAAAAATATAAGGACTAAATTTCAAATGTACTAAGAGTTAGGGACTTGAAGCACATTTTAACCTAAAATCTATGCATTTGGGGCTTTCTTTAGCGGCTTAATCATTGGGCTTAGCATGACACAAGTAAAGCAGAAGGCGGTGAGATACTTGGGCTTTGTCAGGGCCCATTCCGAGTCCAAACACGAAATCTTTGAAAGAAATTAAAAAAAAAACCGCTAATAAAATAGAAAAAGAAAAATCAAGTGCGTAAAGGAATCCTTATCCCTCCCTCCCTCGCGGCGGCCCTGCGAGAGCTCTCTCGGTTCTACTCTCCGATCTCTTTTACCGTTGACTGTTAATCGCCAGCGTGCAGTCGCAACCGGCGGTTCTACTAGTCCACCTTATCGATAGCGGTTCAGGTACTTTCTAGACTTTCAATTTCAACTTTTGATGTCCTTTTAAACATTTGTCATTTTCTTTTGTGATTTTCTTGTTCTATCTGGTGTTTATATGATTTTAGTTTGATCAGTTGAGTAGGAAAGACGAGAAAAAATGAAATTACAAATTTGAAACTCTTTCCAAATAGTTTGATGCGTGAAATTATCGTTTATTTGAGTCGGTAGGGTTTATAGCAATTGAATGAAAAAAAAAATTAAAATGTTCTAATGATAAATACTATGTTAAATAAGAAAGATCTGCTAAAGGTTCACGTATTTATGTTTTGTGTTTCTATAATTGTATTTATGTTAAATCAGATTTTGATATGGTGTTCTTGTGTTTGTCTCTTATATTCACTTGCGGTAGGAATAAAGGAAATAGAGTGCAAATTAAAGGCTCTGAATAGCTACACGAGCTTGTGTGAAGTATTCGATGGCACACCGATTGTTAAGAGATCATGAGGCGGACGGCTGGGAACGCTCTGATTTTCCTATCATTTGCGAGTCATGCCTTGGTGACAATCCATATGTCCGAATGGTATTAATCATTATCTCTTTAATACTCTCTCTCACTCACTCTAGAGGCCAGCCCCTATTTATGGATCTGAAATTGTATTTTTTATATGGGAACTGTAAAGTCAAGTTTTCTGTAACTAAATCAATATGGTTTCTGTCTTTGTTTATATTTTTGGCTGTGCTTTTAGTCATATATCTATATACGTTAACCATCATGTTTGTGGATGTGAGCAGAGTTGTGAAATATGGCAATACTTTCTATAACATGGTCGAGCCTCTCTTTTTTGGAGGTGAAAATGTAGAATAAGTAAATCAAAATACAGTTGGAAGGACATTTTCATGTAGACATGGATTATCAAGTTTGAGTCTAAGGCTTGTTCTTTGACTGTGCTTGTCTCTCTACTCTTGCAACTTTCTAATAATGAGAAGATCTACTAGACTTATTATATTCTTTATTCCTACATTTTTTTATGCTTCCAGTTCTATGACTTCTATAACCTTAGCTAAACTTGAGATAAGATTCTTCAAAATGGATTTTCTGTATGCAAAACAACATGTACACTGGCATATAGGTATTAATGGTAATACTAATGGGACATATTTGAAAATTTTCTAACCTTTTGTATTTTCTCTGTTACAATGGATGAGATAATAACACAAATCAGCATCTAAATAAGCAGCAAGAAGGGATTATGATATATTAAGTCTGTTAGACTATGGTTCTAAACCTATAGATTCACCGTGGTATTCATAGTACAAAATATCCTTTTGTTTCTTCAATAATAAAAATTTCTGTGTTTACTCTTATGGGCTTCTTTACACTTTGACTACAGACTAAAGCTGATTATGATAAGGAGTGCAAGATTTGTACACGGCCATTTACAGTCTTTAGGTGGAGACCTGGTCGTGATGCAAGGTATAAGAAAACTGAGGTTTGTCAGACTTGCAGTAAGTTGAAAAATGTGTGTCAAGTCTGCCTTTTAGATCTTGAATATGGATTGCCAGTTCAAGTTCGGGATACTGCTCTAAGTATAAACTCCAATGATGCCATTCCAAAGAGTGATGTCAATAGAGAGTATTTCGCCGAGGAGCATGACAGGAGGGTATGTAGCTTCATGCTTAACAGTTATCTTTTAGCATCATTTTATGAAGAAATTAAAGGTGTCGTATGAAAATTTTCAAGCAACATCCTGGTAAACTGTTTACTTTTTAGAATATAGTCATTATTACTGTCATTGCAGTTGCTGAATCATGTGGACTTGGCATTACATACTTGCTATAACGACACTTTGCATTTCTGTCATATACATGCGAAGTACACAAGTGCATCTTACATTTTTTTTCAGTTGATATGATATCCCTATCTCTCCTCCATTTCCTCTTAGTAGCCAGAGTTTAGGTCATGCGAGGCTTTGAGTTTGGGGTATTCACTGCTTTTTGGGTTCATGGATTTTCAGTTTTACTTACTAATTACTATCACATGTTACGAGAATAAATTTGTTATGATGTTTATAACAAGATGTTACAGCTTTTCTTCATTTTTTTGTTGATTCGTAATCTTCTATATAAGTTGATGGTTTTAAGTGTGCCTAATTTATTTGTTTTAGATGGCTATGATTTCTTATTTTCTATTTTTGTTCACTCTTTATCCTTAGTTAAATATATTTGTGGCTTGCAGGCGAGAGCTGGTCTAGATTACGAATCCTCATATGGCAAGGTACGTCCAAACGACACTATTCTGAAGCTTCAGAGAACAACACCTTACTACAAGAGAAACCGAGCACATATTTGCAGTTTCTATGTGCGGGGTGAATGTACAAGAGGTGCTGAGTGCCCTTATAGGCATGAGATGCCGGAAGCTGGGGAGTTGTCCCAGCAAAATATAAAAGACCGTTACTATGGGTAAGCTCGGTTTTGATTTTTGTTTTTATTTTTATATTTTGCTAGTGATAAAAATTTTAATATTGCGAATGACTGTTTGTCTCTATTTCCTCCCCTAAATATTTGCAGGGTGAATGATCCAGTGGCACTAAAGCTACTTAACAAGGCTGGTGAAATGCCTTCTTTGGAAGCGCCTGAGGATGAAAGCATTAAAACCCTTTATGTGGGAGGGCTGGATAAAAGGATCACCGAGCAAGATTTAAGGGATAACTTTTATGCACATGGTGAAATCGAATCGATAAAGATGGTCCTTGACAAGGCATGCGCCTTTGTTACATACACAACCAGAGAAGGAGCTGAGAAGGCTGCAGAAGAGCTTTCTAGCAAGCTAGTCATAAAGGGTCTTAGGCTGAAGCTAATGTGGGGTAAGCCCCAAGCTCCAAGGCCTGAGTCAGAAACCTCCGATGGATCCAGGCAGCAAGCAGCAGTGGCTCATAGCGGAATGTTGCCCCGGGCAGTAATATCTCAGCAGCAGAATCAATTCCAGCCATCTGGACCTGGCATGCACGACCAACCACCACCTATGCAGTACTTTAATATCCCACCTCCACCTCAGATAGATAGAGCCTACTATCCATCAATGGACCCTCAAAGAATGGGTGCTCTGGTTCCGTCTAAGGATGGGGAGAACAAACCTGGGTCAGATAAACAACAAGCACAACACTATTCTTACCAAGGTATGCCGCCGCCTCCACCTGGACAATATCCTCATCAACATTATCCGCCATACAGGTACATGCAACCAATGCCACCTTATCAACAGTATCCACCATACCATTCAGCAATGCCTCCACCTCGAGGCCCACCTCAACATTATCAACACTCTGGACCATCAAGACCTCCACCACCTGTGAGTGGACCAGCTTCAACAAGCGTGCAACCACCACCAGCATCTACTTCATCAGGTTCTGCCCCGCCACCACCACCACCACCACCAGTGCCCGTCCCATCTGCTGCTGCATCTGGATCTTCTCAGCAATGAAGGTTTTCCCGTACTGTTTGTTTTTGATAATGTAAGCATAAAACTTTTTAACCCTCGAAACAACTATTTGTTTTTTTTTCGCATTCAAAAACACATCTTTTGCTTTATAAGTACTTTTTTGTTAGTAATTTTGTGAATTGTTGTTGACAAAACAATTTGTTCCTAATCGTTAGAGAAAGTTGGTTAAATTCATAAGGTTAAAATATTTCATAGGTTAATACACTTTTCATAAATTTGGAGTTTAATTATTATATTTTTTTATTTTCAAGAATTTAATATTTTTATTTCTTAAAATTTTAAAAGTCAGGTCAAATTCTAATAAACTTAGATTTAACAAAAACTATTTTAACAAATCTTAAGAAAAAGAGACTAAAATTTTAAATATAAAAGTACATAAATTAAAATTAAAATTTATAAAAAACTTATCACATATTTTAAGCAATTCATAATCCCATCGTTATCCAGCATTAAGCATGTGAATAAATGGGTGTCGGTTTCAATTTCCTCCAAACAAATGGAGGCTTCAAAGGTACTGCTTTCCTTTGCAAAACCATTAAATAATTTATGGTTCGTTCATGTATCTTACAGCAAAAGAAAGCTTAAACCTGAAGAAATTCAGTTAGGAAATACCTATCATGATGGACTCTCATATCTGAGAGCCCTACAAAATGCACAATGAAGCAATGCAAGCCACACGTGGTAATCAACAATAAACACCACATTGTCGGATGTTCATAATTGTTAATATTTAAGAAATCAAATCTTCCTACCCAAATTTATTAAAAATAATGAATTTAACATTTATAAAATATTTAATTCGGGATAGTAATGGAATGGTGAAAAATGGATGTTGTAAAATCCATTACTGCTTTGCAATTTGACACTTGACATGTTTTGTGTTAATATTCTATTTGTTTTATTGTATATAAGTAATTTTACCCTTTTACAAATAAAACGAGATAAGACAAGCTATTACCATAAAAACAAAAATTCTAATTCTTGAATAATAATGAAAATAATGAAAAGCAATTAATATCTTTAAATAATTATTGGGAAAATCGTGTGGACATTACAACCCACCAAATCAAATCTTAAATATCGTAGTTCGTAATGAGAGGTGAAAGCAAAATCAGCCAAAAATGCAAACCCCAAGAAAAATTTTGGTGTCCACAAAGCATCCATTAAAGGGGAGAATGTAACCTAAAGCTGGGAAAAGCCAAGTTTTATGATTGCTCAATTATTTAAACTTTCAAACATTACATATTTAAACCCCAAAAATATAAAATTTTATTATTACCATTTTTTACATTTGCAAAAAGGTCATTTAAGTGGAGACACCACTATAATATGTTGGAACCCTTCTTCTGTAATTTTTTTTAATAATGGGTAAACTATATTAACAATAATCCAACTATAAAAGATTATAAAATTTATTAGTAAATTTTTTTGGCCACCCAATTATCTTGAATTTTTGGGGTTTTCATATTTATATTAGCGAGTTGTAGAAAAAAATAATTGAATAATTAAGTGATTATTTTGTAACTTTTTATAGTTGGGTGACTGAAAAAGAAAAAAATAATTGGATGACTATTAATATAGTTTATCCTTTAGTAGTTGTGGAAAAAAAATAAAAATTAAGAATTACTAGAAAGTTGTATACTTAGATAGAATAATTTTGATAAAGTCAATTTAAATTTTTGGGGTCGGGTCCTTTAGAATTCTAATATTTTAGAACTGAAGTTATTTTTGGTTTGGATTAAATTCAAGTTCAATTAAATGGATCCGAACTATTAACATTCATGATTGATTTTAAGTTGAATTGAATTTTAAGTCGAATTTACATGATAAGTGGCAACTAAAGCAAGAACACATTGATTGTATCCGCGTGAAAAATGTTTGTTTGCAATGAAAATTAGACGGTCCCCTCCACTATTCTTTATTCAATTTGAGTCCTCCAAATTCTTTGAAAGCTATACTTTGTAATATAGATGGAGGGTCCTTCTCAGAGGGTTTTCAAAGGAACTTCTACCTTAAGCCTCCTCATGGTTGGAACAATCAATCATTTTATGGGGTTGGTGATAAAGCTTTATCATTGCTTCGTAAGAGGAATTTAGCCTCACGTTTTCTCTTAAACATCATATTTAACGGGTTTACACAATTTGCCGAAGATATATTGAGAAAGAATCTTAATGATACCCATCAATTCATTATATCTAGCAAACCCCTTGTCTAGTCCATTTAGGTCGACCCTAATAATGCTTTATGCTAACATCCGTCTTCCAATGACATTTATGCCCGATGGTTGGGACCTCCCTTGCTCTAGCAATACTCCTTCAACACAAGGGCAAAGAGACACAAGAACACAAACAACCTTACTCTGCCAAAACTCCTTTCCACAATCTTCTAAGAATGCCCAAATATAATGTTTCTTTGCACTTTTCTATGAACCACCCTCATCCTAATGACTCTTTACACCCTTACGATGTGAACCGCTATAACAAATAACCTGTAGTTTATATCGTAACAAAACCATAAACCTAACAAGCAAAATTTGATACAATTGCTTCATTATTAGTTCCATACTTTTCCACATCAAATAATCATAATATTTAAGTTATTCAAATTTGAAGATATATATATTCTCAATAGGAATATATTTAAAAAATTTTAATTATTATATCATATATCTATATTGAATATGTCTTAAATACAAATATTCCTTTTCCCTATAACAAGAAAAAGTTACTACTATTTAAAAAAAAAGTAACTACTACATGATGGTGTTTTTTTTCCCACACTTTTTATATAATTTTGCTTTTGGTCCTTCTACATACTTTTGATTACATTCTTGAATTTAAAAACTTAGAATTATATATAATCTTAGATTGAGCATTGAACTATGGAGAAATTTGAAATATTAAGGTTTTTTTTATTTATTTTTTATTTAAGATCATTGTTTGATTATAATATTGGATTATTGAGTTTAGAGTTAAATTGAATCGAACCTTTAAATGAAAGATAGAACTCTTTTCACATTATTTCTTTATCCACAAGATTCAATTATTAATCTCTAAAGTTTTAGAAATTTTCAACATTGAAATATAAAAATTCTTAAAGAAAATTAACCTTAAAAATTTAGAAAATTGATCATTACATATTATAATCTTCTAAATGTCCAAATGATTTTACATCTAACACAAACTCTATCCATCTAGGAGAAAAAAAAAAGAGATAATAACTTGATTATATATATATAGTTGTTTGCAATTTTATTGGGTGGGGGAAGAGAATGACAGCATGCAAATGGCACTGCGTTTCAAATTCCAATCTCTGCAATGCTCTGCAAGGCTGGCCTCCATTGCCCACCACCGCCATGATGTCTGCCTATGTACCTACTGCCACCGCCCCCACCACCACCACCACCACCACCACCACCACCACCACCACTGGTTCCAACCCTATTAACTTCCTGCTCCACCTATGAAAAGATTCAAAAAAACACAACAACAAAGGACAAAAGCAATGGCACCCATAAGACAATGACAATTCCATGAAAAGTTTGTGTAATAAGTCAATTTTGAAACCATATTTTTTCCATGACATTTGAATCCTATTCATTGACCTTATCCATTCATTTCGGAGTTTGGAATTTAAATTACGACCATAGGGAGAAGACAAGATATTGTTGGACTAGAATTCTTATGGACAATTTATGTGTCTAATTAAGCTTTTGATGAAAGGCACACCCGTGCACACATTCCCCAGTAAATGCATACAAACAAAGTATATGGTCATTTCATGTTAACAATATATTATTTTAAAAAAATTTCCACCCCACTAATAAAAAAGCTCTAGCTTTTTCATAAAGTATAAATTTCATAATCAATAAGAATATTGTCATTTGTCTCTTTATATATAAGTAGACATCATAAAATCTAGCATAAGAATGCATGATGAATGGTGATCATTGTTGTAACTTCACATTCAAAACTAACCCTAAATCATTCATTTCATATAATCTAAAAACACACTGGTAAAGTCAGAATGTTTTTTGGGACCGAAATTAAATTGTAATTTTAACTATAGTAAAAAATATAATTTTTAAAGGATTAAATCAAAATTTTATCATTTTTATGGGGACAAAGCTTTACTAATTTAAAATTTTAAAAATTGTAAAGGGCCAAAATGAAAAATTTTCCTTTTTAAGTTGGTTCTAACTCATAGCTTCTCTCCAACACATAAATAAGATGAAAATGCGCTTCAGCGCATTTAAACTTATATCCTCATGCATTGACAATAGTACTCGCGACAATCGAACTAAGAGTCAATCGAAAAAAAAAACTTTTTTTTATTTTATATATTGACCAATGACTCATATAACACTTCAACATTAAAAAGGTAGAAGAAAAGGGTGCCAAATTCCACAAAAACAATTGGTTGAAGAAGAATTTAAATTAATTTGTTTTCAAAGAGCAAATATACCTTGAGAGATCTATCATTTAAACAAAGTTTCAGGTTCTTCTAATTCTTCTTTTTTCTTTTTTTCAAATGATAACATTTTTTAACTTATCAAACCCACAACCAGAAAGAGATAGAAAAAAGGCAAAAGAAATTAAAAAGTAGTATACAAAATTACAAGCCCTTTTGCAGTTGAAGATTTTCCTTTCCCACTTTTTTTGTTATCTTCAAAACTTTTTTCAGAATCATAAAAGATTTACTTTTTTTTTCTGCATTGAAATCATAAGCCCTGAATTATCATCCCCTCTCTGCAAATGGCTACAATATTCGAGACCCCAAATTAATATTATTCATTTCAGTTTCTGACAATTTTTTTCTGATAATTCACACATGAAACTTGTAAGATTAGTCCATTCTTATAAACATAGGAAAAGTATTGTATAATGGATTAAGAATTCATTCAATCAGGTATATATGGTACGTAAAAATAATTATAATCAGTTAGGTTACTTTTTATCTAAGTAAAGAGAGTAAAATATAATTAAAATTCGACACAATGTTTTGAGGGTACGAGGTTTATCAAATTAAATTTACCTTAACACCACTGCAATTCCCAGATTCAGAACCAAGTTTAGTTCTTGGCAAATCCTTTTTCTTCTTCTTCAACTCCATTCCAAGCCCAAGTCCTCCATTTTCTTTCAACAATTTCCCCAATTTCACACACTTTTTTGCAGCAAATTCTTTCAAAACATCTGCCAATATATCAAAGCAAATAAGAAAAGATTCCATAGCAGACGTAAAGAGATCATGTAATAAAAATTTTTTTACCTTCAAAGCTGACGAGCCTATAAACTTGACCGATCAACAGAGTATCATCAGGTTTCAACAGCTTAAGCTGTTTCACCGGCGTACCATTTTCATTCTTCATCGTCGGTGAAGTCACCACAAGGGCAACGTAATGACCTGGATTCGACCCCATGATTTCATTTGCACTAACGGACCAATAAATCCTCTCGATCTTGTTCCCTGGGTGTTGAATCACCACGGTGGCTGCTTCAGCTGCTTGACAGTTTCCCATATACGATATATATATAAAAAAATTCACAGTCAAAAACTTAAAAAAAGAAAAACGAAAACGTATTTGTGTTATCGTTAAAAAAGAACCCAAAGAGGAGTTTTACGCCATGGGAGAGAAGGGGGATGGCTTGAAGGAGAAACAATGGTTGTGGTGGTAGTTTAGGAAAATGATGGGAAATTAAAGGCAATGGTGAGTTGTGAGGGGTCTTTGGCAGCATATATATATCTATATATATTATATCAGTAAGGGATTTGCAAAAGTACTGACGATGATGATGAAAACAAAGTGAAGAAGCGTAAATGCGAAAACAGTGGGGGAGTCTTGTAATCTTATACTTTTATAATTTTTTTTCCGGTAGATGTTGACCCAATTACATGTTTAGACAAAATGAAATTAATTGTATCCATGTCTTTTGAAAGTGTTATGGTCTAATACGTTGAAAACAAAAGCAATGGGTGTTTGTCATGCGTAAATTGATATTTTTTATTTTTTTAGATTATTTTAAGTTTATAATGTGTGGGTATATTTCTATTTTTAATTTGTTATTCTTTATATTAAGTTTATTGTAATTTTAATTTAAATTCCATTAAAAAAATAATACAGGTTGCATTTAGTGATAAAGGAGTTCAATATCCTTTAAAAAAATTTTAGATTCAAGTCTTATAAATAAAGAAAATAGCATAGGAGTGTTTTGCCCTTCGTTTAGGACCTAACTTGACTTGAATTTGGATTTCCATAGGATCTAATGTGACTATTGTATATTGAAGGGTATCGGTTCAAAATAAAAAAGTCTTTGTATAATTATGCTTTTGATACTTCTATTATGCTCAAATTTGAAATTTAATTTTTATACTATAATTTGGTATAACTTAATCTTTTACTTGTATAAAATGATTAGTTAATCCAAATAGTTAGTGTCGTTAATTATTCTGATACTATGGGTCTTCTTAAAAACACCTCTTCTAATACAAAAAAATTATGTCAAATTGTTAATGTTATAAGTTAGAAATAATATTTTTTTTAAAAAGGGCTTAATACATTATTTCATACCTGAGTTTCATACTTTTTTCTAATGGGGTATTTATGTTATTTTTTGGTATAATCTAGTACTTGTATTTGACAAATTTTATATATTTTGGTACCCAAAAGTAATAATGTTAACTATTTAGTGTTTAATTCGGGTTTTAGGGTCAATTTGATGAAAGTTAATTGCTAATATCATTAGATTTAAAATTTTCATAATTTTGTTAATAAAATAAATTTAGTATTAATTGTAAATTTGTTTAATTTAATTTTCATCAAATCAACTCTAAAAATCAGATTAAAACACAATAAAGTTAACACTGGTACATTTGAGTTTCAAAATATATAACTTTTGTCAAATATAAGTACTAGATTGGAAAAAAAAATACCATTCAAGGATCAAATTATGTAATAAACCTTTAAAAAATTCACGTTAGTATTTTAACTGAAATAATTAAAGAAACACCTTTAAAAGTGTTAAATTCACGTGACAAATAATTAGTATGTTGTTATAGCAGTCAAAATCTTGGCAGACAAATGAGACTACTATAAAGAGAATTGATTGTAAAAATATATCAACGTTGAATACTCATTCATATAATAAGGATCATAAACATATACACTTACTCCAATTTTAATTTAAATTATCATAATTATAAAATTTAAAATATTTATATTTTTTTACTTTTTAATAATATTATTTATGACACGTTACAAAATTTTTAATGATTTTTAATAATTTCATATAATATATTTTAATTAATATAGGAGAGAAAAAATAGCTATATAAAACGTGTCGGATTTTAAATAATTTCGTTTCTGGCCATCCATTTATGAAGTAGGGGGCAAATGCAATACAAAGGGGAGACGTGTTAAAGGTGCAAAGGCCACCTGGGTAACCTCTAACAGAAGTGGGGATATTGCATTATTACTTTACCAATTGAATGAGAATTATCGTCAGCTGATGCAATAAGCTTCGTTGCTTTGCCTTGCTGCTGTTTTAAATGGGAATGGACCAAGCCATTGGTCCCACTTTCACACACAAACCCTAAACCTATATGACTATTGGCTGATGAGTAATGATACATGTACTGAATAGTAAGAAATTTGAGGGTAAAGTTTCGGATTTGAATATTATGCATGATTGAAAATGATATTGTACGAGCTTTATCTTTTGTTTAGGACTTTGATTTATCTAAATTTTAGATTTCGTCGAGGTGTAGGAGTGAAGTTAGAAATTTTTTTTAGGATAATTGAGATTAAATTACATATATTTATGAGAGCTGAAATATAATTTTAATCTTGAATTGGCTTATATCTTTATGGTATTCAAAATGATTAAATTAAAATTCTAACATATTCAAAAGACCAAACTATAAATTTGAGAGTCAAAAACAACAATCTTCCATTTTAAAGGAGTTAAAACTTTTACCAACTTCTGTCACTTTACCCTGACTATTAAACAACAAGCTTTTTGTCGATAAAATTATGAAGTTTTAGAAAAATATATTTATTATAAAGATTTTACCTTATTACTATTTCATAGGTCCTTATTGACATTGGTGACGAGGGCTGAAAGGGACCTTAGCCTCCTTAAAAAAAAAAAATTTTCATTTAAGCCGATTGTTTAAAATGGTGAAATTATAATTTAATTTCGAATCTTAAAAAGATCTTTTTAATTTCGCGGTGTTTTTTCATGCGCTTTGCATGATTTTTAATAAGTAATAATCATAAGGCATGAAAACATAATTGTTTTAGAATATTTTGATACAATTCAACATCTCATGATTTAGTGATACATTGAATCATTGATAAAAATAATCATTTGCTGATAAGTTGATTAATTAGTACCATGATTTGTTGGCATATATACATAAAGTAAATCTACGCATTATGGTTATATATTTTTATTAATAAGGAAACACATGTAACTATTATATATATCTGCAATTTATTAAATAATATTATCTTTTTAAAGATATTTAGCATTTTTTGTTATTATAATCATAGCTGTCCAGAAAATTAATTACACTAATCTTGGCTTGTGAAAAAAAAATGGAAAATTAATTTTTTTAGAAATTATTTGATTCTAAAATTTAGATTTTATAAATAAAATTAACAAGTCATGAAATCCATAAAGTAATATTTAAATATAAAAATTTCTTTTAAAACAGTTGTAATATGTATTTTTTTTTTGTTATACCTTCCTTATATCGTTTTTTGTTGAACCATTAATTTATAATTAAAAGAAAACTAGACAAAAATCGATCTTGTAGCCTTGCTAAGAGATTAGCCTCAAGCTTGCATTGCCAAAGAATCACGTCACATAAGGAGGCTCGCACAATCCCAAAAAGATGTATAAGGAAGAATTCCTACCATCATTTGTAAATCCATCGCCCTCAAGCTTGATGATACCTATCTGATCATTTCATAGTCTTTTCATGTCGATTCCAACAATATCCTTAAATTGATAATTCGTCACTCTACCTTATGCACCTATGAGATAGAGTGTTTTGAGAATTTGGACTCATGCCAAATTAGTCTCCTTCTATAAATATCCCATCATTACTTCAACTTCCTGTACTGTATAACTTAATTATTATAATATTTTTAATCATTTATATAATTAAGTAAATTTATTACCAAACATATTAAAAAATTGTTTTGGGCAACTTTTTTTTAATCTTGGGCACCATTTGTTTCAGTAAAATGATTTTTAGAAAATAATTTATTTATTTTTTGAAAAAATTAATTTTTTCTAGTGTTTGGATGAATTTGTGTAAAATATTTTCTGTTGTTTGGTGGATTTCTTGAAAATATTTCATAAAAGTTATTTTCAGTAAAACAAACATACAATTGAGATTTATGATAAGTAGTGAATTGATTACAAAGTGATGTTAAGGTAAAATTATAGTAAATAGTGAATCTTCATGATGTTAAGGATTAAATTGTAAATTTTGTGAAATTTATAATTGAAACAAGAAAAGTGATATGCATGAAATTTTTTTATGTGAAATAAGATATTATAATAAAATATTTTATTAAAGTGCTTAAATGGTGAAAAATAAATTACATGGAAAAATGGACTAAATTAAAAAATGTACAAAAGTTTAAGTGTGAAACAATTTAATATGTGAATAAGGAAATTATGATAAAAGTTTAATGAATGTGTTATGAGATGATGAAATATGCATAAAGTATTGTAAATGTGAAATTGTGAAAAAATATGAAATTTTTATGATGATAAGGACTAAATTGTTAAACTTGAGAAAATATGTGGATAAAATGATAGAAGCAAAATACATAGAAATTTGATATGTGAAACAAGATATTGAGATAAATTATTCTATTAAAGTGTAACAAGAAAGAAATTTGATTTAATATGATTAGTTAGTGAATATTAAACTTTAATGACAAAAATGGACTAAATTGGAAAGTTATGAAAGTTTATAAGAAAATATTTGATAAGTAAAGAATGTAATAGAGATTGTAATATCCTAGTATTTTAAACTAACGTTCGAGTCAAGTATGGAGATGTTACAGTGAATAAATAGATAATTTTACGTTGTCTAAAAAACTTTTTAAGTTGACCATCCTATTTTATATGAAATAAATATAGAAAAAATTAAAAATATTTTCCATAATACATTTATTTACATTATTTTCACCTCATTTAAGAACTTTAAATGTTTTACCTTCTCATCCTCTTCCCTTTTGGGGAATCAAATCTTTAATGATTCTTACACCATAATAAGTTAAAACTTAAAAGACACTCCAGCATATATTGGTCTTGTAAGTTTCTTCCCTCTCTTTTTCTCTCATTCTCTTTTTCAATTGAAAATTTGAAATTGTGAATTTTACCAACTAATTATTTTATGTTGCTAATAATATTATTCCATCATTTTCTTACTCCTTTAAATTTTCTTCAAAGATATGATTTGATCCGATAAAATTATTATCAAAATTCACGTTTGTTTTTGATATTTTTGGAACTTTAAGTGAAATAATAAATTGGTCTCTTTTAAAAAAAATTATAAAATGTAATACAATAAAAACTGAAAATTTGTTAGGGCCTTAAGAGATGAAGCATTTATAGTGACAAATTGAAAGCTCTAGACATTTAATAAATTTATTTCGGTTTGAAATTTATTTCTTATATTAAAAGTTGAAAAAATATTTTTTTGGGCTCCTTTCAACCTTGAACTCTGAGCAGCTATACTCTCAAATAACTTCCAAAGTCAAGCCTGTTAAAATCTTTATATTAAAATCCAAATTACAATTTACATCATTTACTCGATCGGTTCAATTTAATTCAAATAACCATAACACAATTCAACCTAATTCAAATAATCATGAAACAATTCAATCTAATTCAAATAAACATCAAAATTAGTTGGGTGAAAAGTGAATTGATTTCTGGAAGGTAGAAGACTCCAAATTCAAGTAGCTGCCCACCGGTCCGATTAGCCGCCGTCGCATAAATAATTAATGGCCAATGCACCGTCGCCACCTCTCCTCCATTAAAACTATTATACGTTTTCAAAGACAAATCACGTAATGAGATTCACTATACAAACACTAAGCTATTTTGTATTCAATTTTCTATTCACCAACCAACTTTCGTCAACTAGAAATTATTCATTTTTTCTTTAAGCTGGAGTTACTAACTTTGTAATGTCTGCATATATATACAATTATTTAAATTAGTGATTAAGTGATATTATATATATTATTTAAATTCTTTATTAAGTTAGTGTTACTAGTTTTTTTTTATATTTATTTTATACTTTTCAGGTTTATTTTTCAATTTATGTTTGAGGTTTGAGGTTCATGGTTATCTTTTTAAACAATGAAATCTCATTCGAATCCCGTTCTCCTCTTGAGAGTGCAATATGTCTTACTACTGCATCCAACACTTGTTAGTAAGTGACAATTACTAGTTAACTTGAAATCAATTCAGTTAGAAAAAAAATAGAGATAACCAAGTTAATTTTATAATTAGTTCAGTATAGGATGGATTTATAATTTAAGGGTAAATATACATTTTGGCACTTGAACTTGGTTTCAAGGTTTAAATTGATATCTAAAGTCTCTTTTTTTCCCAATTAGGTACTTGAAATTGGTTTTAAAGTTCAATTTGGTGCCTAAAGTTTATTTGGTCCAATTAGGCATCTGAACTTGACTTTTTGATCCAAATTAGCACTTACAGTAAATGACTTACTTGATTTGAATTATGAAACCAAATTCAGGCACTAATTTGAACTAAAAGTCAAGTAAAGGTACCTAATTGGATTAAAAAGAGTTAGGTACCAAATGGAACCTTACGGCCAAGTTTATGCACCTAATTCGACCAAAAAAATCTTAGGTACCAATTTGAACCTTGAAACCAAGTTCAGGTGCAAAAATGTATATTTACCCATAAATTAATAATTGTTAAATATTTTGTAACAAAATTCACAAAGAGTTAGCCTCAAATTGTTAAACTTAGGCCTACTAGAAAAAGTAGTCCATTATTTTCAGGCCCAAACTGAACCTCCTACATATCTTAATTCATTCAATCATCTTTTCAAATATTTGTTGGGTTAATTACACCCAAAGCCTTCAACTATGGCTCAAATTTTAAATTAGTATTTAAATTTTAAAATGTTATAATTGAATCTTAAAATATCAGTATTGTATCAATTAAGTATTTCTACAAACCTAGCCATCAGTGTGAGGGTTGAATGTTATCTCGAATATGATAACGAACATTTTTAAAATATGTGGATCAAAATTAAACACATTTGTACCTATTACATAGATAGCTTAAATTTTGACGTGTTAAAAAAAAGACATAGCCCTTCTAAATTTTATTAATAATTTTTTTCTTTTAGACATCGGATCAAAATTATCCTTGCAATAGGCATTCATATATTTAAAAATTAATTTACTTATTTCGAGAACTCAATGAAAACATTTTAAATTTCATGAATTAAATTAAAATCTAGTTCCTAGTTTAGAGATACTGAGTGCAACTAAATCATTTTATTTAACTATGTTTTAATCTTTTCTTCACAATAGTCCATAGTTGAGTTGTTTATGGATAATTTGTGACATTCTCTTTGATTTTCGATTAAGTAGTCTCTTGAAAACATGTTTAAAGAGATAATATTGTGAAGTTGATTTGATTTGAATTGATAAGTATTTGAAATTTAATCTTAAACTAATAAGGTTGGCTTTAAGTGTCGTCAAGATTTAATTTTGAAAACAAGTTTGGAGAGAGTTTATGCAAGAGTATTCGAGAGTTGATCTATTTTTTTTGAATAATCTTATTATATGTTTTGATCATATCTATTTTTTGTAACACAATACCTAGAACTACTCATAGCCCCTCCCAATCCATAAATAGGAGGATAATGCACTTCAGTACATTCGAATTCACGTCCTCTTGCGTTGGCAATAATGTCCATACTTATCGAGTTAAGATTCAATCGGCTATTCGAGAGTTAATCTCGAATGAATGATTTTGGTTTAAGGGTTTTCTAAACTTGATAGAAAGAGTTTTACCTTCTTTGTATTGATAGAAAGGGATTTAAGAGAGTTTTGATCTAAAAGTTTTTGAGATTTGATATTAGATTAATGATTCTACTTCAAAAGCCATCTAAACTTGATATTGAAAATGGCTTTAACCTTTTTTCTATCAATTGGACAAAATCAGAGAGTAACTTTTTCCAAAATTGATGCGACTTAATTTTGAAAATGAATTTCATCTCTTTTTGTGGGTCGAACTACTTTTTTTCAAAATTGATGCGACTTAATCTTGAAACTGAATTTAGTTTCTTTTTGTGGGTTCAACCAAATCAGAAAACATCTTTCATCAGATCTGATACAATTTGAAAAAATTCTAATATTCAAAATCTTATTTTCAGGCTTCAGTTTTCGAATTTCTCTAACTTCTAAACTTGTAATATTTTTATACTGCCCTAAATCAAAGTAAAAAAAAAAGGGAAAATAAACTTCTTTTAGAGTATAAATTCTTCAATTAATCAATTTACAAAAATCAATCTCTTCTATTTATTATTTATTTAATATTAATTTAATTAATTAAAAATAAAATAATAATTTAATATTACCACTTACTTAATTTGATTTAATTAACAATAATATATTTTTGTTATTTATTTTTAATTAATTTAAATTTATTAGAAAAACAATACACGATGTCGAAACCGTTTTTTGAAACGGAGTCGACTTTGGTTTTGAAAATGAAAAACGAAAATTGGGAGTCGCCACCAATCTTTTTTGTTTAAGTGTGATCGGATCACCTCGTAATTCGATTGTTTTAATAAAATATTTTGTTTTACTAAAACAACATTTTTGGTCTACGAAATTCGGGAAAAAAGGTTCAGGAGTTGATTACGTACGAGGAAGGATTAGCACCCTCGTAACGCCCAAAATTGGTACATAATTGATTAATTAATGTCTTAATGTCGTAATTTAAAAGGGTTTTAAGATACAATCCTTTTAATAATGTTTGAATAACTCGAAGTGGATACAGAGATTCTCTTATTCCGAAAAAATGAAATATCATATCCAGCACATTAGGATAAGATATTTCAAACCTTCGATACCAAGGTTATCTCATGACTTTTGAAACTCATGCATTAAAAGTTTTTTTGAAAGGATATTCGGTTATTCGGTCAAACGATAAATCAAAACCCAGCACGTCAGGGTACGATTTCTTGAATTTCCAAACACGAAATATTGCTTTATTTTTTTATTGAAGAAAACGTGAACAGAATTTTAAAAAGATATTTGATTATTTGGCTAAACAGAAAATCGAAACCCAGGACGTTAGGGCACGATTTCCCGAATTCCCAAACATCAATCATTGCCTCTATTTTAAAGTTTAGAAAACGTGGACGAAATTTTAAAGGAAAATTTGATTATTTAGACAAACAAAAGATCAAAACCTAGCACGTTAGGGCGCAATCCCTCGAATTTCTAAACATCAATCATCGCCTTTATTTTAAAGTTTAGAAAATGCAGACGAAATTTTAAAGTGAAATTTGATTATTTAGACAAACGAAAGATCGAAACCCAGTACGTTAGGGCACGATCCCTCGAATTTCTAAACATCAAACATCGCCTTTGTTTTATAAAGTCGACTCAAAATACATTAATTTGACTTGAAATAAAATGGAATCATTAATTTTGGATCAATAAGTTGAAAATTACAATGCGACAATCGCGAATGAGAGACGAAATTACAAACATGGAACAATATACATGGATACGGTACTATACAAATGAGTGACAATAGTATGAAAATAAAAAAGAGCAAATTAAGATACATACAATAGTAATAAACTCACATCATACATTATGCAAATACTATCATTAATACTTGAAGACTAATGAATTAAAAGACAATTTTAAAAGACAATTTTAAAAGAAATACCAAATAAATTAACACGAATAAAAATTGACAAATTTTAAAATAAATAAAGAATGAATGATACGAGAGTAGGGAAATTTGAAATCATCAACATCAGCAACAAATTTCATGTGGAGATTTTGAAAACAAATAATAAGTGTGAACATTTAAAATAGATAAAAAGAAGAAATAAAAAAGATAATAAATTGAATAGTGATACATGAATGAATTTTAAAATGAATATTAGACAAGTATAAAATCAAAACACATAATATACGAAACAATTTAAAGACATGTAATGTATAGAAAAATTTAAACTAAATAATAAAACTATTTAAAAATAAATAATATATAAAGACAAATTTAAGATAAGCAATATAAATATAAAGCAATTTAAGGAAAATAGCATGAACAATTTTAAATAACATGTAATAAAGCAGTTTGCAATAAATTATATAAGTGCAATTTAGAATAAACATATATGGGACAATTTAATATATAATACTTGAAACAAATTAAAATAAATAAGCAGTTTATAGTAAAATAATGTATAAAAGGTGAAACTAAAAGGTTAATGATGGAATTGCAAATTGGGATAAAATAGGAGATGAATTTAAAAAGTAAAATTCAATAAAACATGGATTAGGACCTTGATGAGCACGTGAATAACATGGGAGGACCAGATGGGTAATAACCCCGTCCCCCAAAACGCGTAGTTTTATCAGGGACCAATATAACATAATAAAGAAATCATAGGGGCGAATTTGAAAAAAGTAAAAAGACTGAGATAAGGACCGCATTAAAAACCACCTCAGAAGCAGAAGGACTGATGGCGCAAATAGACCCTCAGTCCAAAAACACGTGGATCCTAGGCAGTTTCGGGTTGGATCTCGGGTCGAGGTGTTAAACGACGCCGTTTTGGGCGTCTAATGCTTGCCCCAAAACGACGTCGTACCAGGGGGCCCTTAAAAGTCAATTTTTTTTAAAAAAACTCCATTTCTTTCGTGTTTTAGAAAAAAAAAAAGGGAAAGGGGGTTTATCTCTCTGGGTATTAGCCCAGAATCCGACCAAGGGGTCCGGTAGGTCTCCGCCATGGCCCCGCTGTAGACGAAGGCCAGAGGAGCCCAAAATCTGCTCTTTTGACCCCTTTTTTGAAACCACTTCGAATGAGTCACCCTCCATCTACAAAGATAAAAAGAAGCGAAAGAAAGAGAGCCCCTAAAGACTCGATTCCTTTAAGAAACCGTCATGACTGAACCCCAAACTGAGCCCTAAGGGCTCCAGGTTTTCGACGCCGGAGAGAAAATCGAACCAGAACGGCTTGGTGAGTTTTGTTTTTTGCTTTATTTTCCTTACAAATGAAAACAAAAATATTAGAGGAAATAATCACTTTTTTTTTCAATATTCTCTGTTTTGATTGATATCTATGCGTGTGTGTAATCTTACAACATTTAGTTTCTGGGCTTAAATAGCCGAAAAATACACTCGATTTAATATTATAGCTATTGCCTATGCCTTTGCTGTTTTCTTGCTTCGTTTCTGCTCTATTTTCGCCTTTTTGCTCTGTTGTTTTGCTTTGTTTCCTTTTTTTGTTTTCTTTTGCAGTGCACAATGGGTCAACGGGGCCATAAGTGGCCGTTTTGGTGCAACGTTGCAGGCAAAGCCGAACCTTGGGCAGTGTGCGTGCCGAGGGCGCACATGGATGGGGTACGACGCGAAGGTGATTCAGAAACCCTAGGGTTTCTGAATTGTTTTAGGCCATTGGGCCTATAGGAATTGGGTTAGGGGTTTGAGTTTGATATGGGTTTGTGGTCTTAAGTTGTAATAAGGACTATTAACAAGTGTTTTGTATGTGACTATTTAGCTCGGGCCAAAATTGGGTCTTACAGCTGCCCTTCTTCGTTCGTTGTTGTGTAACGAGAACGAAGCAAAGACTATAAAATGGGCAATTTTGCTTGGCCCTGTTGAGTCTCGACTTCTTTTGGCGCTTCTTTTCTTCAAGTATCTTCAATATGCTCTACTGCAACTCCAAAGGTACAAGATTTGTGATTTGTATCTTTAATCTATTCCATTGCAACTTCAGGGAAATAAGATCCACTATCTTCAGTCTACTCTACTGCAACTTCAGGGAGATAAGACTTGTAACTTCTACTTGCCCCACTGCAACCTCAGAGGGATTAGGTTTGCGACCTGTAGCTTCAATCTGTCCCACTGCGACTTTAGTGAGATAAGATTCACTATCTTCCATCTGTCCCACAGTGACTTCAGGGAGATAAGACTTATAACTTCAACCTGCTCCACTGCAACCTCAGGGAGATAAGACTTGTAACTTCCACTTGCCCCACTGTAACCTCAGGGAGATAAGAATTGTAACTTCCACTTGCCCCACTGCAACCTCAGAGGGATTAGGTTTGCGACCTGTAGCTTCAATCTGTCCCACTGCGACTTTAGTGAGATAAGATTCGCTGTCTTCAATCTGTCCCACTGCGACTTCAGGGAGATAAGACTTATAACTTCAACTTGCTCCACTGCAACTTTAGGGAGATAAGATTCACTATCTTCAGTCTGCTCCACTGTAACCTTAGGGAGATAAGACTTGTAACTTCCACTTGCCCTACAGCAACCTCAGAAAGATTAGGTTTGTGACTTGTAGCTTCAATCTGCTCCACTGCAACTTCAGGGAGATAAGATTCGCTGTCTTCAATCTGCTCTACTGCAACTTCAGGGAGATAAGACTTGTAACTTTAACCTGCTCCACTGCAACTTTAGGGAGATAAGGTTAGTGGCTTCGATCTGCCCCACTACAACTTCAGGGAGATAAGTTTTGCTGTCTTCAATCTGCTCTACTGCAACTTTAGGGAGATAAGATTTGTAACTTCAACCTACTCCACTGCAACTTCAGGGAGATAAGGTTAGTGGCTTCGATCTGCTCCACTGCAACTTTAGGGAGATAAGATTCGCCATCTTTAATCTGCTCCACTGCAACTTCAGGGAGATAAGACTTGTAACTTCTACTTGCCCCACACAAGCTCAGAGAGATTAGGTTTGTGACTTGTAGCTTCAATCTGCCCCACTGCAACTTCAGGGAGATAAGATTCGCTGTCTTCAATCTCTTCACTTCACTGCAACTTCAGGGAAATAAGACTTGTAACTTCAACCTATGCTTATGCCAAATGATTAGGATGCTATGATCGAAATGAATTAAATGCTCCAAACTAGATGTGTATGACTGATGTTTGTATGAATGCAAAATGTCATTTTTAACACTTAATTCGATATTACTTGTTGTTCATCGAGGTTTTATCAATGACATATTATTTGGTTTTTTCTTCAGTTGGTATCTCTGGCAGAAAGCCCAAAAAATAAACATAATTTGGGGCTATTCTTTCCGATGTTTCCAACCTTGGAATTTGGGTTAGTTTTAATTAATTGGTCCCGTTTCAGGTTCTTGCACTATTTAGAAGGGTCTCAAAGTAATATGCAGAACTCCTTTTTTGAATATCGTTAGTCCATTAATCATCATTTCAATGAAATATGCTTGAAAAAGATTATCGCAATGGACAAGATGGAATTTTATTGAAGGCAAAGCTCGAAATGAATAAAATAATCAAGATAGCAAGTTTGCTAAGATACAAAATGGATAAAATGAAAATGGGTGCCCCAGATATCGTAGCATGAGCTTCTCTGCACAGAACTTCTTGAGGACCTTTTGAACTTGATATGTGTTTAGAAGACCAAGAGTACTTTGTTGATACCTCAAGATGTCACATCCCTCCTTCTTGTTAATTCAGAGAAGACAAGACTACCACATGCCCTATCTTTGATCAAAATTTGAATCGCCCATTCTTGGGTTTTCAACTCAAAGCTCCTTTGGTCTCAAAGCGTCATTTTGCAGGTTTTCGCCTTGACCTCTCCGACAATTTTTTTTTGTCTCAAAGCGCCCTTAAGGGTTTTCGCCTTGGCCTCTCCCTCTTTAGGTGAAATAATTTTTGACGGAATCCGAGTTTACAGAATTGGGTAAGTTTTTACCATTCATTTCGGCTAGAATCAATGCTCTTCCAGAAAAGGCTTTCTTCACCACATAAGGTCCTTTCCAGTTTGGCATCTATTTCCCTCTGAAATCTTTTTGTATGGGAAGGATCTTTTTCAAAACCAGGTCCCCTTCATGGAATTCTCTGGAGCTCACCTTTTTATCATAGGCTCATATCATCCACTTTTGGTACATTTGTCCATGACGAATAGCTCGTAGCCTCTTTTCTTCAATCAAGTTCAACTGATCATATCGAGATTGGATCCACTCTACTTCATCTAATTTTATCTCTGAAAACATTCAAAGGGACAAGATCTCAACTTCGATAGGCAAAATCACTTCTATTCCGTAGACCAAAGAGAAAGATGTTGCCCCGGTAGAAGTTCTGACTGATGTTCGGTAGGCGTAGAGGGCGAATGGTAATTTCTCATGCCTGTCTTTATAAGTCTCAGTTATTTTTCCCACAATATTCTTGATGTTCTTATTGGCCGCTTCCACCGCACCATTCATTTTTGGATGATATGGTGACGAGTTATGGTGTTTGATCTTGAATTGGCTACAGATCTCCTCTATCGTGCTGTTGTTCAAGTTTAGTGCATTGTCTGATATGATCCTCTCAGGCATCCCATATTGACATATGATCTCTTTCTTTAAGAACTTGCTGACAGCCGATTTCGTGACGTTGACGTAAGAAGTGGTCTCTACGCAGTTGGTGAAGTAATCGATAACCACAAAGATGAATTGGTGCCCGTTAGATGCTTTTGACGAGATCGGCCCAATGACATCCATGCCCCATATAGAAAAAGGCCATGGAGAAGTCATGACATGAAGAGGTGAAGGCGGTACATGAATCTTATCTCCATAAATTTGGCATTTATGGCAGTTCTTGGCATAGTTGATGCAATCCCCCTCCATAGTAGACCAACAATATCCGAATCTCATGATTTGTCTGGCCATTATGAAACCATTAGCATGTGTTCTGCAGACACCCTCATAGACCTCTTCCAAGATTTGCTTAGCCTCGATAGCGTCCACACATCTTAAGAGCACCTAATCCTTCCTTCTTTTATATAGGATTTCTCCATCCAAGACATAGTCACTGGCTAGCCTTCTTAATGTCCTTTTATCATTCTCTGTCGCTTGGTCTGGGTATTCATGATTCCTCACATATCGTAATATGTCTTGATACCAAGGGTGATCGTCATTTTCTTCCTCTTCTTCGATGTTGTAACAATGAGTCGGAGTCTCATTGATACTCATCTGGATAGGTTTCATATCCTCTTATTTGTTTACTTTGATCATAGAAGCTAAAGTTGCCAAGGCGTCAGCCATCTGGTTTTCATCTCGTGGGAGGTAGCGAAACGTGATATCTTATGTCTCCCATTCACCTTTGAACTGATAGATCACTAATGTAGAATCCCCATATACATCTAGCACATTGATTTTACGTTCAATGGCCGCACGGATACCCATAATGCATGCTTCATACTCTACCATTTTTTTCGTGAAATCAAAATCCAATTTACTAGTAAAGGGATAATGATCTCTATTTGGGGATACCAAAACTGCCCCGATTCTATTACCCATAGCATTTGAGGCTCCGTCAAAATTCAGTCTCCAAGGATGATCTTCTTGAGAGTCTTCTTCAGTGGTTGCAACATACATTAGATCTTCCTTTGTCAAATCAAAGCTTAAAGATTCATAATCTTCTAGAGCCCTACTGGCTAAAAAATCTGCTATTACATTCCCTTTTATAGCCTTCTGGTTTACGTAGACTATGTCAAACTCAGAAAGTAAAATTTGCCAACGAGCCATTCTTCCATTCAAAGCATTTGACTCCATCATATACTTCAGAGGGTCTAATTTTGAGATGAGCCAAGTTGTGTGGTACAACATGTACTGTCTCAGTCTACGAGTTGTCCAAATCAAAGCACAACACAATTTCTCGATCGGCGAATATCTTGTCTCATATTCAGTGAATTTCTTACTGAGATAATATATCGCTTTCTCTTTTCTTTCTGACTCGTCATGTTGGCCTAACACGCATCCCATGGAGTTTTCAAACACTGCCAAATACAGTATCAGTGGCTTATCTGGGCAAGCTGGCATTAGCACTGGGGCATTGGACAAGTAATGGTTGACCTTATCGAAAGTTCTCTAGCACTCCTCATCCCATACACCTGAGTTGTGTTTCCTAAGGAGACAGAATATCGGGTCACATTTCTCCGTTAATTGTGAAATGAACCGGCGATGTAATTTAGTCTTCCTAGGAAACCTCAAACTTCTTTTTGAGTGCGTGGTGGAGGTAATTCTTATATGGCCTTGACTTTATCTGGGTGAATCTCAATCCCCTTTTCACTAGCTACGAATCCTAACAGCTTTCCTGACTTGGCCCCGAAGCTACATTTTGCGGGATTGAGCTTTAGCTGGAATTTTTTTAATCTTAAAAACAGTTTCTTCAAGACTTGTACGTGCTCCTTTTCTGTTCTGGATTTCTGATCGCGTGATTTCGTGATAGGTTTTAAATATTTATAATTACTTATTCTTGAACTAACTATTATCGCGATGTAGGCAAGTGTACCTATCGAATAGTAGTATAGTTTTAGCAAGACCAGATTGTCGAACCCAAAGGAACTAAAAGTACTAGTAGTGACTGTCTTTTTATTATCTAGCCTAAGAATAATGGGGTTTTGTTTTAATTAACTAATTATCTAAACTAAGAACTCACAGAGAAAAGAATTGGGGAATTGCTTTTGGAAAATCGATTGAATGAAGATAATACCTAAGGAAAAATCCACCTAGACTGTACTTGTTATTCTGGCTCCGAATCAGACGAATTATTCATTTAACTTGTTCCGTAGAGATCTCTATGTTATGTTATTATCCCTATTCAATGACTAATAATGTCTAATCCCTAGATTGAATAACCGAGACTTTTCTCTAATTAACACTCCAGGGTTGCATTAACTCGATCTATGGATCCCCTTATTAGGTTTCACCCTAATCCGGTAAAATCTTGTCACCCTATGTCTAGGCGCGCAATCAACTCATCTTAATTATGATAAATGTACTCTTAGGTAGGGTCTATTTCTCCTCTAAATGAGAGCTTATCTTGAATCAGTATCTTGGGATATCAAAACAAGAATTAAGAACACATAATTATGAACAAGTTAAATATTTATCATACAATTTAGAAAATAATAACAAGATTCGTCTTAGTTTTCATCCCCCTTAGGTATTTATGGGATTTAGTTCATAACTAAATAAGAAAACATCTTATAATAATAAAGAATACAAAACATAAAAAAAAACCCAAAACTCCTAAAGGGGAATTGAGGAGAGATCTTCAGTCTTGATGATAAATCCGGGTTCTAAGATGAATCAATCGGCTTTCTTGGAGTAATTCCTTACTCCCTATTCTGTGTATCCCTTTTCTCCTCTTCTAGGGTGTATTTATAGGCTTTGGAATGCCTAGAAGCCCTCAAAATTAGCCTTTTTTCGAATTGGACTCAACTTGGGCTCGGCAGGGACACGTCCGTGGCACACGCCCATGTTCGATTACTTCAGGCCGTGTTCGAGCCTGCCAAATTGACACGGTCGTGTGGTCTACCCGTGTGAGGAGGTCCAGGCCGTGTTGATTTCATACTTTCGCCTATTATCTCTGTTTTTGGCCCGTTTCTCGTTCCTTTCGCTCTCCTATGCTCTTCTAAGTATAAAACATGAAATTAAAGCATTAGAAGCATTGAATTCACCAATTCTAATGGAAAATCATCCATAAAATGCGTTAAACATGGGGTAAAAATATGTATAAATTACAGTTTATCAATTTCGCAATCATATCGTTGACATAAACTTTGATCTCCTTGTGCATCATATCATGGAACAGAGTTACCATGGCTCTTTGATATGTTGCTTCTACTTTTTCAGTTCGAATGGAATCACCTTATAACAAAACATCCCCCACATGGTCACGAATGTAGTCTTTTCCATATCTTCAGGATGCATCTTTATCTGGTTGTATCCCGAGAAGCCATCCATGAAGGAGAAAAGTGAGTAACCTGCCGTGTTATCCACTAAGGTATCAATGTGAGGCAAAGGGAAATTGTCTTTTGGGCTGGCCTTGTTCAAATCCCGATAGTCCATACACATTCGTACTTTCCCGCCTTTCTTAGAAACGGGGACTATATTGACTACCCACTCTGAGTACTTAACCACTTGTAAGAAACCGGCATCGAATTGTTTCTTGACCTCTTCTTTTATCTTCAACAGAACATCAGGTCTCATCCTTCGGAGTTTCTGTTGAACTGGCTTGCACTCTTCCTTTATGGGGAGTCAGTGTACCACGATATCAGTATTCAACCCGAGCATGTCTTGATATGACCATGCAAAGACATCATTGAATTCTTGTAGTAACTCGATGAGGTCTCGCTTTGTCTTTGCAGCGATACAAGCTCCAATCTTTACCTCTTTTCATTCTCCTAAGCTTACAATTTCTGCTGACTCCTTGTAAGGTAGGATTGTTTTCTCATCTTATTCTACCATCTTTAACAAATCAGGAGATAGGTTACAGTTTTGGTCATCTTCAAAATCTCGAGAATCCTCTGTACATATATCTTGCTCAAAAGGAGACTCTGAGTCAGTAGCAGCATTACTCATATCATTGATATCTGGAGACATGTTATAGGGATGAAGAGAAGTCCAAAGAACAAAAGAATCTAAGAATATTTATTGGTGGTATGATTATGAATGAAATGGAAAGAATAAAAGAATATTTGCTCAAGATGATACGCAAAGATGTATTTTTTATTGAAATAACGATATTGGATAAGAGCCTATTTCACAAAAGGATTCTTATTGCCCCTAGGCTTAGAGCAATAAGCTTGTTTTGGACATTACTCTGAATTAATTTTAAAAGTTACAGGGATCTCCTTCGCGGTCCAATTGTTCAAAACGCTCTCCAGCATGTATGGGCAAATGTCTAATTGATCATCTTCTCTTGTTTCTTTTTCAGATATGGCGTTAATGCTCAAGTTTTCCAACATTTCTTCGAAAGACCCTTTCCCTGGTGATCTTTCTTCAGAGTAAATAGTCCCTCCCGACACGAATGTTCTAGATATATGAGGAAAGGTCATTGGTTCCCATTTAACCTCCTCCTCGCTTAAATGCGCTCTTATATTTTCTTGTTTCTTCTCTTGATCCTTTTTCTTTTAATTTACATCCGACTTGAATCATAAGTCAAAGCGGTCTCATTTGTCCATGAGTATGGGTGCCTTGATCCTTCCTTGTAGGCTTCTTCTAGACCCCTTCCCGAGTAAAGCTCCTTTCCCAACCGTCAATTGTAAGCCCATCCTTGTAGTCTTAGAGATTTTAGGTGTCGGGACCTTATTTCCTTCGACAATGAAGGTCGTATTTATAAATTCTAATAATTGAAAAGAACATTCTATGGCTTCATCATCTGTCCCCACATATGGTGCACCGCTGGTAACGGATGCAATGATATCCTCTTCCGCGTTTATGGTCACCAATCGGCCTTCCGTTATAAATTTGAGCTTTTGATGTAACGATGACAGAACTGCCCCCGCTAAGTGAATCCATGGCCTTCTCAATAAGCAATTGTAAGAGGGTTTGATGTCCATCACCAAGAAATCTACCTCGTACGTACTTGGACCGATTAAAAGTGGTATTTCAATCCTTCCCATTACTTTTCTTTTGGTGCCGTCAAATGCCCTCACTACATTTTAGCATGTATTCATATGAGAACTATCCACTGGCAACCTATTCAGTGTGGATAGGAGTAGGACGTTTAGTGCCGATCCATTATCGATCAATACCCCGGCAATGTGTACCCTTTGCAATGGGTGGTGATGTACAGGGCATTTGTAGATCCCATACCTCCTGGTGGTATTTCATCATCATTAAAGAAAATAAAATTATTGGCGCTGATGTTGTTGACCAGACGGTCTAGTTTGTTAACAGATATGTCATCCGTGACATAGGTTTCGTTTAGCATTTTCATTAACGCACTCCGATGTGTCTTCGAGCTCAAAAGAAATGCTAGCACTGAGATACGAGCTGGCTGCTTATGTAGCTATTCTACAACACTGTATTCGCTGTGTTTTAATAATTTCAAGATTCTCTACCCTCTTTTTCAGTCACTGGCTCGTTAATTGGTGATTTGACCTACATCTTGGCTCTCTCCTGATGCACTAGCTGGATTCTTCTCTCCCGGGATTCTCACGTTGCAGTCGTAGTTCCAGAGAACCCTTTTGCTATCCTTATAGGGAAAGGATACAGGTTTCTGAATTATGACTCTCGACGCCATTTACATTCCTGCTTCATTTTTCCTTGGTCGCGAAATGATCACCACAAGGTGATTAATTCTTTGGATCCCTTCTGCTGTTCGCTCTTCTGAGGCGTAAACCTTTCCTTCTTTTGATCCTTTAATTTCTTCATAAAATTCCATCTCTTTATTGTCCCTCAGATTTGTACAATGGATCTGAACTCATTGCATTCTTGGATGTCATGGCTCTCATCGGTATGAAACTCACAGTATTTTCTCACTTCTCTGGGCCTTTCCCCTGAAAGTTGTGTGATCAGACCTCCCTCGATCATTTGTTTCCAAACCCAACTTAATGGGGTTTTTACTTCTGCCACGTCGGCCTTGATTCTTTTACTCTTACTCTCAACTATAGTGTTTACCTCTTTATTAGCATGATCGGGCAACGAATTTCCTGCTACGTTGGGTCCTGGTGGGTCGTCAAACTTTACGACACCCATTTCGATCAATTTTTCTACCAACTTTTTAAACCCAGTGTAGTTCACAATCGACTGCCCCGTTACCCCTGCGTGGTACTCACATTGGGCATTTGTGTCATACCATTTTGGGAACAGGGGTTGCATAGGCTTCAAGTAGAAAGGTGACACTACATGGGCATCAAATAAGCTTTGGTACAACTCTCTGCATAACATCGGGATAGCCGTGAATTGGACTCTTTCCGTGTTAGGTCTTGGGTTGGAATCTTTTCTCGCAGAGCGCTGATGGGTAGTAGACACTGCCCTCGGTTGGCTCACGGTGACTGGCTTGGAATAACTCTTATTGTACACGCTCGTGTTGTTCACCTCATTTTCTTTCCTTCTCAGGGCTGATTTCTTGGCACTTTTCCCTGCTTCAATCTTCTCACATCTTATCACGTTTTCTATCATTTCTCCAGACATTACTATGTCTGAGAAGCTCTTAGTAGCGCTTTCCAGCATGTGGTTGATGAATGGAGCCTTCAGAGTATTGATAAAGAGCATAGTCGTTTCTTTCTCTAGAAGAGGTTGTTGGACTTGCGTCGCCACCTCTCTCTATCTTTGGGCGTACTGCCCGAAGCTCTTATTTTGTTTCTTCTCCATGTTTTGTAACGTGATTCGGTCGGGTGCTATGTCTGTCACGTGGCCGTATTGCTTCATGAAAACTTGTGCCAAGTCTTTCCATGAATGGATTTGAGCGTACCCTGTCACGTTCGACAGAACATGGTAATGTGAGCTTCTGGATAGCTAGTTCTATTGCATTTTTCAAAATCTGGGGTTTTGAACTTAGAAGGGAGTACTAAATCTGGGACTGAATTTAAATCCTTGGCGTCCATTCCGTAATCAGCGTTCTCCATTGCTTTGAGTTTTTCTTCCAGCCATCTCTATCGATTATCCAGTTGTTTTGGCAGTTCTACTCTTATTTTCTCCACCTTTGCTACATTATCGAGATCAGGAACAACGGGATTGGTTGGGTTATCCCCAGGATTAAAACCCGAGCCTATTTAATAGTTCATTGGTGCTGAAGTATCGGTTTGATACTGTTGAGGCCTGATAGTAACGGGTACCCCTCGTGGGTACACTTCTGGTGGCGTCTGGACGTTGATTAGAGTAAAGCCCGGGGGGTAGATAGGATCCTCATTTTTATTCGCAGTACTCTTCCCTTTTTCATGTTCTCTGACCAGCAACTACGCCAATTGGCTCATTATATTATTTTGGGACTCTTGCATTTGTTCCCTCATATCTTGTTGTATTTTAGCTAACTGCTCTTGCATCTGCGCTTGCAATTGCTCTTGCATATCCCTTCGCATTTGTTCTAGTCTTTCTAGTTTCTGATCCATTGCTTTAGTTTTGTGACGGGTATTGTAGCGGTATTCAGTTGGTTGACTCTTTTTGGTTTCCAGATTAATTGAAATAATTTGGTTTAATTAGGGTCTTTTCATGAAATTTAATGCATATCATGAAATGTAATGCAAATGAATGAAATGAATGCAAAAAAAATACGTTGATTCGGATTCAATTTCATTAGAACAATTTTACTAGAAGAAAAATCTCTTTACATAGAACAGATGATTACATATACAACCTTGCCTTAATGCCCAAAGCCTTAACCTTCCTAAGAAGCCGAGCTAAGTCCTGGCCTCGATCTGATTCTGATTCTTACTTTAAGCTTAATACATCAGCCTGAACTGCCAAGGTTTGTAAATGATCGGCCACCTCTCGAACTTGAGCCACAGCTTCGTTCATGACATAATCTCTATTTCTGATATGATCTTGAGAGCGGTGAAGTTTTTCTTTGCAATGTTCATTGTTTGCCTCAAGGAGCTCCACTCGAGTTTTACTATCTTGTAGTGTAGTCTCGAGTTCCTCGATTTTCCTTACTCATCGATCTTGCCTAGACTGGCCTTCAGCTTAACTACACAGTTACGGCTACGATACCGATGTAGTGATTTTTCCAATTCAGCCACCCGAGCTTGTAACCTCTCTTTTTCGCTTTGACTTTCCAACAAACTATTTTTCAAAGCGTCTTCTCGCACTCGGACATCTTGAAACTTCTTCTCCCAATGATCGGCTCTAGTCTTTTCTTCTTTAATTTCTTGACGCCACTACTCTGACGTTTTACCCAAATCGGTAGTTCTTATTGACATACGCAGCTTTTTATAATCAGTTTTCAGACTATCTAAATGTTCCTCGACCTTGTTCTTTCCTTTCCTTAATATATCGGCCTCTAGCTTGTGGATATCGACATCTAATCCCAACTTCATCTTCTCCTTTTCTAACTACTCTATCTTTTTTCCCAATTTGAGCTCCTTTTCTCAGAGTCTTGCTTGATGATCTCTAACTCAAACGGGACTGTTTGTAAATGTTCCTCTATCGGTCGAGCATTTTCTTGATTTGGCATTGAGATGTTGTCGTTGATTCTTTTACCCCACCACCAGTCGTATTCGGGGGTCATCATTGGACCTGCAGTGAATCCTTTCATCTTACTTGTTTGTTTCCAAACATTCGATATCTCACGAATTCTTTTCTTATAATTATCCCCTTGTATGGGAACTCGCACTGAACCAACCCTTGCGTCGCTGGTATGAATTGCCTTGATCAATATGTCTCAACACGAGTAGTGGAGTGTATCCAACGGCTCCCCGTATCCCAAGTAGAGGGACCCAGTTAAAGTCACCACACCGATATAAGATTTTATCAGGGATCATCCATGGGGCCCTCCATTCAACATCTTCAGCTTGTAGGTTCTGGAGAATCGCTATCCATTTCTCTTTGGAAAGATTATCCCGTCTTGGTATAGCCACTAATTCCTTATATGGAGAGTAGTTTTCAGAAAAAAACTCGATATGAGACCTTTTCTACCCTCCAAAAGTGGCTGTGGAACCACGATAGAAAAAGTTATGCACATCCTATAAATCTGCCTTCACCCGCTCTCCGAAAAGCGTTCAATGATCTAAACGTTTCGACCAATATCGCAGGGACAAGCGTGACCCCTTTATTAAGTTGAACAAACAGGTCTGAGATTGCTTCATCCACGTGTCCTAATGTATTGGGAAAGACGACCAAACCGTAGATGCTCAAAGCGAAAACATTAACCCTCTTTTTCATATCCGGATATGCTAGAATTAGATCCCTTAAGTTCTTTCAAGGAATACAACTTCCGTCTCCCTTTTGCTTAATCCAGGCTGCAATCCATTGCTTGCTCATCCCCGTGATATTCATCAGTCTCTTTACAAAGGGCGGGACGTTAGCAGCTCTGGAATAGACCTTGTCGACTTTAACTATTGAACAGCTTAGTAAGGACATATACTCTTCCACGGTAGGTACCAAATCAACTCCCCCAAAAGTGAAGCAACTGTAGGCGGGGTTCCAAAATTGGTCGAAAGCTCGGAATAAGCATATCAGTATTCAACCCGAGCATGTCTAGATATGACCATGCAAAGACATCATTGAATTCTTGTAGTAACTCGATGAGGTCTCGCTTTGTCTTTGTGGCGATACAAGCTCCAATCTTTACCTCTTTTCATTCTCCTAAGCTTACAATTTCTGCTGACTCCTTGTAAGGTAGGATTGTTTTCTCATCTTATTCTACCATTTTTAACAAATCAGGAGATAGGTTACAGTTTTGGTCATCTTCAAAATCTCGAGAATCCTCTGTACATATATATTGCTCAAAAGGAGACTCTGAGCCAGTAGCAGCATTACTCATATCATTGATATCTGGAGACATGTTATAGGGATGAAGAGAAGTCCAAATAACAAAAGAATCTAAGAATATTTATTGGTGGTATGATTATGAATGAAATGGAAAGAATAAAAGAATATTTGCTCAAGATGATACGGAAAGATGTATTTTTTTATTGAAATAACGATATTGGATAAGAGCCTATTTCACAAAAGGATTCTTATTGCCCCTAGGCTTAGAGCAATAAGCTTGTTTTGGACATTACTCTGAATTAATTTTAAAAGTTACAGGGATCTCCTTCGCGGTCCAATTGTTCAAAACGCTCTCCAGCATGTATGGGCAAATGTCTAATTGATCATCTTCTCTTGTTTCTTCTTCAGATATGGTGTTAATGCTCAAGTTTTCCAACATTTCTTCGAAAGACCCTTTCCCTGGTGATCTTTCTTCAGAGTAAATAGTCCCTCCCGACACGAATGTTCTAGATATGTGAGAAAAGGTCATTGGTTCCCATTTAACCTCCTCCTCGCTTAAATGCGCTTTAATATTTTCTTGTTTCTTCTCTTGATCCTTTTTCTTTTAATTTACATCCGGCTTGAATCTTAAGTCAAAGCAGTCTCATTTGTCCATGAGTATGGGTGCCTTGATCCTTCCTTGTAGGCTTCTTCTAGACCCCTTCCCGGGTAAAGCTCCTTTCCCAACCGTCAATTGTAAGCCCATCATTGTAGTCTTAGAGATTTTAGGTGTCGGGACCTTATTTCCTTCGGCAATGAAGGTCGTATTTATAAATTCTAATAATTGAAAAGAATATTCTATGGCTTCATCATCTGTCCCCACATATGGTGCACCGCTGGTAACGGATGCAATGATATCCTCTTCCGCGTTTATGGTCACCAATCGGCCTTCTGTTATAAATTTGACCTTTTGATGTAACGATGACAGAACTGCCCCCGCTAAGTGAATCCATGGCCTTCTCAATAAGCAATTGTAAGAGGGTTTGATGTCCATCACCAAGAAATCTACCTTGTACGTACTTGGACCGATTAAAAGTGGTATTTCAATCCTTCCCATTACTTTTCTTTTGGTGCCGTCAAATGCCCTCACTACATTTTAGCATGTCTTCATATGGGAATTATCCACTGGCAACCTATTCAGTGTGGATAGGAGTAGGACGTTTAGTGCCGATCCATTATCGATAATACCCCAGCAATGTGTACCCTTTGCAATGGGTGGTGATGTACAGGGCATTTGTAGATCCCATACCTCCTGGTGGTATTTCATCACCATTAAAGAAAATAAAATTATTGGCGCTGATGTTGTTGACCAGACGGTCTAGTTTGTTAACAGATATGTCGTCCGTGACATAGGTTTCGTTTAGCATTTTCATTAACGCACTCCGATGTGTCTTCGAGCTCAAAAGCAATGCTAGCACTGAGATACGAGCTGGCTGCTTATGTAGCTATTCTACAACACTGTATTCGCTGTGTTTTAATAATTTCAAGAATTCTCTACCCTCTTTTTCAGTCACTGGCTTGTTAATTGGTGATTTGACCTGACCGTCTTCTCTTTCTTTTGTTCGACTATCGGGGCCTTTTCTTTAACAATTTCGATTCTTGTACCCGCAGGATCATAACGTCTCCCACTGCGTGTATAGAAACCTACATCTTGGCTCTCTCCTGATGCACTAGCTGGATTCTTCTCTCCCAGGATTGTCACGTTGCAGTCGTAGTTCCAGAGAACCCTTTTGCTATCCTTATAGGGAAAGGATACGGGTTTCTGAATTATGACTCTCGACGCCATTTGCATTCCTGCTTCATTTTTCCTTAGTCGCGAAATGATCACCACAAGGTGATTAATTCTTTGGATCCCTTCTGTTGTTCGCTCTTCTGAGGCGTAAACCTCTCCTTCTTTTGATCCTTTAATTTCTTCATAAAATTCCATCTCTTTATTGTCCATCAGATTTTGTACTATGGATCTGAACTCATTGCATTCTCGGATGTCATGGCTCTCATCAGTATGAAACTCACAGTATTTTCTCGCTTCTCTGGGCCTTTCCCCTGAATGTTGTGTGATCAGACCTCCCTCGATCACTTGTTTCCAAACCCAACTTAATGGGGTTTTTACTTCTGCCACGTCGGCCTTGATTCTTTTACTCTTACTCTCAACTATAGCGTTTTCCTATTTATTAGTATGATCGGGCAATGAATTTCCTGCTACGTTGGGTCCTGGTGGGTCGTCAAACTTCACGACACCTATTTCGATCAATTTTTCTACCAACTTTTTGAACCCAGTGTAGTTCTCAATCGAATGCCCCGTTACCCCTGCGTGGTACTCACATTGGGCATTTGTGTCATACCATTTTGGGAACAGGGGTTGCATAGGCTTCAAGTAGAAAGGTGACACTACATGGGCATGAAATAAGCTTTGGTACAACTCTCTGCATAACATCGAGATAGCCGTGAATTGGACTCTTTCCGTGTTAGGTCTTGGGTTGGAATCTTTTCTCGCAGAGCCCTGATTGCTAGTAGAAACTGCCCTCGGTTGGCTCACGGTGACTGGCTTGGAATAACTCTTATTGTACACGCTCGTGTTGTTCACCTCATTTTCTTTCCTTCTCAGGACTGATTTCTTGACACTTTTCCCTGCTTCAATCTTCTCACATCTTATCACGTTTTCTATCATTTCTCCAGACATTACTATGTCTGAGAAGCTCTTAGTAGCGCTTCCCAGCATGTGGTTGATGAATGGAGCCTTCAGAGTATTGATAAAGAGCATAGTCGTTTCTTTCTCTAGAAGAGGTTGTTGGACTTACGTCGCCACCTCTCTCTATCTTTGGGCGTACTGCCCGAAGCTCTTATTTTGTTTCTTCTCCATGTTTTGTAACGTGATTCGGTCGGGTGCTATGTCTGTCACGTGGCCATATTGCTTCATGAAAACTTGTGCCAAGTCTTTCCATGAATGGATTTGAGCGTACCCTGTCACCCTTCGACAGAACATGGTAATGTGAGCTTCTGGATAGCTAGTTCTATTGCATTTTTCAAAATCTGGGGTTTTGAACTTAGAAGGGAGTATTAAATCTGGGACTAAATTTAAGTCCTTGGCGTCCATTCCGCAATCAGCGTTCTCCATTGCTTTGAGTTTTTCTTCCAGCCATCTGTATCGATTATCCAGTTGTTTTGGCAATTCTACTCTTATTTTCTCCACCTTTGCTACATTATCGAGATCAGGAACAACGGGATTGGTTGGGTTATCCCCAGGATTAAAACCCGAGCCTGTTTAATAGTTCATTGGTGCTGAAGTATCGGTTTGATACTGTTGAGGCCTGATAGTAACGGGTGCCCCTCGTGGGTATACTTCTGGTGGCGTTTGGACGTTGATTAGAGTAAAGCCCGGGGGGTAGATAGGATCCTCATTTTCGTTCGCAGTACTCTTCCCTTTTTCATGTTCTCTGACCAGCAACTGCGCCAATTGGCTCATTATATTATTTTGGGACTCTTGCATTTGTTCCCTCATATCTTGTTGTATTTTAGCTAACTGCTCTTGCATCTGCGCTTGCAATTGCTCTTGCATATCCCTTTGCATTTGTTCTAGTCTTTCTAGTCTCTGATCCATTGCTTTAGTTTTGTGACGGGTATTGTAGCGGTATTCAGTTGGTTGACTCTTTTTGGTTTCTAGATTAATTGAAATAATTTGGTTTAATTAGGGTCTTTTCATGAAATTTAATGCATATCATGAAATGTAATGCAAATGAATGAAATGAATGCAAAAAAAATGCGTTGATTCGGATTCAATTTCATTAGAACAATTTTACTAGAAGAAAAATCTCTTTACATAGAACGAATGATTACATATACAACCTTGCCTTAATGCCCAAAGCCTTAACCTTCCTAAGAAGCCGAGCTAAGTCCTGGCTTCGATCTGATTCTGATTCTTACTTTAAGCTTAATACATCAGCCTGAACTGCCAAGGTTTGTAAATGATCGGCCACCTCTCGAACTTGAGCCACAGCTTCGTTCATGACATAATCTCTATTTCTGATATGATCTTGAGAGCGGTGAAGTTGTTCTTTGCAATGTTCATTGTTTGCCTCAAGGAGCTTCACTCGAGTTTTACTATCTTGTAGTGTAGTCTCGAGTTCCTCGATTTTCCTTACTCATCGATCTTGCCTAGACTGGCCTTCAGCTTAACTACACAGTTACGGCTACGATGCCGATGTAGTGATTTTTCTAATTCAGCCACCCGAGCTTGTAACCTCTCTTTTTCGCTTTGACTTTCCAACAAACTATTTTTCAAAGTGTCTTCTCGCACTCGAACATCTTGAAACTTCTTCTCCCAATGATTGGCTCTAGTCTTTTCTTCTTTAATTTCTTGACGCCACTACTTTGACGTTTTACCCAAATCGGTAGTTCTTATTGACATACGCAGCTTTTTATAATCAGTTTTCAGACTATCTAAATGTTCCTCGACCTTGTTCTTTCCTTTCCTTAATATCTCGGCCTCTAGCTTGTGGATATCGACATCTAATCCCAACTTCATCTTCTCCTCTTCTAACTACTCTATCTTTTTTCCCAATTCGAGCTCCTTTTCTCAAAGTCTTGCTTGATGATCTCTAACTCAAACGGGACTGTTTGTAAATGTTCCTCTATCGGTCGAGCATTTTCTTGATTTGGCATTGGGATGTTGTCGTTGATTCTTTTACCCCACCACCAGTCGTATTCGGGGGTCATCATTGGACCTGCAGTGAATCCTTTCATCTTACTTGTTTGTTTCCAAACATTCGATATCTCACGAATTCTCTTTTTATAATTATCCCCTTGTATGGGAACTCGCACTGAACCAACCCTTGCGTCGCTGGTATGAATTGCCTTGATCAATATGTCTCAACACGAGTAGTGGAGTGTATCCAACGGCTCCCCATATCCCAAGTAGAGGGACCCAGTTAAAGTCACCACAGCGATATAAGATTTTATCAGGGATCATCCATGGGGCCCTCCATTCAACATCTTCAGCTTGTAGGTTCTGGAGAATCGCTATCCATTTCTCTTTGGAAAGATTATCCCGTCTTGGTATAGCCACTAATTCCTTCAATGGAGAGTAGTTTTCAGAAAAAAAACTTGATATGAGACCTTTTCTACCCTCCAAAAGTGGCTATGGAACCACGATAGAAAAAGTTATGCACATCCTATAAATCTGCCTTCACCCGCTCTCCGAAAAGCGTTCAATGATCTAAACGTTTCGACCAGGATCGCAGGGACAAGCGTGACCCCTTTATTAAGTTGAACAAACAGGTCTGAGATTGCTTCATCCACGTGTCCTAATGCCTTGGGAAAGACGACCAAACCGTAGATGCTTAAAGCAAAAACATTAACCCTCTTTTTCATATCCGGATATGCTAGAATTAGATCCCTTAAGTTCTTTCAATGAATACAAATTCCGTCTCCCTTTTGCTTAATCCAGGCTGCAATCCATTGCTTGCTCATCCCCGTGATATTCATCAGTCTCTTTACAAAGGGCGGGACGTTAGCAGCTCTGGAATAGACCTTGTCGACTTTAACTATTGAACAGCTTAGTAAGGACATATACTCTTCCACGGTAGGTACCAAATCAACTCCCCCAAAAGTGAAGCAACTGTAGGCGGGGTTTCAAAATTGGTCGAAAGCTCGGAATAAGCAGTTGTCTACCTTCAACTCGAGTAAATAGGGCAAGTCTCCGTAATTATGATAAAATAACTGGTTGATCTCGTCGTTCCAACCATTCCATATCTCTTTTAACTCTTGCAGGTCATTCTGAGTCACACTGACGCGAGTAAAATCCCACAATTCTAACTCGTACCCCTCAGTCAAACTATCATATTTTCCTTGTTGCGTCATCTCGGACCATATTCGGACAGCCGCATTGTCCTCCACTCTATCAAGAAACCCTTTTTCCATGCTAAGCTTTTCTATTTAGTAACCGAACGTGAATCAACACCTTCTTATAACGTAATGTCATGCAATAACAACAAAACATAACAAGTCAGTATATATATAAAAAAAAAACTCAAATCAAACACGAAATAATCAAGCACCTATTCGGGTAACCGCTAAGTTTTGGCATGGCTCTACCTAGAGTGGGCTCCTATGGGTCACTACATGTGGTTTGGCTCTAAAGACAGGGTACCTGAACCAACAGATTCCTTGATCTTCACCCATTATAGGCTCATATAGACCGAGTTCAATTCAGGGGAATACATTTCCTTATGGCTATACGGAGATGAAAATCTCATGAAGACATAGGTACAGATGTATCCCGAAAGCGATCCACCATCATATACGGAGGTGAAAACCTCACGAAGGATTGGTTTCTCGCTCCCACTTAAAGGGTAAGACTGGGAGGTCATGCAATACGATATGCAAAACTATTTAGAGACTCGAACCAACAAAGCAAGAATTATGACATAAGCCACAAAGATAACAGATGTAATGCAATGAAAGGATCGTATTTTAAATCAGATTTTCAATTTCGATGAAAAGATATAAATTAATCAATTTACGGCTTGACTCTCTTATTTTCCCCAGTGGAGTTGCCAAGCTGTCGAAACCATTTTTTGAAACGGAGTCGACTTTGGTTTTGAAAATGAAAAATGAAAATGAGAGTTGCCATCAATCTTTTTTGTTTAGGTGTGATCGGATCACCTCGTAATTCAATTGTTTTAATAAAATGTTTTGTTTTACTAAAACAACATTTTTGGTCTACGAAATTCGTGAAAAAGGGTTCGGGATTCGATTACGTACGAGGAAGGATTAGCACCCTCGTAACGCCCAAAATTGGTACCTAATTGATTAATTAATGTCTTAATGTCGAAATTTAAAACGGTTTTAAGATACAATCCTTTTAATAATGTTTGGATAACTCGAAGTGGATACTGAGATTCTCTTATTCCGAAGAAATGAAATATCATATCCAGCACATTAGGATAGGACATTTCAAACCTTCGATACCAAGGTTATCTCATGATTTTTGAAACTTATGCATTAAAAAAATTCTTGAAAGGATATTCAGTTATTCGGTCAAACGATAAATCGAAACCCAGCATGTTAGGGCACAATTTCTCGAATTTCCAAACACGAAATATTGCCTTATTTTTTTATTGAAGAAAACGTGGGCTGAATTTTAAAGGGATATTTGATTATTTGGCTAAATAGAAAATCGAAACCCAGCACGTTAGGGCACGATTTCCCAAATTCCCAAACATCAATCATCGCCTCTATTTTAAAGTTTAGAAAACGTGGATGAAATTTTAAAGGAAAATTTGATTATTTAGACAAACGAAAGATCGAAACCCAGCACGTTAGGGCGCGATCCCTCGAATTTCTAAACATCAATCATCGCCTTTGTTTTAAAGTTTAGAAAATGCGGACGAAATTTTAAAGGGAAATTTGATTATTTAGACAAACGAAAGATCGAAACCCAACACGTTAGGGCACGATCCCTCAAATTTCTAAACATCAAACATCGCCTTTGTTTTATAAAGCTGACTCAAAATACATTAATTTGACTTGAAATAAAATGAAATCATTAATTTTAGATCAATAAGTTGAAAATTACAATACGACAATCACGAATGAAAGGCGAAATTACAAACATGAAACAATATACATGGATAAGGTACATAAATGAGTGACAATAGTATGAAAATAAAAAAGAGCAAATTAAGATACACACAATAGTAATAAACTCACATCATACATTATGCAAATACTAACATTAATACTTGAAGGCTAATGAATTAAAAGACAATTTTAAAAGAAATACCAAATAAATTAACACGAATAAAAATTGACAAATTTTAAAATAAATAAAGAATGAATGATATGAGAGTAGGGAAATTTGAAATCATCAACATCAACAACAAATTTCATGTTTGAAAGCAAATAATAAGTGTGAACGTTTGAAATAGATAAAAAGAAGAAATAAAAAAGATAATAAATTGAATAGTGATACATGAATGAATTTCAAAATGAATATTAGACAAGTAGAAAATCAAAACACATAATATATGAAACAATTTAAAGACATGTAATGTATAGAACAATTTAAACTAAATAATAAAACTATTTTAAAATAAATAATATATAGAGACAAATTTAAGGAAAATAGCATGAACAATTTTAAATAACATGTAATAAAACAGTTTGCAATAAATTATATAAGTGCAATTTAGAATAAACATATATGGGACAATTTAATATATAATACTTGAAACAAATTAAAATAAATAAGCAGTTTATAGTAAAATAATGTATTAAAGGTGAAAGTAAAAGGTTAATGATGGAATTGCAAATTGGGATAAAATAGGAGATGAATTTAAAAAGTAAAATTCAATAAAACATGGATTAGGACCTTAATGAGCACGCGAATAACATGGGAGGACTAGATGGTTAATAACTCCGTCCCTCAAAACGCGTAGTTTTATCAGGGACCAGTATAAAATAATAAAGAAATCACAAGGGTGAATTTGAAAAAAGTAAAAAGACTGAGATACCGCATTAAGAACCACCTCAAAAGCGGAAGGACTGAGGGTGCAAATAGACCTTCAATCCAAAAACACGCGGATCCTAGGCAGTTTCAGATCGGATCTCAGGTCGGGGTGTTAAACGATGTCATTTTGGGCGTCTAATGCTTGCCCCAAAATGACGTCGTACCAGGGGGCCTTTAAAAGTCAATTTTTTTTTAAAAAAAAACTCCATTTCTTTCGTGTTTTAGAAAAAAAAAGGGAAAGGGGGGTCTTTCTCACTGGGTATCAGCCCAGAATCCGACCAAGGGGTCCGATAGGTCTCCGCCGTGGCCTCGCCATAGACGACAGCCGGAGGAGCCCAAAATCTGCTCTTTCGACCCTTTTTTCAAACCCCTTCGAATGAGTCACCTTCCGTCTACAAAGATAAAATGAACCGAAAGAAAAAGAGTGTAACACTCCGTTAACCCCAAACCGTCGCCGAAATAGGGTTACGAGGCATTACCAGACATATCAGACAACTTACAAAATAATTCACAAATAAATAATAATATTCATAATATAATATAATAGTTAAGTCCTAATAATAGACGCTAAAAGCCAAAACGTAAATTTAAAAGTGAAACGAAACTTGTTCAAATTCTCCGAAAATTTTTCGTAATTTATTTTTTTTTAAATTTCGATAGCATTTTTGCTTATTTTTACATAAAACCCCCTGCAAACTTTAAACCCAAAAACAAACCAATATCAATACTCCAACCAATGATTAAGTATACTCAATTACATCCAATTTGTATTAAAATAATAATTTAATACCTTAGTTTAAACAATATAACATGTTAGTATATATGTATAATTAATAATATTTATTTCATTTCAATTATTTAATACCAAACCTACCATTTCACAACTTTATATCATATTCATAATCCAAAACATTATAATCATTTATATACAACCAAAATCATTTAACTTAATGTATACACATAATTTATATGCAACTACCTAGTACATGCCACTTAACAAAAGGAAGAAATACATCACCAAAATGTTTTTGTTGGAGTTGGGTTTGTTTTGGATGCTAGACCGGATCCGAAACTCCAATGACCTGCGCATGGAAACAACCGTACGCTGAGTATTTCATACTCAGTGGTATTACTATAAATCAAGACTTTTTAACATTAATAAATTACAAACATCAACCATAAATTTATTATTATTTTTTAAAACTAATTATATATATAATTATATTACTTCATAAATCTTAAATTCATAATTCATTTTTTTTTCTCATACCAACTCAATTCATAATTTAATTCATACATTCTTTCTCATACTTTTCAATAGTGCCAAAACAAATAATCTCATTTTCAAAATTTCATTTCAATTATTTACCCTATTAACAAGGCTCGGACTTTGACAGATACGCGGATTCCACCCAAACACACCAGAATATCCAACCCAAATACACCAGGAATATTATAAATCCTCCATAACACACAAGTAAGGCATTAATTACCTCTTCGGATAAACCGAAGTATATAATAACAGAAACATCTTCTCGGACGAACTACAATCTCCTCATCACATCACAAATCCAATGGCATGCCATTTGTATCAAATCTAGTCCAACAAGTTTATAGGGTATTATTTTACTTTTCTAATTTCAATTTCATTTACACAAAAATTTTCAATACTCAATCATTTCAAATATCTATTATCTTAATTCATATACAAATTAATTTTCACACATACTTATATTTAAATTTAAATATAATACTTACCTTATCTTTATTATTCCATATCTATAAATTCAATATACATTTAATAAATAGTTTGAGTTATAGTAATACAAACTCGGAATACGAGTTTACTCCTCAACGATTTTTTCTTTTCCTTTGGATGCCGATGCCTCGTTTTCCTTGTTAGCTATGAAAAAAATATAATAACAATTTACATTATTAATTACAGCATTAATTTAATAATTAATTGAATTTTTATTCAATTTATTCTCTAATTATCATTTAATCCTAATTAATTCTTTTATTTGTTTAACTTAATTTATACTTCATTTCTACTCAATTTCCTTCCATGTTCACTCTAACAATCTAATGTTCATTATAAAACCCTAATTTAAAATTTCTTTCAATTTAATTTCCTAAAACACAAAACTTATAGCTTCTTTTACAATTTAATCCCTTTTTCAATTTCTAACTTAAAATTCATTCAATTAAATCCCTAATTCTTCTTTTTCTTCAACATGAACTTTGTTTAAAAGCTTTTAAATTTTCAAACTATCAAATTAATTTCATCAAAACCTTGTTTTAAGACTTCTAAAACATCAAAATTAAATAGAAATGACTTAAATAACTTACCAATCAAAGCTTTAAACGTTAAACTCTTAGTTTTTCCTTTTTCTTTTCTTTCCCCTTTTCTTCCTGCTCTGTTTCGAATGTCTCTGTTCTTTCTTTTCTATGTTTCTTTTTATTTCATTCTTTTATTCTTTTATTTACTTAATTAACATATATTATAATATATTTATTTTAAATATCTATTAAGCATTTAATTATATACACACAAGTGTACACCATTAATACCATACATTTGTCACTATTTTTTTTCACACAAGTATTTAATAATTTAATAATTTAATTAACAAATATCTTTTACTTTAATATTAAGTAACTTAATTATTTTATTACAAGTGTACATATATCTATTTATTACAAATGTACCAATATTTTTATTACAATTGTCATTATTCAATTTGTTTGTCAAACAAAAATCTCATAAATTAATTATTTAATTAATAAATATCTTTAACTTAATATAATAATAATAATTTAATATAAAACCATACTAACAATTAATAATAATAAAATCTTAGATTTTTTTAATGCATATGGCGCCTGATCTTTTGTAAATGGCTTAATTACCATTTTAATCCTTTTTATTTTCTATTACTTTAGAATTAAACTTTTACCCCTTATTCAATTTAGTTCTTTTTACTAATTTCTCTAAATTAAGCTAAATTCACTTAATTAAAATCTAATTAGACACGCTACTAAACTCATAAATATTTCTAATAAGTATTTTCGAACTTATTTCACTAAGGCGGAAGCCCTATAACTCACTTTTCCCATGCCCGTGAATTTTGGGTCATTATAGAGAGCCCTAAAAGACTTGATTCCTTTAAGAAACCGTCACGATCGAACCCCAAACTGAGCCCTAAAGGCTCCGGGTTTTCGACGCCGGAGAGAAACTCAAACCCGAGAGGCTTGGTAAGTTTCGTTTTTTGCTTTATTTTCCTTACAAACGAAAACAAAAATATTAGAGGAAATAATCACTTATTTTTTTCAATATTCTTTGTTTTGATTGATATCTATACATGTGTGTAATCTTACAACATTTAGTTTCTGAGTTTATATAGCCGAAAAATACACTCGACTTAATATTATAGCTATTGCCTATGCCTTTGCTGTTTTCTTGCTTCGTTTCTGCTCTATTTTTGCCTTTTTGTTCTATTGTTTTGCTTTGTTTCCTTTTTTGTTTTCTTTTGCAGGCGCACAATGGGTCAACGGGGCCGTAGGTGGCCGTTTTGGTGCAACATTGCAGGCAAAGCCAAACCTTGGGCGGTGTGCATGCCGAGGGCACACATGGAGGGGGCACGACGCGAAGGTGATTCAGAAACCCTAGGGTTTCTGAATTGTTTTAGGCCATTGGCCTATAGGAATTGGGTTAGGGGTTTGGGTTTGATATGGGTTTGTGGTCTTAAGTTGTAATAAGGACTATTAGCAATTGTTTTATTTGGGACTATTTAGCCCGGCAAATTTGGCCCTTTTTAAAGTCTTTGCTTCATTCTCGTTACATGATAACGAGCAGAGAGTGGCAGCTGTAAATGCCCAAATTTGACCGGGCCTTAATAATAACAGCCCAAAACAAATAAACCCTAGCCCATTCCTAACATTTTCAGAAAACAAAGAGAACCTTAGCCCCCAAGAGCTTCAGCCGCCGCTCCTCCCATGTGACTTGTTAGCGCGTCCACCGTCCGAAGTGGCCTTCTTGCACCAGAATAGCTCACCAACTCCTCTGCCACACATGCAAACAAGAAAAAAAGAGGACAAAAAGGAGCAAAAAACAGTAGTAAAAACAAAAGATAACAGTAGGAGAAAATCACATGTAATTGGCTATAAAGACGAAAGAAAAAAGTTTCAGAAAAAGGGGGGGAAGCAATATTTTCTAAAGGATTTTCATTTCGTTTTTCTTTGATTTCTCCCATGTTTATTTTATTTTATTTTCTCTTATATACGAACACTCATATACAAAAAAAAAATCAATACAAACTCACAAAGCAATCAAAAAACAAAAGTTTCTAAAGAAGGTGGTGCCTTTATCTGTTGTTCATTCTTTTTTACTGTTATTTTTCCTTATTTTCATTAGCTAGAAGAAAGAAAATACAAAAAGGGGAGGAAAAGAGAGCGAAAGACTCACCTGGTGGTTCATCCGTAGCCACCACGGTGGCTTTTTCGCCGGAATCGGTGTTCTAATGAAGGGAGAGTAAGAGAGAGTTGAGTGTTACAAGCCCAATTTACCCGGCCCAAAACCAAATACCCACACCCAAACTAATGGCCCAATTAAAGAAACCATAGCAGCCCAAAAAGCCCAACACCTAAACTAAACACAAAAAAACCCTAGCCCCTAGCCACTGCCTCTGCCATGCCGCCACCCTAGCCTTGTCAGCCACCTGCTCCACCACTTGTCAGCTACCTGTCACCACTACTTGCACCTGCGAAACATCAGAGAAGAAATGACAGCAAACAAGTAGTAAAAAAATTGTAATGAAATCGGGCTATGAAAGCCCCAAAAATTGTAAATTTTTTGGACTTTTTCTTGCTTGAAAATACAAAAAAATCACAGTAAACATTGAATACAAAGAAAAGTACAGATTCAAACATCAAACCAAAAATCTCTAAAATAGATTCGGAGAAAAAGTAGGATCTACAAGGGAAAAGGTTGCTTCTTTTTTCTTTTTATCTTCCTTTTTTTTCCAAGCTATTCATAAACGCATATATATTTTCTCCATTTTTTTCTTTAAAAAATCAGTAGAATATAAAGAAATAAAAAAATAATAATACCTTTTTGAAATTTCCAGCCACTTTGGCCGGAACCTAGACTCAGTCCAGAGAGAAAGAGAGCATTTCAATTTTTTTTAAGGAACAAAGGGGAAATGATTTTTTTTTCAAAAAAACTAACTTATATAGGCCACCAAAACGACGTCGTTTTGGAACTGGCCTTAAACAACCAAAACGACGTCGTTTTGACCTGGACTGGATCGACCCGACCCTACCCGCCTAGGATCCTCGTGTTTTTGGAAAATGGGCTATTTGCGCATTTAGCCCTTCCGCTTTTCTACAATTTTATGATTAAGACTTTTGTTATTTTTAATTTTGCCCGGTAATTTTGTTTTTTCTTCATTTTGGTCCCGTGTAAAATGCTGCGTTTAGGAGGGAGGGGGTATTTTCTCCTTTGGTCCCTCCATGTTATTTGCGTGTTCGGATAGGTCCCGCTTTTATGTTTTTATTTCAAATTCGCCCCAAATTTCTACTTTAAGTTCAATTCAGTCCTTTTAATCATTTTTTGCTGTTCTATTATTTATTTATTTATTTTTTACTTTTACTATTATTGTTATTATTATTATATAGTAGTGCATACTTTTTATTATATACGTATATGTATATATATTTATATATAGTATTATTTTTTATTACTTTATTTTAATATTTTAATTATATTTTCTTTTTGTATTTCAATACTATTATTATTATTATTATTATTATTATATAGTAGTGTATAATTTTTATTATATATGTATATGTATATATATTTATATATAGTATTATTTTTTATTACTTTATTTTAATATTTTTATTATATTTGCTTTTTGTATTTCAATATTATTATTATTATTATTATTATATAGTAGTGTATACTTTTTATTATATGCGTATATGTATATATATTTATATAGATAGTATTATTATTTTTTTATTACTTTATTTTAATATTTTTATTATATTTGCTTTTTATATTTCAAAATTATTACTATTATCATCATTATTATTATTATTAATATTAGTGTATATTTTTATTATATATGTATGTATATGTATATATATATAGTATTATTTTAATTACCTTATTTTAATATTATTTATTATATTATATTTGCTTTTTTTGTATTTCATTATTATTGCTAGTATTATTATCATTATCATCATTATTAATATACATATATATACGTGTGTATTTTTCATGTGCATATTAGTATTTTTTACCATTATTACAAATATACTATTTCTTTTATTATTTTATTAGAACATTATTTATTATTATTATTTTCTTTATTGTGAATATTATTGTTATTTTTGTGCTAATATTATATTTTGATATTTTCCATTAATTGTATCATCGTTCGTATTATTTACGAATTCCTATTACAAATGATATTATTTTTTTTATGTTTTTTAATAAATAAGGCAACGTACCGATTTCAACACTAAGTCACTGATTTCACCGCTATGTTGGGTGGACATCATTGGCTCATGTTAAAAACGAGACGTCCTTCTAAAAAACCAAAAATTTTGAATTTTCATATTTCAATCGGATCGCGATTAAATATTAAATTAAACTCGTATTTTTGAGAATTAAGACAACGCGTGTTTAACAAGATACTAATTTTGGGAGTCGCGAGGGTGCTAATACCTTTCTCGTGCATAACCGACTCCCGAACCCTATTTTTCTCTGGATTTTCACGTAGACCCAAATTTGGCCTTCATTTTTGTTCAAGAATAAATTTTCTTTTCTAAAAAAGATGATTTATTAGGTGTCCGATCACACCTAGAAAAAAGATCGGTGGCGATTCCTTTTCTCTATAAAACCGAAATTCCATTTTCAAATTTTCAAATAATCGCCTTAACTAGTGACCAAAGCAAAATTTTTACGTCGCTACAGCTGGCGACCCCGCTGGGGAGCTCTTTTTTTGAGAGTCGAGTCTAGAATTAAACGCGTGTTGTCAAAATTTTCAAAATTCCTTGTTCAAATTAATATTTAGTCGTGATCCTTAAATTTTGTTTTTGAAAAGTCATGTATTTGCATTATGTCGTAAATATTCTTCTAACTTGTTTTGTCTTGTTGTTTTTCAGCTCTAAGTTTGTATGGTTTTAGTTTTTTAGTTTAGTTTTTAAATAAAACGTAAAGGTTTGTGAGTTTCTTCCCACACACCGTGCACTTACATTTTTGCATAACATGAGCTCTCTACCCGGGTTCCGTCCGCTTAAGTGGAAGTAAACGCCATGCCTTCGTGAGTTAACTCATCCCTCCGCACAGGCTAGTGAATACTTCCGGGTTACATACGACTTATGCTTTCGTGAGTTAACTTGTCCCTCTGCATAGGCATAAGTAAATGTAATCCCTCGAATTGAACTCGTGAGCCTGTGATGGGCTACGACCGAGGCTTCGTACTAGTCTTAGTAGATGATAGTACGAATAATTCGAGTACCTGTCTAAGACCCAAACCGCATATAGTGAACCATACGAGTCACCTATTTAGAGCCATGCCGAACCTCTGTCCGTTAATAGTCACCAAAATAAGTACATAGGAGAAATGCCTCTTACCTTTCATTTCTTTTACATTTATACTTTGCAAAGGAATCGAGTCTATTGGACCGGGTAACTTAATTTGTTAGATTCTCCACAGTTTTTTCTCTATTCATATTTATTGTGATTACTAACCAAGGTTGTTTATTTTTATTTTTATGTTTCATCATGCATCATAGGCATCTTGATTAGGAAGGTGTTGATTAGAGATTGGTTGTCAAAAACGGGTTTCTGATGGAGGAGTCAATTACGCAAGTAACTGAGAAAAATGTCATGGTTCGAGACTGGTCTTTGAAAACTCAAAAAGCGAAAGGGGACAGTTTAACGGAAGGATGTATCTCCAATCTTCCCGAGCAAGTAACTTCAAATGCTTGTCAGAATAACCTCGAGGATTTGACTCAGATTTGGAAATAGTGGATTCAAACACTAGGGGTATCTTCATCGAAAAGTACGGTGCTATAGCTCACTTGATCGCCGTTAACATAGACGAACAACTGATTCAAGCCATGGTTTGATTCTGGGATCCAACTTACCAGTGTTTCACTTTCAACCAGGAAGATATGACTCCGACCATAGAAGAGTATGTTGCCTTGCTTCGCATTGACAATGTACAATTCAGCAAGATATATGTGAAAGAGCCCAAACCAATGACCTTCAAGAAAAAGTTAGTGAGGTTGACGGGAATGACTAATATGTGGGCTAAAAAACAAATAAAGAAAAAGAACGAAGTTAGTTGTGTTCCGTGGTTTTCTCTACGAGACTTAGTTTAAAACCATCCAGATATTGTGAAGAGGATGTGTGACAGCCCTAATTTGACCCTAGTCAGAATGTGGTTTCGGGACCACAAAATCGAGTCATAAAAATTTATTAAAAATTTAATTAAATATATTCAATGTGTGATAGTGCATGTGTGAAAATTTGGTGTTTTGATTTAGTCCTATGAATGTGGATTTTACTTGAAAGGACTTAGTTGAGAAACTTAGAAAATATGATAGGTAAATATTGTAAGGACTAAATAACTACAAAGTGTGAAAGCTTGGGTTTGCATGTCAAAATGCCCAAAAATCTAATAAGTGGCCGGCCAAGTAATGATGCCCCTCCACTAAGTTTAATTAATTATAATATTTTTTTTATAAAAAAAAAGATGAATAAAGAAGAAATGGAAGGAGAGAGAGGGTGTTCATCTTCTTCTTCTTCCAAAGCCAAAAGAAAAGAAAGAAACCAAGGCAATTCGACATTTTCTTCTTGCTAGTAGGAGGTAAGTTTGAAGTGTTGGGTTAAATCTTTTTATATGTTTAAGTTAGTTTGTAAAATGCATTTTGGCAATGTTATAAAAAAAATAATTCAAACTTCTATGGTGGTTTGGGCACTAAGCCGTATATCAAGTGCTAGAATTTGGGGTTGTTTTAATATGGTATTGAATAGGTAGATGATGGATTGGATTTGAACTTGTTGAACTAGTAGTTGGGAAATTCTTTGTGCATTCGGCCATAAGGGGGTTTAAATGGAAGGTCCATTTTAATTGTTATGTCCTTGTATGAAAATGGTTTATTATTAAGGCCGAATGAATCATGATAGATGAGTTGAAATGTAAAAAAAAAAAAAATCATGTTATGAGATAATTTGAGTAATTGACCGAAACATGGGAGAGGGGGTAAGACTTATATTTTCATGTTTTAGGAGTGAAAGATATAATGAAAATGTACTAGGTTTAAGGTGCATATTTTAGTCTAGGTGTTGTGGAGAATTCAGTTAAAATAGTTGGTATATGAATGCCGAATTTAAATTATGATCATGGGAGTGATTATAATGGGCATTAAGATATTGAATGTATGAAATTAGAAGTATATGGTCAAAGTTTTTATAAGGTTAAACCATGTGTTAAATGAAAAAATGATGAACAATTGTTATTTTGGTAGAGATAATATATTCGGCCTTGAGGCATTAGATGAACATTAGTTGAAGTTTTAATGTCTTGAACAATGACGGTTGTAAGACGTAGTGAGAATCATTAATATTATTGGATATAAATAGCTAGCAAGGTGATTAAACTAGTTACTTTATTTATTTTTAGCTCAAGAACTTAAAGGAGGGGAATCAAGCAAGGGCAAAGCGAAGAGTATCGAGTAGCCGATTGGAACTGTTTTATCCAACACAAGGTAAGTCTATAAGCAATTAAGGTTGGTTATTCTATACATAATTGGTATATACATATCATGAAGAAATTACTCTCGTTTACATATTCTTTTGATTGAAAGGTGGGTGGCCGATTATATTTAGTTAATTAAATCAATCACTTTGTTATAACGAAATGACCTTGGCACTATGTGTGCAGATTTGAATGGCACTATGTGTGCGGATTTGTATAGCACTATGTGTGCGGATTTATACGGCACTATGTGTGCGGATTTGAATCGTCGATATGTGTATGGATTATTAAGGCACTATGTGTGCGGGTTAACATGGCACTATGGGTGCAAATTTCCTTGATGGAGCACTGCGTGTCCGAAATCCGTTGTTGATAAAATAAATACAGGAACTAAAAGAAGAAAAAAAAACTATTGTTAAAATAAGAAATGGGAGACATGAAAATTGAAACATATATGCGTGAATGCATCTATTTCATCATATTTAAATATGGGAGGAAAGAATTAAAGTATTCGATTATATAATACTTTGATTTAATAGTAATAGTTGACTAGTAGTTGAATTGATGATTTAAATAATATATGGACCTTTTTAGTTTCTATTCCGGCACACTAAGTTAATTGTTGCATTTTATTGCTTATGACTTACTGAGTTGAAAACTCATTTGGTGCTTTTACTTGTCTCTTATTTAGATTTCTTTGACCCATTTTGTGTGCTTGGAACCATTGTCGAAGTCATCACACCAGCTTGCAACATTTTGGTACCCTCTTCTTAGTTGATCTAAATGAACATTTCGGCATGTATAGGCTAATATGTATTTTGTTTGAACTTTGATATGTATACTTCCAGCCATGTGAATATGGCTTAAATACTAAGTTTGAATTTGGTTATGTTTAATCATGGTATAATTCATCTTGGTTATGATGTGTAATGCTATTAATGAATTACATATATACACAAATGTTTGAGTGTTGAAAATGATAAGAAATATTGATTATATGTTTTTGGGGTGGTTCAATTATGACACATTTATATAGGTGATTAATTGTAATTTGGCTATTGTATTTGATCTTAGTATTTAATTTGAGATAGCATAATGGTTCGTCTGGTTATGTCTGAACATAATATAAAATCGTATGATATGGTTGTTATAAGATGAACTTAATGAAATGAAGATGATAGAAGTAGATGCATGAAAATTTTTGAATAAGTATTCGGTTTGGTAATATATCGTAACCCATTCCAGCGATGGAAACGGGTTAGGGATGTTACATTTTAAATTGGTATCAGAGCTATGGTTTAGTCGATTCTAGGACTACCGTAGCACATATGAGTCTAGCTATACATGCTATAATGCTAGGATATGATAGTGTGATGACTTCTGACTGTTGAAATTGTTGTTTTGATTAGTAAATGGAATCCACTCCAGAGAGAGCCTTAGCGGATGACGTTGAGAGTGTAGCGCCTGCTCCCACGCAAGGGACAGTGCCTGTTGAACATCAACCATCTGCGAGTAATCAAGATGATGGGGCTAAACAAGCCTTATTTACCATGATAAATGAGTAGGTTGCACAATATTCCCGAACAAACCCGGTTGCTCAGCAATTCCTGAATTTAAATAATCCTTCTCCGGTGCCTATAATACCAGCAACTACTGATCCTATGAGGCTGAGTAAACCTCCTGTTGATTTGATTAGAAAACGTGGGGCCGAGGAATTTCGAGCCACCGCTACTGATGACGCTGAAAGGGCTGAGTTTTGGCTTGATAATACCATCCGTGTTTTTGATGAGCTATCTTGCACATCCGATGAGTGTCTAAAGTGTGCCATATCCTTATTACGCGATTCGGCCTACTATTGGTGGAGAACCTTGATTTCGATTGTTCCAAAGGAACGAGTCACTTGGGACTTCTTCTAGACGGAGTTTCGTAAAAAGTATATCAGTCAACAGTTCATTGATCAAAAGCGCAAAGAATTTTTGGAGCTTAAACAAGGCCTTTTGACGGTATCCAAATATGAACGTGAGTTTGTAAGGCTCAGTCGATATGCTTAGGAGTGTGTAGCTGATGAAGTTGCCATGTGTAAAAGATTTGAAGAGGGATTGAATGAAGATTTAAAGCTACTGATGGGTATTTTAGAACTAAAAGAATTTGTAACACTGGTTGAACGAGCCTGCAAGGCTGAAGAGCTTGGAAATGAGAAAAAGAAAGCTGAAACTGAAGCTAGAGATTTTCGCAAAAGATCGATGGGTAAAACTTCTTTCTCGGCTGTAAAGAAGTTCAGAGATGATACTAATAGATCAAAGACGACTGCAGGAATTTCTATTAAGGAGCGACCATCAACGGACTCTCGAGCTACTTCGGTTGCTAGTGTTGGCAACAATCGGCAAGAAAAACCCAAATGTCCACAGTGTGGAAGACGACATGTAGGTGAATGTTGGGGTAAATCTATTAACAGAGCCTGTTATAGATGCGGTTCGCGGGATCATTTCGTTCGAGATTGCACGGAACCTGACAAGAAAAATAAGATGCAAGGTGGGAGATCGAGTGGTACAACAACTAAAGGTAGACCACTGAGAAATACAGGAAGCATGGGTGGTAATCAGAGAGGGACTATTGATACGGCTGTTCGATCTGAGACTCGTGCCCCTGCCAGAGCTTATGCCATCCGTGCACGAAAAGAGGCATCCTCCCCTGACGTTATCACTGGTACATTTACTCTCTATAGTACTAGTGTGCTTGCTTTAATTGATCCTGGTTCAACTCATTCTTACGTATGTGAAACATTAGCATCCGGTAACACTCTGCCTGTTGAGTTTACTGAGTTCGTAATTCGAGTGTCGAATCCCTTAGGTCGATATGTGCTTGTCGACAAGGTGTGTAAGAAATGCCCCCTAATAATCCGAGGTTCCTGTTTTCCAGCCAATTTGATGCTTTTACCGTTTGATGAATTTGATGTTATTCTCGGTATGGATTGGTTGACTGTACATGATGCAGTTGTAAACTGCAAAAGAAAGACCATTGATTTGAGATGTACAAATAATGAGATAATCCGAGTTGAGTCTACTGACCTGAACGGATTGCCAGCAATAATATCCTCGATGTTGGCTCAGAAATATGTGAAAAAGGGGTGTGAAGCATATCTTGCGTACGTACTTGATAGCAAAGAGTCAGAAAAGAAACTTGAATCAGTGCCAGTGGTTTGTGAGTATTCAGATGTTTTTCCTGAGGAATTATCGGGATTACCACCCGTTCGAGAGGTAGAATTCGGCATCGAACTTGTACCTGGGACTACACCAATTTCGAAAGCTCCATACAGTATGGCACCAACGAAATTGAAAGAATTGAAAACTCAGTTGCAAGAGTTGACGGATAAAGGTTTCGCTCGACCGAGTTTCTCACCGTGGGGTGCACCAGTATTGTTTGTGAAAAAGAAAGACGGAACCATGAGAATTTGCATCGACTATCGTCAATTGAATAAAGTGACAATAAAGAACAAATATCCATTACCGCGTATTGATGATTTGTTTGATTAGCTGAAGGGAGCCTCAGTGTTTACAAAGATAGATTTGAGATCGGGTTATTATCAGTTCCGAGTCCGAGACTTAGATATACCTAAAACTGCTTTCAGAACCAGATACGGTCACTATGAGTTCTTAATGATGCCGTTTGGGCTCACTAATGCCCTTGCGGTATTTATAGACTTGATGAATCGGATTTTCAAACAATATTTGGACCGGTTCGTAGTTGTGTTTATTGACGACATTTTGGTCTATTCGCGAGATGAAATCGAACATGCCGAGCACGTGAGATTAGTGTTGCAGATTTTGCGGGATAAGTAGTTATATGCTAAGTTCAGTAAATGTGAGTTCTGGTTGAGAGAAGTTAGCTTTTTGGGACATGTGGTATCCGCATCGGGTATTCGAGTTGATCCGATCAAAATTTCAACCATACTCGATTGGAAACCTCCGAGAAATGTTACTGAAGTTCGGAGCTTTTTGGGACTTGTTGGTTATTACAAACGGTTTGTAAAGGGTTTCTCGATGATAGCCACACCAATGACGAAACTACTTCAAAAAGATGTTAAGTTTGAATGGTCAGAAAAATGTCAGGAAAGTTTCGATCAATTGAAAACCTATTTAACTGAAGCTCCAGTGCTAGTGCAGCCCGAATCCGGTAAAGAGTTTGTCATTTACAGTGATGCATCCGGTAAATTTGACCTAACAAATTTAAGCTATAATCAAGAATAAAATTTCAAATTTTAATAGATATAGAAATTAAAATTGACCAATATAAAATTTTACAATAATTCCTATTATCAATTATGATTTATTTTATATAAAAAATCAATAAACATAATCAGATTAATAACGAATTTATTTGTGTACATCAAATTTTCAATTCAATCCTATTATATAATTATAATAAAATATATAATAATTCGATTTGAAATGCGACCCTAAATATTTGTGGTTTAAATGGCCCCAAATATTCCATTTGAAAGGGTTGTTCAAAAAAAAAAAAAGAAAGGGACTTCTTTCTCTCATATCCTAGACCAAAACACTTTTCCCTTTTTTTCTTCACCACCGTTGATACTCTTTATCAACAAATCATGTGGAATTTGTGGCAACAAAAAAAAGGATAGGAAGGATCATGGATACAAAAAAATAAAGTAAAAGAAAAGCTGTCTTTTTGTTTTAAATTTTGTTTTTTCCATGGTTTGGTTTGGTCTTAACTCTTAAGTGATCAATTCTCATGAGCAGACTCATATTTTGTGAAGAAATATGATGTGATAAAGGAAGCTTCTCTTTGCTTACTTGCTATTTCATGAGCCACCAATCACCATCACAACCAAAAGTGTGATGAGTAGGGTCGAGTTGTTTTTCAGTTAAATTTGTTTTTTCTTTTTTGGTTTGTTTTTAAGGATTGTTGGTGAAAGTGATAGCAGAAGTTTAGGGTGATTTCCCGTAAAAGTATCATAGAAGCTCTTGTATTAGGAGTTAAAATGTATTTGTTCTCTTTACTCAAATAATAGGTAAATTAGTTTTTATATGTTAAATCAAAGAGTAAATCAGTATTTTCTATTAAATATTTAATATATTTTTACTAATAAAACTGGGGTGGTTAACGTATAAAGATTAATTTTTAACAGTAGAAATAGATGAAATTTTTAACAAAATGACTAAATTACTTATTGATCTGACGTACAAATATTAATTTGTCCATTTTTTATTAGATGGTACAAAATGCAATCCAACTCTTAATATAAGAGCCTCCATAATAACTATTACCAATAATTTGTGTCTAATGGTGTTGAAATCCACTTAATCTTTTTAGGATTCAAGTTTCTTTTAGTGTTGATTGAAGGGGAGATTTTATAAAGAGTATCAAAATCGTTGAGGGTCTCACTTGGAGAGTACTCTAATAAGTATGTTAAAATTGAGTTCTAGAACCTTGTAGGATGCTATAGGATGTGATTTAATGGGGCTTGGCTTTCATTTGATTAGACCTAAAGAGTTAATCACTGGAGTTGAGCAATCTTGTAGCTTCATTGGATCTCGTTCTTGATTTTCAAATTACTAAATCTTTAGAACTTGACTGTTTTGCTCAATTTTGGAATAAAATAATCTCTTAATTGATCTCGAACTTCCTTCTTATTACCATACACTCAAGTAATCTAAAATGAGTTGTTTAGAAAATGAGACACATATGACATTTTTATTAACAAAGATTGGGGTGACCAAAGGTCCAAATGTGCCCACCACATTGTAAAATCCCATTTCCCAACTTAATTACACATAAAATTTAAGGTCTTCCTAGTTTCCATTAAAAAAAACCCCCCTTAAATTGGTTTTATATTGCTAGATCAAGTGATCAATGTAAGCAGGTCAATTTGCCCGGCCCATTGCAAACACAAAACAAAAACAAAATAAACAAAAAAAAAACAAGTATAAAACCCAAATAAAACTTTAATGTCCTATTACAGTCCAAATCGTTACAATATTCCATAGCCCAAATACAAGGGCCCAATAACTGGAACAGGCCCAAACGGCCTAAAAATTGAGCCAAGTTTCGGCAAACCCTAAGTCACCCCCTTTCTCCTGCGCCGTAACAGCAACCGGACAACAGCTCTATGCCTCCGTACGCCCCAACGTTTCAGTAGCCACGCCACGCCCCCGTACACACACCAACGCACGCCCGTACCTGCAAGAAGACAAACAGAGCAGTAGCCAATACGAAAGCAAAGAAAAAATTGTATTTTTTCTTTATTTTTTGATTATTCGGCTATAAAGCCAATGATTTCCGACTGTAAATCTCTTTTTTTTACACAAGCAATACAAACGAACGCATATTAAGCACACGAAAATACAAAATACAAAAAAATAAAGCCGAAATTTTCGAGAGGTGATTTCTAGTTCCATTTTCCTTTTCTTTTTTCGAATAGATCCTCTTCTTCGAGGTTTGCATGTGTTTTAGCAGAAGGAAATAAGAAAATGGAAGAGTTTACCTGATTACATCTTTGGTTCCGTCGTCGGGGTCCCTCGGGCATGGAAACGGAACCAAAAAAGGGGGCTTTGGGTCTCGGCGGTGGTGGAGGCACATTATGTGCCGGTGAAACCCAAGAGTCGGCCCTAGGGGATGAAAGTTGCGGCGCTGAAACCCTAATGATTGGGTATTTGGCCTGCAACTGGGAAAAATGGCAAAATGCCATTAATTTTCTTTAAGTCTTAAGCAAAAGACGAAACGGCGCCGTTTCAAGGGGGAGGGTCCGCGCGTCGACCCGCTCCAGGACCCGAACCAGCGCCTATACGCAGCAAATGGGTTATTTTCGAGTTGAGTCCCCCCTTTTTTGCGTGTATATTCAATCACGCCTTGGCTGTTCCGTTTTGTTTTCTTAATTTAGCTCATTAATTTGCATGCATTTTCACTTTAGTCCGCAGTACAATGTTGCGTCTTGGGGGTCTGAATCATTTCCACATTTAGTCCCTGCGCATTCGCACTTGTTACAAGCTCCCCCCTTTGTCATTTTGGCATTTGTTCCCATTTATACTTTGTCCCTCTTATTTTAATTCTCTTTTAATTAAGTCCCTTCTCTTTATTTATTCATTTTATGGCTTATTATCAATTTTTTTAGACGCATTCAATTGTTTTTATCCTTGTTTACTTATTGTTCTTTATATATTTTAATGATTTGATTTCGTTTTTTTAATCCCTTTTATAATGTTTTTCACATACACTACTGTATATACATAATACTTTATATGAAAGTTATTTTTTCTTTATTTCATATATATTATTATTAACCTTATATTTTTTATACATATGGTTTTTTTTAAGTTTATTCTTATATTTTATTATGTAGTCCAACGTAATATATCTCTTAAATTATTATCATACATATGTACATATTTATTGATACTCATTTTTTAATTTATATATATATGTTACTAAATCCATGTATTTTATACATGTAGTTCTCCTTATATATAAGCATGTTTTTTTAAATCTATTATGTATATAATATATAATAAGACTAATTTAGCCCTATACATATCATCACATCTATGTTATTTTACATGTATTTGTTTTTAAACCTATATGTATATATATTAATACGCCTATTACTTTAATAGATTTTTCTATTTTAAAATACTTTTTGTTTCATAATTTGTCGAGTATTTTCTTCATGTATATATGAAATAATTTTGGAAACTTCATTTTTTTGTAATTATAAAATTATTATTTTTGAGTGTATTTATATATATCATATTGCTTTTGTGTTTTACATATAGCCTATTATCTAAATATTTTGATATAATGGCATGTGTATAATTTTTAGACTATTTTAAATTTATATATATATATCTTATTATTAATCTCATGTTCTTTTTTTTATAATAAACTTGCATGTACATATGTTTCATAAATCTATTTTGTGTATTATGTCTTGTCATATATCTTCATTATCATTCTTTTATATTATATATTATTTAAATCATCATGTAGTTTGTTAACTTTTAAATGTATTTGTGTTTAAAATATTTTACATGCAATTAGATTCAAACTTTCATTCTATAATATCAGTTTCAAAAAAGGTTATATATATATCCTTAGTTTTATACAAGTTGGTCAACCTATATTTTATATGTCCGTTTATTCGTCCTTATTGTGAAATAGTTTTATACCATATTGCTTCCTTGATTTGCATTTTGTTTTGTGCCTCTAATGATTTTATTATGCCATGTATGCTGTCCTTGCATTTTATTTATTCATTATTATCATGTTAATTATTTTCCATGTATGATTGAAGTTGGGTTATATCTTTAAGTTAATTATATTTAATTGCTTATTCCGCTAGTTGATTAATATTCTCATTCATCAAGTATGGTATCTCATATGTGCCTATTAACTCATATCATCGTTTTCCACCTTATTTTTGAAATGTGGTTTCGTAAAATTCAGATTTTTATGATTAATTTCGTCTTATTTCAAATCAAATTAAGACGTTTTAAGCTAGTTCACGATTATTTAAAACGAATGCGATATTCGATATTTGACAATTCGTGGAATCGTGCCCTAACGTGTTGGGTTTCAATTTCTCGTTTGCTCAAAGTAATCGAAAGTCCCTTCAAAATTTCACTCATATCTTCCAAAAATCCTTTAAAACGAAGGCAATACTCGGTGTTTGACAATTCGGGAATCATGCCCTATCGTGCTGGGTCGTGATTTCTCATTTATTCAAAAACAATCGAATATTCTTTTAGGTTTTCACTCATGTTTATTAAAAACCTTTCAAAACGAAGGCGATGTTCTATGTTTGGCGATTTGAGAATCGTGCCCTATCGTGCTGGGTTGCGCTTTTTCATTTATTCTAAACGATCGAAGATCCCTTCAGAATTTCATTCACGTTTTCTAAAAACCATTTAAAACGAAAGAAATGTTCGATGTTTGGCGATTCGGGGAATAGTGCCCTATCGTGCTGGGTTGCAATTTCCAGTTTGTTCAAAATAATCGAATGTTTCTTTGAAATTTCACTCGTATTTTTCTAAGGCGAGGCAATGGTCAATGTTCGGAAATTCGAGGAATCGTGCCCTACTGTGCTAGGTTTCGGTTTTTCGTTGGACTAAATGGTTGAGCATCCTTTTGTGATTTTCAAATTATAAACTTTCGGACGTTGAAACAAGAAGATTTTTGACAACCAACTCGGGTTACTCAAATATTATTAAAAAGGAACCACATTTCAAAAACATTTTTTAATTTTAGACATAAGGACAGTATTTAATTGATTTGGTACCAATTTTGGGCGTAGTGAGGGTGCTAATCCTTCCTCATACGTAACCGACTCCCAAGCCCGGTTTCTCATATTTTCGTAGACCAGAATCATTGTTTTAGTAAACCAAAATGTTTTATTAAAATAACCAAATTCTCAGGTGATGATCGGTGGCGACTCCATGTTTTGTTTTCAAAAGTCGATTCCCCCACTTTTTTTTCATTAAATTTAAAATTTTGAAATAAAAAAAGGGTGGTTTCAACAATCAAAATAAGTGTTCCAACTTAAAGCCTTCATTCTCTACCTCAATTGTCCAAAGCAACCGACGGATATTTCTATCTTCGTTAGTATCCTCATCATTATCAGTATCACTTGAATCTCTATTTCTTTTTATCCATGGTGAGAAACTTGATGCATTATTGATTTGGTTAAAATATGTCGCAATTACTTTTATTTTTAGGAATTTAATTTTTTTTATTTTTTTAAATTTATGTTCAATTGTTAATGATATTAAAATTATTTTATTAAATTTATTATTTTGATATTTTAAAATTAAAAAAAAACCTCACATGATAGTTAGACCTGCTCATGAGTCGGGCCACCCGGCCCGAAGGCCTGCCCGAAATGTGGGAGGGCTTGGGCAAAAATATAGGCCCAAAAAATGGGTTTCGAAAAAAAATAAGGTTCGTTTAAAAAATGGGCCAGGCCTTGAGTAAAACATTTTTTGGCCCAGGCCCGGCCCGAATTCCTGAGCCTCAGGGCACGCTGAGGTATTTTCAATTTCTGTTTTTCAAAAAAATCAACTCATATTTCAATAGGTGAGTTGAGCCTCAGGAAACGCTGAGGTATTTTCAATTTCCGTTTTTAATTTATGCTTTTCAAAAATCAACTCATATTGCAAGAGGTGAGTTGAGCCTCAGGACACGCTGAGGTATTTTCAATTTCCATTTTTTTAATTTATGCTTTTCAAAAATCAACTCATACTGCGAGAGGTGAGTTGAGTCTTAGGGCACGCTGAGGTATTTTCAATTTCTGTTTTCCAATTTCTGCTTTTCAAAAAAAATCAACTCATATTGCAAGAGGTGAGTTGAGCCTTAGGACACGCTGAGGTATTTTCAATTTATGTTTTTAATTTATGCTTTTCAAAAATCAACTCATATTGCAAGAGGTGAGTTGAGCCTCGGGACACGCTGAGGTATTTTCAATTTTCGTTTTTTTTAATTTATGCTTTTCAAAAATCAACTCATACTGCGAGAGGTGAGTTGAGCCTCAGGACACGCTGAGGTATTTTCAATTTCTGTTTTTTTAATTTATGCTTTTCAAAAATCAACTCATACTGCGAGATGTGAATTGAGCCTTAGGGCACGCTGAGGTATTTTCAATTTCTGTTTTCCAATTTCTGCTTTTCAAAAAAAATCAACTCATATTGCAAGAGGTGAGTTGAGCCTCAGGACACGCTGAGGTATTTTCAATTTCCGTTTTTAATTTATGTTTTTCAAAAATCAACTCATATTGCAAGAGGTGAGACACGCTGAGGCATTTTCAATTTCCTTTTTTTTTTTAATTTATGCTTTTCAAAAATCAACTCATACTGCGAGAGGTGAGTTGAGCCTCAGGGCACGCCGAGGTATTTTCAATTTCTGTTTTCCAATTTCTGCTTTTCAAAAAAATCAACTCATACTGCGAGAGGTGAGTTGAGCCTCAGGACACGCTGAGGTATTTTCAATTTCCGTTTTTCAATTTATGCTTTTAAAAAACCAACCCATATTGTGAGAAGTGAGTTGAGCATTGGCTCACGTGCTGAGCTATTTTCAATTTCTGTTTTTAATGTCTGTATTTAAAGAGTCAATTCATATTGCGAGAAATGAGTTGAGCTCAAGATCACATGCCGAGTAAAGAATAAAGATTGAGGTTGATTGAAGACACCAGATTTGGCCTCCCTGAAGTTGCAGTGGAGCAGGTCAAAGTTGCAAGTCTTGTCTCCCTGAAGTTGCAGTGGAGCTGATCGAGGATATCAGATCTTGCCTTTCTAAGTTACAGAAGAGAAGACCACAAGTCTTATCCCATTGAAGCGGTAGAAGAGCGAATTGAAGTTGTAAATTTTATCTTCCTAAAGTTATAGTAAAGCAGATCAAAGCCACAAATCTTATATCCTTAAAGTTACATTGGAGTAGATTGAAGCTACAAGGCATATATCAGAAGATGCAATGGATTGAACCAAGGCTACAAGATACAGTGGACTGGAAGGAGACTATCTGAACAAGAAGAGTACCAATGAAATCAAGACTCCGCAAGACGGGGCAAAATTGACCTTTTTTTGTGTCTTTGCTCTATTCCCGTTACACGACAATGAGCAAAGAGGGGCGGTTGTTATAGGCCAATTTTGGCCCAAATACAACAAACCCATTTTACATTAATAATCACTACCCAAAAACCCCAAAACCCAATCACAGAAGCCCAAAACCCTAATACCCAGAGCCTAATTAAACCCAATCCCTAAACCCATAAGCCCGTTTATAACATTTTAAACCCATTAAAATTCCCAAACCCACCTAAACTAACCCATTTACCACCGAAGCCCTAGCCTCATTCTCAGCCTCCCCACTTGCCCCGACTGCCAACCGCCGTGCCTAGGCTAGCATGCCCATCCCTCTGTTTGCTGCCACCATCTAACCCCGTCCCATCGCCCGTATCACCTGTAAAATGAAAGGAAACACGCAAAGCAGAAAAAGAGCAGCAGACAGCACAAAACAATAGAAAAAATGTTTCATTCGGCTATAAAGCCAACAAAAAACGAATGTAACGGGGGGATCCTGAAAAAATACGAAAATAATTGCAAATATATGTACAAGCAGTGATCTAAATGAGAAAATATACAAGAACAACATCAAAAACAGATACCCAAAAAAGCGAGAATCAAAATCCAAAAATCGAAGGTGCCCTTTTGTCTTTTTGAATCGGTTTCATCTATTATTTTGTTTTTTTCTTCTTCTTCTTCTTCTTTTGTTCTTTTTTTCTACTCATACGTATACATGTATATATATTATATATAATAGTAATAAAAAGAAGATCTAAAAAAAATAAAAAAAAATCTTACCTTGGGCAATTTCCGGCCACGGTATACGGTGGCTGACGGCGACGGAGCTACGACGACGCGCGGTGGCCCTCCTAGTTGGTCTCTGGGTTTCCCCAGAGAGAAAAATCCCCTTCCCCTTTGTTTTTTTTTTTTAAACTTGGATAAAAATGAAAAATTTAAAGGATTTTTACTTTTAAAGGCCCCCAAAACGACGCCGTTTTGGAGCTGGCCTTCAATGCCCAAAATGACGTCGTTTTGAGCCTCCGACCCGATCACTCGACCCGCTCCAAGGAGGATCCGCGTGTTTCCTACGGAAGGGCTAATTGCACCTTTAGCCCTTCCGCTTTTTTATGAATTGCAATCAAGTTTTATTTTAATTATGATTCGGCCCCGTTGTTTTGCTCCGAGTTCATTCTGGTCCCCCACGCTGCGCAGCGTTTTAATAGCCGGGAAAATTATGCTTTTGGCCCCTCCAGGTTACGCGCGTGTTGAAATTTCGTCCTTTTCTTTTGTTTTTATTTCAAATTCGCCCCAACACTTTGTTAGCAGTCCAATTTTAGTCCTTTCTTACTCATTTTTGTTTCATTATTAAAAATTGTTATTATTATTATTATTAAATATTGTCATTATTATTCTAATATTATTAATGTTATCAATATATTTATCATTTTTAGTGTATGTTTGCATTATATATGCATACGTATATATATATGGTACTATACTTAGTTACTTTAATGTCATATTATTATTGGTATTATAATATTATATTCATTATTAATGTTAGTATATATTTTAGTATATATGTATGTATATAGATACTTTTCATACGGTATCATAGTTACTGTTATTGTTATATTTATCATTTTCACTATTATTATTTTATTATTATACATGTATATATATATATATATATTTTTAGTACTTATCATAATATTTTCTTATTATATTATTATGTATATTATTTTTACTCATTTCTTTACTTTTTTATTCATTATTTTAAATACTCTTATATTATGTATATTATTCTTTTAAATATTATATTTTCTATATATCATGTATATATTTTATATATTACGTACATATCTTTTTAATATTATATCTTTATACACGTCATGTATATATTTCAAATACCATATTATGTTTTTATATCTATTATGTATATACTTTTTTTAATATGATATATGTATATATTTTTAATATATTTGCGTATATGTTAATGTAGTATTATTAATAGTCTTTTTTTATTTCTAGTATGTACACATTATGTAAATATTATATTATGTAGGTATATATATATATTTTTATATATATTATATACATTTTTCTAAGAAAGGAAGTATTATATTGTTCATATGTTATTATGTATATATTTTGATATCATTAGTTATATATTTCTTTATACCATCTTATGTACATATTCCTAACACCGCTGTTATTTATATATATATGTATTTATGTATCATGTGTATAGTTTTTATATATATACTATTATCATTCTAATATAGGTACATATTGTATATATTTTATTATGTACTTTTTTTTATGTTCTCATGTATATATATTTCTTAAACTATTCCATCTACGTATTTTGATCACCTTATGTATATACATTCTTCAAATTATATTATATATCTATCCTTTTAATACCATTATGTATATAGTTTTTTTATATTTGTTACTATTAAGTACACGTATGTGTAGCATCATTAATATTTTTTAATATCATGTTTGCATAACTATATTAATCATTATTATATGTGTATACATATACATACATTGTTTCCATTTCATATTTAATTCTCATATTACGTTTAATACCGCATACATCTTTATCGTTTTGATATTATTGTCATGTTTATTATTTGCTTCAATGTGTTTCTAATTCTTTTATTTATTTTTATGTCAATTAACTCTACATTACTTCGAAAATCTTATTCTTGTTTTCTAATTAATTTCAATACGTGAGGCAACGTATCGGTTTAATACTAAGTCGCCGATTTCATCGCTATGTTGGGTGAACATCAATCGACTCGTGTTAAAACGGAACGCCCTTCTCAAAAGAAAACGAAACTTGAAATTTCTCGTGTTTTGATCGGATCACGATTAAATGTTACTTTGAACTTGCAATTTTGAAAATTAAGACAACGCTTGTTTAATAAGATACCAATTTTGGGCGTTATGAGGGTGCTAATACCTTCCTCGTGCGTAACCGACTCCCGAACCCAAATTTTTCTCTGAATTTTGACGTAGACCTAAACTCAGCCTTTTTGTTATCCAAAAATAAATTTTTTCTTTGAAAAAGAAGATTCATTAGGTGTCCGATCACACCAAGAAAAAGATCGGTGGCGACTCCCTTTTTAATAAAACCAAAAGTCAGTTTTCAAATGTTTAATAAGTCGCCACAATTAGCGACCAAAGCTAAAATTTTTACGTCGCTACAGCTGGCGACTCCGCTGGGGACCCTTTTTGAGAGTCATATCTGGAATTAAACTCGCGTTGTCAAAATTTTCAAAGTTCCTTGTTCAAATTGACATTTAGTCGTGATCCTCAAATTTTTGTTTTTGAAAAATCATGCACTTGCATCTGTTGTAAATATTTTGCTAACCCATTTTATCCTTTTGTTTTTAAGCTCTAGGTTATTACGACTCTAGTTTAATTTTAAATAAAACGAAAGGTTTGTGAGTTTCTCCCCACACACCGCGCACGTGCATTCTTGCATAACATGAGCTCTATACCCGGGCTCCGTCCGTTTAAGTGAAAGTAAGCGCTATGCCTTCGTGAGTTAACTCGTCCCTCCGCACAGGCTAGTGAATACTTTCGGGTTACATATGACTTATGCTTTCGTGAGTTAACTTGTCCCTTCGCATAGGCATAAGTAAATGTAATCCCTCGAATTGAACTCGTGAGCCTGTGATGGGCTACGACCGAGGCTTCGTATTAATCTTAGTAGATGACAGTACGGACAATTCGAGTACCTGAATAGAGCCAAAACCATATATAGTGAACCGTATGAGCCACCTAACTAGAGCCATGCCAAACCCCTGTCCGTTAATAGTCACCAAAATAAGTACATGGGAGAAACGCCTCTTACCTTTTATTTCTTTGACATTTACACTTTCTATTTTGGTTTTCCGTAATTCATATTTGTTGTACTAACCGAGATATTTGTCTGTGTTTTTATTTTGCATCATGCATTATAGACATCATATTAGGAATGTGTTGACTAGAGATTGGTTGCCAAAAAACGGGTTTCTAATAGAAGAGTCAATTATACAAACAACCGAGAAGAATGCCATGGTTCGGGACTAGTCTCTAAAAACCCAGAAAGGAAAATGAGATAGTTTAGTGGAGGGATGTATTGCCAATCTGCCCGAGCATATAACCGTGAATGTTCGCCAGAATAACCTTGAAGATTTGGTACGGGTTTGGAACCAGTGGGACTCGGACACTAGGGGTATCTTCACTGAAAGATATGGGGACATAGCCAACTTGATTGCTGTAAACATAGACGAACGATTGATCCAAGCCATGGTCAGATTTTGGGATCCGGCTTACCAATGTTTTACCTTTAATCAAGAAGATATGACTCCGACTATAGAGGAGTACGTTGCTTTGCTTCGTGTTGAAAATGCGCAATTCCATAAAGTATATGTGAAGGAACCTAAGATTGACAGACATGACTGATGCGTGGGCCGAAAAATAGATAAAGAAGAAGAATGAAACCATTTGTATTCTATGGTTTTCCCTACGAGATTTGGTTCTGAACCATCCCGACACGTTGAAAAGGGTAAATCTATTCGCTTTGGCTATTTACGGTTTGATCATCTTCTCGAAAGTCCTTGGACACATAGAAGTTGCGGTGTTGGATTTCTTCGAAAGATTAAAACAAGGAATCAACCCTGTCCCGACTATCTTGGCCGAGACCTTTAGATCCCTAAGTAGTTGTCGGAGGAAAGGGGAAGGACGATTTATCGGATGCGCGCAGTTACTCAATGTCTGGATTTTGAGCCATTTCTAGAAAGTAGAGCGCACACCATACCACATGTTTTCAAAAACTTTCGCCCTGTGAAGCTTATCTTGAAAAAAAATGGCCAAAGGAGGTCACAAAATAGCATTGGGTTTCAGTTTTTCAGAATCTTCGTGCTGAAGATGTAACCTAGAGAGCACCGTGGATACGTCTTTCGGTTCTGTTATACAAGGTGGGAAACCAAGATTGGGTGCCACTGCTCGAATTATGGGGAGGAGTTGGATATGCCCCGCTATTAGTCCAAAGATAATTTTCTTCGCGACAATTCATACCCGCTACTGGAGGATTAGCACAGTTTGAGTTCGTTTTTACGGGTGAAGGGTATATGAAGAGGGTCCGAGACACTGAAAGTCTTGGAAGAAAATTCATCTGATGGAATTGGCTCTATATGCTGATACCCTCACCCAAGATTACGACATATGGAGGAAGCAACGAGTGAATAGTCAGTAAATCTCGTCAACAAACTACACCGTCCAGAATCCTTTCTCGGAAGAAGTGCCATCTGAGTAAAATGGCAAGACAAGAATTTGAACGAGAAAAGGCCAAGATATCTCAGGACCTTAGTGCTCTTCAAGAGGAAAACTACCAATTGAAGATCGATGTTCAGATTGAAAAATCCAGAACCGAGAAAGTACAAAAAGAAGCTGAAGTTGTAACAAATGACTTAAGGGATCTCCATCTGGAAAATAAGAAGTTAAGAGGCACAATAAAGGACAGTGGGCTGGGCAAGTCGTCGGCAGAATGGAAAGAAGAAATTAGCAACATCAAAGGAGGGATGGAATTCTGAAAAGGGAAGACGAAGAAAGAGGAGGAAAAGGCTGCGAGGGCTATGATAGAACTAAGGAAGAAGAACGCCGAATATGAAGCTGTGTCTGCCGAGGTAATGACTAGTTGATCTAAACGTCAAGAACTAAAAGAGAAGATACGAGATTTAGAAGATATGCTACAAGATCGTCAACAACAGCTAGGTACTCTCTTGAAGGCTTTGGAAGAAAAGAATAGTCAATATGATAGAGATATTCGTGCTTACGAAGAGGGCCTCCAAGAAAAAGAAATGCAACTTAGCTGTTTGATAAATGAAATTCGTGGGGTAGCCATGCACGTGGTACAACTATCGGAAAAAGCTGAAATTCTCATTTGCCAATTCCCTCTAATTCCCTCCAAGTAAAGAAATATGGCGATATAGCTAGGAAGTTTGTGTAATAGCTGAATCGAAAATGGAAAAATATTTTGTAATGAACTCTTTTGATGAATGAAATGCCTAAATAGGGGTTATCTTGAAATCAACACCAACTTCTTGCATTTCTTTTATGACTAACATTCATTTGACATTTATGCATTCATTCATTCATTCATTCATTGCATATCCCATAATCATTCGCTGAGGTTAAAACATACAATTTGCAGTTGTAATACCACAAGACTGGAACCACGTCATTCGTATAGAACGCGCCGACAAGCTAGAGTAATGGAGGCCGAATTCAATGAAAGGATTGAAATGATAGAAAGAATTCAAAGGCAATTACAAGAGCAGTTGGCTAAGTCACAGCAAGAGACAAGAGACTTAATGGTGAGGTCTCGAGAAGAATCACTCGAACAAAGGGACCAAATGGCCAAGATGATAGAAATGATGTCAGCTCTAGTAAAAGAAAAAGGACCTATGAACCCTGACATTGTGGAACCACAGTCAAGGGTTAATCACGATCAGGATCCGCCCCATCCACCAGGATTTACTCCACCGCACGCCCACGCAACACAAAGAGGGTATGCTCAATGGGAACCTACAGGCCTGGAGCAACGACCTACATCAGCTGCTAATCTGGGGCAAGGAACGTTCGTATCAAACCCAGGGGCTAGTCCTGCTGATCCACTCGTTCTAGATTTGGACGATCCAACAAAGATAGCCAGGTTGAAATTGGATAATCACGATGCGAATGAGAAATATAGGAGCCTAGAGAAAAGACTCAAAGCGATAGAAGGCACTGAAGTCTTCTACGCACTAGGTGCTAAAGAACTCAGTTTGGTACCCGATCTAATTCTTCCTCCGAAGTTCAAGGTGCTTGATTTTGAAAAGTACGATGGGACAAGATGCCCAAAAGCGCATCTCATCATGTTCTGCCGGAAGATGACTGGCTACGTGAAAGAAGATAAGCTACTCGTACATTGTTTTCAGGATAGTCTAGTAGGGTCGGCTCTTCGGTGGTACAACCAACTTAGTAGAAAAAAGATTCGATCCTAGAAGGACTTGGCATCAACATTCTGTGAGTAGTACAAGTATGTATCAGATATGGTGTCTGATTGAATGACTCTACAGATGATGGAAAAGAAACCAGCAGAAACATTTAGACAGTATGCGCAAAGGTGGAGAGATATCTCGGCCCAAGTAGAGCCTCCACTGACTAAGACTGAGATAACGGTCCTTTTCATCAACACGTTGAAAGCGCCATTCTATGACATGTTGGTAGGAAATGCCACGAAAGACTTTACGGATATTGTGATATCCAGGGAACTTATTGAAAATGCCATAAAAAGTGGAAGGATGGAAGGTTTTGACAGTTCCAGAAGGGTAGCGCTCATGAAGAAAAAGGAACCAGAAGCCCATATGGTGGGAATGGGAAGCCGTTATACCCCTAATCCATATCCAAACCCACCCCGACCTCGGAATTATCCACCTCCGAATTTCTATTATCCCCCTCAAACCCCTTATTACCAAGCACCACCTCCTTCCTACCCCGTATATGCCATGAACAACCAAAGACCCATCACCACATTCCCACAAAACACTGTACCCGCTCAAAGCTAACCCAGAAACGAACCAAGACCCGCAAGGTCCAATCCGGAGAGACCGCAATTTACTCCTATCTCTGTGTCATATGGGGAATTATACCCAAAACTTTTTGAGAAACAACTAATATCTCCCTATTACATGGCACCCCTTAAACCTCCATACTCGAAGTGGTACGATCCAAAAATTAGTTGTGCATACCATGCTGGAAACCAGGGGCATTCCATGGAGAATTGCCTAGCCTTTAAGAGAAGAGTTCAAGGACTCATTGATGCGGCCATCCTACGATTCGATAGTGCCAGTAATGCAACTGGGAACCCGTTCCCTAACCATACCGAAAGGAATGTAAGCGCAGTGGGAAAAGAGGATGAATGGCAAGTCGGAAGGTATGTTTCAGAAATAAGGACGCCTCTGCAGAAAATCTGGGAGGTACTGATTAAGAAAGGATTGCTCTGTCACCCCGATAGAATTTTCGGAGAAGAAGGTTAAAGTTTTTGCGATTTCCATGGAATTCTAGGACACAACATTCAAGCATGCGAGGAATTTAAAAGGTTGCTTCAAGACCGGATGGATTATAAGGAGATTAAGCTTCTTAACAAAAGGAAAAAGGCCAACGAAGGAGAAGTATGCGCCTCTGACAGCCAATCATCAGTTCTCCCTTATAGCGCTGATCGACCGTTAGTAATTTATTATGACGCGAAGAAGGAGCCGGTGAAACCGAAAGTAATAATCGAAGTACCATGTCCTTTCCCTTACAAGGACAACAAGGCGATACCGTGGAAATATGACGTCAACATCATCACACCTGAAGTTGAAAAGTCCGAAGCCACAATCGGAGATGTTGGGGAGGTAGGCCATTTTACCCGCAGTGGGTGATGCTATTCTAAAGAAGTCGAGCCGGCAAAGAAGAATAGTGATTTGAAATTAAAAGGAAAGGCAGTGATGTATGAGGCCGAAGTGGAACAGGAAACTCTACTCGTGCAAGAAACTAAAAAACCTGTGAATGAGGAGGAAGCACAGGAGTTCTTAAAATTTATTAAGCACAGTGAGTACAACGTGGTGGAACAATTGAGTAAACAGCCAGCACGAATCTCAGTATTATCTCTATTGTTAAATTCATAGCCACATCAGAACGCCTTGTTAAAGGTGTTGAATCAAGCTTACGTGGCAAACAATATATCCGTTGAGAAGCTTGACAGATGGGTGAATAACCTAAACACGGATAATTTCATTTCTTTTAATGATGATGAAATACCACCTAATGGTAAAGGCTCTGTGAAAGCATTGCATATCATAACCCGCTGTAAGGGTTGTATAATATCGAACGTACTCATCGACAATGGATCGGCACTCAATGTCATGCCTTTGGCCACACTTTCCAAGATCCCTATGGATTTGTCCTATCTAAGGCCTTGCCATTCCACCGTAAGGGCATTCGACGGGACAAGGCGTGAAGTCATGGGAAAAATCGAGATCCCTCTAGAAGTGGGTCCCTATATATATGATGTCGAGTTCCAAGTCATGGACATTACACCCTCATATAACTGCATTTTGGGAAGACCTTGGATCCATTCCACTGGAGCGGTCCCATCATCCCTCCATCAAAAGGTGAAATTTATTATGGATGACTGTTTGGTCACTGTCGAGGGAGAAGAAGACATTGTAGCATCTATTTCTACCAACACACCATACATTGAAGTGAGTAAAGACGCAGTGGAATGTTCCTTCAGATCCTTTGAATTTGTCAATGCCACTTTTGTCGCTGGGGGAAACAGAATTCCGGTGCCAAAACTGTCAAGAAATACCAGAATGGGTGTCAAATTGACTCTAGGAAGGGGAGCTCGAGTGAGAAAAGGTTTAGGGAGATATCTGCAAGGAGTAGTTAGGGCTCTAAAGCCAGTACACCACAAGGCTCGATACGGTTTGGGGTTCCAGTCGGACATACGTCAAAGAAGAAAATAATAGAAGAAAGATCAGGAAAGAAGGATTGCAAGACCTTTGGGCCGAGAAATAGAATGGGAGCCCATAACGTACCCTCCTTTATCAAAAACATTTACATCTGCAGGAATGATATACCCCGAGCAAGACAATCTACGAAGCACACTGTTAATTATTGAAAGGGGTCTTCAGAATGTCAGTATAAATGTCATTGACAAAGGAAGTGATGCAATTAAGGATGTTTCAACGATACACCCTTGTCTTCCTGGATTTGTTTTGAACAATTGGACTGCTGTGGAGCTCCTTGTAGTTTCTAAATCTTCTCCAGAGTAATGCTCAATATTAACACTATTCTTTTTGTGTGTCCCTAAGTAATAGAGGGATTCTTTTGTAAGAGCTTATGAGTCGCTCTTCATCATTTAAATGAACATTAATGAAGATGCATTTTGTCACGGTCTTTCGCATTATCACTAATTTCATAATCATTTTCTCATTTCATAGTCTATCCCTACATTTGCCTCATACCATGCCATAACATTTGTTTGTTGGTTCCAATATTTGGATGCCCCTCTATAGTTTCCTTTTCCATTCAACTTTCAGGTGCTCAGATATCAACAGCATGAACAAACCCGTTACAAGTCCTAAAATCGATTTTGAGAAGGCTGTTTGTTTAGGAGAATTCGAAGCTGAAGAAAATGCTGAAGACTATGTCTCGTTTCCTGATTTGCTAAGAATGGTGGAACAAGAGGATAAATAGATTTTGCCTCATCAAGAATCTGTTGAAACAATAAATTTGGAAGCTGAAGAAAGGAAGCAAGAAGTGAAGATTGGGACCTCTATTTCAGGGAGCACTAGGCACAATTTGATTGCTTTACTCCGCGAGTACAAAGATGTATTCGCATGGTCATATCATGACATGCCAGGATTGGATGAAGATGTAGTGGTCCATAAGCTCCCATTAAAGCCAGAATGCAAACCCATTCAACAAAAGCTAAGACGGATGAGACCTGAGATGTTTTTGAAAATAAAAGAAGAAGTCAAAAAGCAATTTGATACTAGCTTCTTACAAGCCTCCAAATATCCAGAATGGGTGGCTAACATAGTCCCGGTACCAAAGAAAGATGGTAAAGTACGAATGTGCATGGATTATCGTGACCTGAATCGAGCGAGTCCTAAAGATAATTTTCCTTTGCCACACATCGATACATTGGTGGATAACACAGCCAAGCATTCATTGTTTTCGTTCATGGATGGATTCTCGGGGTATAATCAGATCAAGATGGCCCCTGAAGATATGGAGAAAACTACTTTCATAACAATGTGAGGAACATTCTGCTACAAGGTGATGTCGTTCGGATCAAAGAATGCTGGGGCAACATATCAGAGGGATATGGTAACGTTATTCCATAACATGATGCATAAAGAAATAGAGGTCTACGTCGATGATATGATTGCTAAATCCCGAAGGGAAGAAGAACATGTAGTGAACCTGAAGAAGTTGGTCGACAGACTGAGAAAGTTCCAGCTAAAGCTCAATCCGGCCAAATGTACGTTTGGGGTTACCTTAAGAAAAATTGCTAGGCTTCATCGTCAGCGGAAGAGGCATTGAAGTTGATCCAGATAAGATAAAAGCCATTCAAGAACTACCACCTCCGTGCACGCAAAAAGAGGTCAGAGGATTTTTAGGGAGGTTGAACTACATCGCTCGGTTCATTGCTCAACTTACCAACCAGTGTGATCCAATCTTTCGGCTTCTTCGAAAACATAATCCAGGAGAATGGAATGAGGAATGCCAGATGGCCTTTGATAGGATAAAACAATATTTGTCTAGCCCTCCGGTGCTAGTACCGCCAATCCCGGGAAGACCATTGATATTGTATTTGACTGTGTTCGAAAATTCAATGGGTTGCGTGCTGGGGCAACACGACGAATCAGGAAAGAAAGAAAAGGCGATCTACTACCTCAGCAAAAAGTTCACTGAATGTGAGGCGAGGTATTCGTCCATTGAAAAATATTGTTACGCTCTGGCTTGGGTAGTTCGGAGGCTCAGGCAATATATGTTGTATCATACGACATGGTTAATTTCAAAGCTGGACCCAATAAAGTACATGATGGAATCACCTGCACTTTTAAGAAGAATGGCACGATGGCAAATCCTACTGTCAGAGTACGATATTGTCTATGCGAGCCAAAAGTCGATAAAAAGAAGCGCAATAGCTGATTTCTTAGCAACTCGAACAACGGAGGAATACGAGCCATTGAGATTTGATTTCCCGAATGAAGACTTGATTTGCATTACGGAAAAAGAATGTGAGTCATCCAAAGAGAAGTCATGGAAAATGAGCTTTGATGGTGCATCAAATGCATTGGGGCATGGGATTGGAGCAGTTTTAGTATCACCAGGAGGAAACCATTATCCGTTCACTGCCAGGCTGAATTTCTTCTGTACCAACAACATAGCGGAATATGAGACCTGTATCATGAGGCTTTGTGCAGCAATTGAACGAAAAATTGAAACTTTAGAGGTATACGGAGACTCAGCGTTGGTGATATACCAAATCCGTAGAGATTGGGAAGTGAGAGATTCGAAATTAGTTAAATACAGCGATCTAGTGGCAAGACTGATCAAAGAATTCAAAGAAATAACTTTTAATTACTTCCCACGGGAAGAAAACCAATTGGCTGATGCCCTAGCCACTTTGGCTTCAATGTTCAAAGCAAACAAAGAAACATAAATAATGCCTCTTCAAATAAGCATATATGAAGTCCCTGCGCCTTGTTTCAGCATTGAGAAAAAGCCAGATGGACAACCGTGGTTCCATGATATCTTAGAATATATCAAGAATCAAAAGTATCCCGAACAAGCAAATAAGAATGACAAAAGAACAATCAGAAGAATGGCAGCGGGATTTGTTCTTGATGGGGACATCCTATACAAAAGAGGAAAAGATCAAGTGCTCTTGAGATGCGTGGATGCTGTTGAAGCTAGAAAAATCCTTGAAGATGTCCATGAAGGAATTTGTGGGACACACGCTAATGGTTTCACTATGGCCAGGAAGATTATGAGACTCTGTTATTACTGGCTGACGATGGAAAGTGACTGCATTAGTTTTGCACGAAAATGCCACAAATGTTAAATTTATGGTGATAAAATTCACGTAGCCCCTTCGCCCCTTCATGTCATGACTTCTCCGTGGCCTTTTTCTATGTGGGGCATGGATGTTATAGGGCCAATTTCCCCAAAAGCTTTTAATGGACACCGATTCATTTTTGTGGTCATTGATTACTTCACAAAATGGATAAAAGCTGCTTCGTTTGCCAATGTGACAAAGACTGCAGTTTGCAGGTTTTTAAAAAAGGAAATCATTTGTCGATATGGTTTGCTTGAAAGAATCATTTTGGATAACGCCATGAATCTGAACAACAAGATGATGAAGGAAGTGTGTGAGCAATTTCAAATAAAACATCATAACTCATCACCCTATCGCCCGAAAATGAACGGAGCTGTTGAAGCGGCCAACAAAAATATTAAAAGGATTATTGGAAAAATGACCGAGACATATAAAGACTGGCACGAGAAGCTACCATTTGCTTTGTATGCATATCGCACATCTGTGCGGACATCTACGGGAGCAACCTCGTTCTCTCTGGTCTATGGAATGGAAGCTGTGCTACCTATCGAAGTTGAGATTCCCTCTCTACGAGTCTTAATGGAGTTGAAACTAGAGGAAACAGAATGGGTTCAAGCTCGATATGGTCAGTTGAACCTCATCGAAGAAAAACGCTTAAAGGCAATCTGTCATGGACAGATGTACCAAAAGAGAATAATCGCGGCCCATGACAGGAAGGTATGTCCAAGAGAATTCCATGAAGGAGAACTCGTGCTTAGAAAGATTCTCCCAATACAAAAAGACCTGCGAGGAAAATTGGCACCAAATTTGGAAGGACCATACATCGTAAAGAAAGCATTCTCGGGCGGAGCTCTGATTCTCAATGAGATGGATGGGAAAGAGTTACCGAATCCAGTGAACTCAGATGCTGTGAAGAAATACTATGCTTGAAAAAAGAAAATCAAGATGAAAACCCGAAATGGGCATCTCAAAAAAAAGGGGGATCAAGGTGAAAACTCGAAAAGGGCGTCTTGATTAACACAAAAGATTAGGATAAAAACCCGAAAGGGCATTCTAATGAAGCAAACCCGGGCTTAAAGAACAAGGCATTTCGAACGGTGGGTCAAACAGCGAGACTACAGTATTTGAAGCATTTATGAAAGCTCGAAATCTTCTACGCAAGAAGCCATACTCAAAAAGATTCTTGATGAAGGAACGTGGAAGAGTTCATGTGTTGAATATTTAAAGCATTTGTGTCCATTGAATGCGATCCCTTTTCTCTTTATGATACCTTTTACTATTTGTGGTTAATTTGCTTTGTTTGTTACCTTTGAAATAAATAAATGTGAGGTATCTTTCTGTTCCTACCTGACCATCTACATGCATCTCATTAGGTGGTTTATTTACATGATAAATAGTGAAATGACATACTTTAAACAAAAGAAATGTTAAGCATTACCCGGATAAGAATTTGATAAGTACAAGAGCTTTAAAGCAAAGACAAAGTTCAACCAGGGGCAAAAAAAGTGATATCTAAGAAACACAGATTACTCGTGAAACTTAGAGACGGGTACAAAGCCTGAAGAGAAAGTCAAGAGTCAAAGTAATGAACGCAGATCCTCAAAAATCGTCACGAAAAAGGACATATGACAAACATGCCTAAGGCGCATAGCATAATTATGTAGGCATAAAGGCATTTAAGATAAACATGTGCATATCATGGTAACATCATGCATGACATACACAGGTACTCCAGCAGAGCAAGAAATTTTGAATGATAGTTATACTGGATCAAGGAAAAGACACCAAAGTTCCACCAGATGACATCTTTTGGTATTTTGATGTTTTTATTTCTGTTTTCAAACAAAAATCAATTCATATTGCTAGAGATGAATTGAGCCTCGGGTCACATGCCGAGGTATTTTCAATTTATGTTTCAAAAAATCAACTCATATTGCGAGAGGTGAGTTGAGCCTCAGGATACGCTGATGTATTTTCAATTTCCGTTTTTTAATTTATGCTTTTCAAAAATCAACTCATACTGCGAGAGGTGAGAGGTGAGTTGAGCCTCAGGGCACGCTGAGGTATTTTCAATTTTTGTTTTCCAATTTCTGCTTTTCAAAAAAATCAACTCATATTACAAGAGGTGAGTTGAGCCTCAGGACACGCTGAGGTATTTTCAATTTCCGTTTTTTTAATTTATGCTTTTCAAAAATCGACTCATACTGCGAGAGGTGAGTTGAGCCTCAGGGCACGCTAAGGTATTTTCAATTTCTGCTTTTCAAAAAAATTCAACTCATATTGCAAGAGGTGAGTTGAGCCTCAGGACACGCTGAGGTATTTTCAATTTCCATTTTTAATTTATGCTTTTCAAAAATCAACTCATATTGCAAGAGGTGAGTTGAGCCTCAGGACACGCTGAGGTATTTTCAATTTCTGTTTTTTTAATTTATGCTTTTCAAAAATCAACTCATACTGCGAGAGGTGAGTTGAGCCTCAGGACACGCTGAGGTATTTTCAATTTCTGTTTTCCAATTTCTGCTTTTCAAAAAAAATCAACTCATATTGCAAGAGGTGAGTTGAGCCTCAGGACACGCTGAGGTATTTTCAATTTCCGTTTTTAATTTATGCTTTTCAAAAATCAACTCATATTGTAAGAGGTGAGTTGAGCCTCAGGACACGCTGAGGTATTTTCAATTTCCGTTTTTTTAATTTATGCTTTTCAAAAATCAACTCATACTGCGAGAGGTGAGTTGAGCCTCAAGGTACGATGAGGTATTTTCAATTTCTGTTTTCCAATTTCTGCTTTTCAAAAAAAATCAACTCATATTGCAAGAGGTGAGTTGAGCCTCAGGACACGCTGAGGTATTTTCAATTTCCGTTTTTTTAATTTATGCTTTTCAAAAATCAACTCATACTGCAAGAGGTGAGAGGTGAGTTGAGCCTCAGGGCACGCTGAGGTATTTTCAATTTCTATTTTCCAATTTCTGCTTTTCAAAAAAAATCAACTCATATTGCAAGAGGTGAGTTGAGCCTCAGGACACGCTGAGGTATTTTCAATTTCCATTTTTAATTTATGCTTTTCAAAAATCAACTCATATTGCAAGAGGTGAGTTGAGCCTCAGGATACGCTAAGGTATTTTCAATTTCCATTTTTTTAATTTATGCTTTTCAAAAATCAACTCATACTGCGAGAGGTGAGTTGAGCCTCAAGGCACGATGAGGTATTTTCAATTTCTGTTTTCCAATTTCTGCTTTTCAAAAAAAATCAACTCATATTGCAAGAGGTGAGTTGAGCCCCAGTTGAGCCTCAGGACACGCTGATGTATTTTCAATTTCCGTTTTTAATTTATGCTTTTCAAAAATCAACTCATATTGCAAGAGATGAGTTGAGCCTCAGGACACGCTAAGGTATTTTCAATTTTCGTTTTTTTAATTTATGCTTTTCAAAAATCAACTCATACTGCGAGAGGTGAGTTGAGCCTCAGGGCTTGTTGAGGTATTTTCAATTTCTGTTTTCCAATTTCTGCTTTTCAAAAAAAAATCAACTCATATTGTAAGAGGTGAGTTGAGCCTCAGGACACGCTGAGGTATTTTCAATTTCCGTTTTTAATTTATGCTTTTCAAAAATCAACTCATATTGCAAAAGGTGAGTTGAGCCTCAGGACACGCTGAGGTATTTTCAATTTCCGTTTTTTTTAATTTATGCTTTTCAAAAATTAACTCATACTGCGAGAGGTGAGTTGAGCCTAAGGGCACGCTGAGGTATTTTCAATTTCTGTTTTCCAATTTCTGCTTTTCAAAAAAATCAACTCATATTGCAAGAGGTGAGTTGAGCCTCAGGACACGCTGAGGTATTTTCAATTTCTGCTTTTCAAAAAAATCAACTCATATTGCGAGAGGTGAGTTGAGCCTCAGGACACGCTGAGGTATTTTCAATTTCCGTTTTTCAATTTATGCTTTTCAAAAACCAATCCATATTGCGAGAAGTGAGTTGAGCATTGGCTCACGTGCTGAGCTATTTTCAATTTCTGTTTTTAATGTCTGTATTTAAAGAGTCAATTCATATTGCGAGAAATGAGTTGAGCTCAAGATCACATGCCGAGTAAAGAATAAAGATTGAAGTTGATTGAAGACACCAGATTTGGCCTCCCTGAAGTTGCAGTGGAGCAGGTCAAAGTTGCAAGTCTTGTCTCCCTGAAGTTGCAGTGGAGTTGATCGAGGATATCAGATCTTGCCTTTCTAAGTTATAGAAGAGAAGACCACAAGTCTTATCCCATTGAAGCTGTAAAAGAGCGAATTGAAGTTGCAAATTTTATCTTCCTAAAGTTATAGTGAAGCAGATCAAAGCCACAAATCTTATATCCTTAAAGTTACATTGGAGTAGATTGAAGCTACAAGGCATATATCAGAAGATGCAATGGATTGAACCAAGGCTACAAGATACGGTGGACTAGAAGGAGACTATCTGAACAATAAGAGCACCAATGAAATCAAGACTCCGTAAGACGGGGCAAAATTGGCCTTTCTTTGTGTCTTTGCTCTATTCTCGTTACACGACAATGAGCAAAGAGGGGCAGCTGTTACAGGCCAATTTTGGCCCAAATACAACAAACCCATTTTACATTAATAACCATTACCCAAAAACCCCAAAACCCAATCACAGAAGCCAGAAAACCCAATACCTAGAGCCCAATTAAACCCAATCCCTAAACCCATAAGCCCGCTTACAACATTTTAAACCCATTAAAATTCCCAAGCCCACCTAAACTAACCCATTTACCACCGAAACCCTAGCCTCATTCTCAGCCTCCCCACTTGCCCCGACTGCCAACCGCCATGCTTAGGCTAGCATGCCCATCCCTCTGTTTGCTGCCACCACCTAACCCTGTCCCATCGCCCATATCACCTGCAAAATGAAAGGAAACATGCAAAGCAGAAAAAAAGCAGCAGACAGCACGAAACAATAGAAAAAATGTTTCATTCGGCTATAAAGCCAACAAAAAACGAATGTAACGGGGGGATCCTGAAAAAATACGAAAATAATTGCAAATATATGTACAAGCAGTGATCTAAAGGAGAAAATATACAAGAACAACATCAAAAACAGATACCCAAAAAAGCGAGAATCAAAATAAAAAAATCGAAGGTGCCCTTTTGTCTTTTTGAATCGGTTTCATGTACTATTTTGTTTTTTTTTCTTCTTCTTCTTTTGTTCTTTTTTTCTACTCATAGGTATACATGTATATATATATTATATATAATAGTAATAAAAAGAAGATCTAAAAAAAATAAAAAATCTTACCTTGGGCGATTTTCGGCCACTGTGTACGGTGGTCGACGGCGACGGAGCTACGACGGCGCGCGGTGGCCCTCCTAGTCGGTCTCTGGGTTTCCCTAGAGAGAAAAATCCCCTTCCCCTTTGTTTTTTTTTAAACTTGGATAAAAATGAAAATTTTAAAGGATTTTTTACTTTTAAAGGCCCCAAAACGACGCCGTTTTGGAGCTGGCCTTCAATGCCCAAAACGACGTCGTTTTGAGCCTCCGAGCCGATCGCTCGACCCGCTCCAAGGAGGATCCGCGTGTTTCCTACGGAAGGGCTAATTGCACCTTTAGCCCTTCCGCTTTTTTACGAATTGCAATCAAGTTTTATTTTAATTATGATTCGACCCCGTTGTTTTGCTCCAAGTTCATTCTGGTCCCCCACGCTGCGCAGCATTTTAATAGCCGGGAAAGTTATGCTTTTGGCCCCTCCAGGTTACGCGCGTGTTGAAATTTCGTCCTTTTCTTTTGTTTTTATTTTAAATTCGCCCCAACACTTTGTTAGCAGTCCAATTTTAGTCCTTTCTTAGTCATTTTTGTTTCATTATTAAAAATTGTTATTATTATTATTATTAAATATTGTCATTATTATTCTAATATTATTAATGTTATCAATATATTTATCATTTTTAGTGTATGTTTGCATTATATATGCATTCGTATATATATATATGGTACTATACTTAGTTACTTTAATGTCATATTATTATTGGTATTATAATATTATATTCATTATTAATGTTAATATATATTTTAGTATATATGTATGTATATAGATACTTTTCATACGGTATCATAGTTACTGTTATTGTTATATTTATCATTTTCACTATTATTATTTTATTATTATACATGTATATATATAGATATTTTTAGTACTTATCATAATATTTTCTTATTATATTATTATGTATATTGTTTTTACTCATTTCTTTACTTTTTTTCATTATTTTAAATACTCTTATATTATGTATATTATTCTTTTAAATATTATATTTTCTATATATCATGTATATATTTTATATATTACGTACATATCTTTTTAATATTATATCTTTATACACGTCATGTATATATTTCAAATACCATATTATGTTTTTATATCTATTATGTATATACTTTTTTTAATATGATATATGTATATATTTTTAATATATTTACGTATATGTTAATGTAGTATTATTAATAGTCTTTTTTTTATTTCTAGTATGTACACATTATGTAAATATTATATTATGTAGGTATATATATATATTTATATATATTATATACATTTTTTCTAAGAAAGGAAGTATTATATTGTTCATATGTTATTATGTATATATTTTGATATCATTAGTTATATATTTCTTTATACCATCTTATGTACATATTCCTAACACCGCTGTTATTTATATATATATGTATTTATGTATCATGTGTATAGTTTTTATATATATACTATTATCATTCTAATATAGGTACATTTTGTATATATTTTATTATGTACTTTTTTTTATGTTCTCATGTATATGTATTTCTTAAACTATTCCATCTACGTATTTTGATCACCTTATGTATATACATTCTTCAAATTATATTATATATCTATCCTTTTAATACCATTATGTATATAGTTTTTTTATATTTGTTACTATTAAGTATACGTATGTGTAGCATCATTAATATTTTTTAATATCATGTTTGCATAACTATATTAATCATTATTATATGTGTATACATATACATACATTGTTTCCATTTCATATTTAATTCTCATATTACATTTAATACCGCATACATCTTTATCGTTTTTGATATTATTGTCATGTTTATTATTTGCTTCAATGTGTTTCTAATTCTTTTATTTATTTTTATGTCAATTAACTCTGCATTACTTCGAAAATCTTATTCTTATTTTCTAATTAATTTCAATACATGAGGCAACGTATCGGTTTAATACTAAGTCGCCGATTTCATCGCTATGTTGGGTGAACATCAATCGACTCGTTTTAAAAAGGAACGTCCTTCTCAAAAGAAAACGAAACTTGAAATTTCTCGTGTTTTGATCGGATCACGATTAAATGTTACTTTGAACTTGCAATTTTGAAAATTAAGACAACGCTTGTTTAATAAGATACCAATTTTGGGCGTTACGAGGGTGCTAATACCTTCCTCGTGCGTAACCGACTCCCGAACCCAAATTTTTCTCTAAATTTTGACGTAGACCTAAACTCGGCCTTTTTTTATCCAAAAATAAATTTTTTCTTTGAAAAAGAGGATTCATTAGGTGTCCGATCACACCAAAAAAAAAGATCGGTTGCGACTCCCTTTTTAATAAAACCAAAAATATATTTTCAAATGTTTAATAAGTCGCCACAATTAGCGACCAAAGCTAAAATTTTTACGTCGCTATATATCGCTATATATAGGATCATAATTTAGAAATCTAATCCACAAAAACATTCTTCCAAAGTTATTGGGATATTTTTAAGATCCAAAAATAGTAAAAAGGGTGGTCCACCACAAAAACTTTAAAATACCCAATTTTTTTTAACAATCCCACCAATTATTTTGACATTTTAATCCTTCATTCTCTATTCTAACACCTCCACCACTCCCCCCAACAAAACAAACCTTCGCTATTTTCGCATCTCCACAATGAACCAGATTTCTTTTTAAATCTCACTAAAAAGTCCCATTCTTTAATTTTTTTTCATTAACACAATTTCTTTACATTTTCTTTCTTGAAACCTGACTTTTGCTCCCTGTTTCAGACATTATCGGTTAGGTTTTTCTCCTACTTTCTTTGTCTTTTTTTTTTTGGTTGCATACAAATATTTAATTATTAGTATCATCCAAAAACTAACTTTGGGGTGTATATGAATGTGTATATATATTCTATTGTGTTAATAGAGTCCTTCGCCTGAGAATTCTGTAATATAAAAAAGAAGGACCCCCATCTGGGTCTCCATTCTCACCTGGTGATTCTTCAATTTCCTTCATTATTATTTTTTTTCTTTTCCAGGTGCCATTTTCTCTCTACATTTCATATTGGGTCTTTTTTGTTTTTGTTTTTGTTTTTGTTTTGGTATAATAATAAATTTAGCTCTTAATATTTATATTTTTTTGTCAAATTAGTCCTTATTCTTTTTTAGTTAAATTTGACACTCAACTTTAAAAAAAAGAGAGTCTAATTTGGTCACCATCCTTTAAAAAAAATTGAATTGTTTTGTTTAAGGAAATATGTATTAAACCGTTAAATTTTTAAACATGACAGCTTGCATAATTATTTACTCGCTTCATACTATTTTTTCTTTAACTTTTAATATATTTTTTGAATTTTTAAAAATTTTAACTTATTTATTAGTATTGCATATAAAACAAATAGTATAATATCAAAATAAAGTTCAAATGGACTATGGGTAAGGGTGTAACTAGAAGGTGCAAGCAGTAGCCTAGGTCCCCTTAGCTAAGTGATAAATTATTAATTTTAGTCCTTTATAGTTATAAAGCATTTATATTAGCTGTTTTTAAACAATTTTTTTTTTACCTTTGGCCCAGGGGCGAAATTAGAAATTCTTTTTAGAGGAAGTTGAAATTAAATTGTAATTTTTATGATAATAAAAATGTAATTTCAATATTTTAATAGGCTATATCTTATAATTTTTAAATGATTAAATCAAATTCTTATATTTTTAGGAGGGGTAAAGTGCAATTTAATATTTATTAATTTAAATTTTTAAAAATTTTAAAGGATGTAAATAAAAAAAAATTCATTTTAAGAGGATTGGGGGCCCATCCAACCCCCAAAGTTTCACCCCTGCTTTGGCCCCCTAACACTAAATTCCTGGCTTTGCTTTTGTTGCCACACCAACGTCACTAAAAAATTAATATTTAAGTAAGCATTTTTATTAAAAACGATTTGATTATTTTTGAAAGGTTAATGGTTAAATTTAACTTAAAAAGAATAATGACCAAATTAAAAAAACATGTAAATGTTGAGGACTACTCAATTTGATATTATATCTTTTGTTTTTATTGTTGTTAACACAAATTTTTTTAAAAAAAAAGCAAAGAGTGATGTGCAATGCGTGAAAATGTTAGTGAAGACAGGTGAAAAAACAATGGAGAATTCAAAGGGAGGAAAAGGGAAGAGATTGTGGAAGAAGGTGAAGTATCAACTGGTTGAATACCATTCATTACCTGGCTATTTGAGGGACAATGAGTATATTGTTGGGCATTATAGATCTGAATGGCCAATGAAACTGCTTTTGCATAGCATCTTCTCCATCCACAATGAGACTCTCAATGTTTGGACGTAAGTTTTCATTTAACCCTTTTAGTTTTTCTGGACAATCAAAGATAAAAGTATCATGGAATCCTTGTATTAGTAGTTGGAATGGATTTTGTCCCCTTTACTCAATAAATGAGAAAATTGTTCCTTGTATGTTAAATCCAAGACCAAATTGGTCCTTTTAATTGAAGTTTCCATCTATTTCTACTGATAAAAACCGGCATGGTTGACGGAATAACAAAACAGTTGCACGTGGTCTGCCACTTGTAACTCATTTCGACATGTACCTCATGTTAACGTGCATGGACTAGTTTTTAATAGTAGAAGTGGATGAAATTTTTAACTAAAGGACTAGTTTGTTCTTTGATTTAACATATAATGACTAATTTACTCATTTTTAACATAGATGGGGCAAAAATACAATCTAACTCCTAGTACAAAAGTCTCTATAATACTTTTTCCTACAATGAAGCATGTTGTAACATGGCCAAAGCTGGGAATTTCGTGATTAAAGTTTTAAAAAAAATATTGAACATTTTTTGTCACTTTGGTCTTAATATTGATTATTTGGATTAGTCTGACTCTCAAGTTTCAAATTTTAGTCAAACTATTGCTTTTTGGACAGAATGTTAGTTGTTAAATTTTAATAATAATAATATGGTAATTCATGTATATTTCATTGTTAATATGAATACCTCTTTTATGATTTTTTTTTTGAAAATTTTTGAATCTTCTATGACATACACATGAATTGTTACATGAATTGTCACATCATTCTTGTTAAAATTATAATAAACCAATTAGTTTTCTCATCCAAAAAAAAATGACTAAATTTGATGGTTGAGATTCAAAATGATTAAAAACATTAGGGTTTAGGAGCTAAATATGTTATTATGCAAAATTTTTATTAAAATAATTTAAATTAAATATGTTAACTTTAAAAGGGACTCAAAATGAAATTTTATTTTATTTTATTTAACAAAAGGAGAAAATTGAATTATTAATATATGAATAGTACTAAAGTTGAATTTCATTTTTTTAACCAAGGGACTAAGACCATTATTTGCGCATGAATACGCCCATTTTGGCTTACTTGTACCGTGATAAATAGAGAAAAAATTGTATAAAATTGTGATGGTATGAAATTGTGAATCTACGTCATCTCTATCACTTTCTAATAGGAGAATGACAAATAAGATTTTTCCTCTTTGAATCACAGTTTCATACAATCCATTCTTGTGATAATTAATGTTAGAGTACAAATGCACCACCATTTCGAGGTTTTTTATATAACTAATACAAAAACAATAAAAAAATTACAAAAATAGCATGTTACAAATTAATTATCAAATTGACATGTTTTTTACGATGTATTTTCGTAATATTTGTATGACAATTATTAATTTTGGTAGGCATTTGATTAGGTTCTTCCTTTTCCTTGCCCTCACCATATACACTGCAATGAAAGTTCCAAAGGTTGTTGATCTTAACTCTTTGAGTCATATTCATGATATATTGAGAAAAGCTGATCTCCACAAATTACATTCGGAGCTCGTATCATGCTTGCCGTCGTTACCCAACATGTCTGATCTACACAAATTTCGAGATGAGTTAAAGACGTCGATCTTCGGTTGGTATGTCCCTGAACATCTATATAATTGTTTACCTGAGAGTTTCTCCTCTAGGAATCAATCCAATGTATGTGTTTATAGTAATGTTGCATGTTGTGTTCAATAAAATCTCATGTTTTTGAGTAAAAGTATCATGAAGGCGTTGAATTACATTTTGGCCATTATACTCAAAAAAAGACAAATTAATTTCTGTACGTTAGATAAAAGAGCAAACTGGTCTTTTTATTAAAAAAATTCATGAATTTTACTGTTAAAAACTGGTCTTTGTATGTCAATAGATAGTACACAAGACATCTAATGTGTCATTATCTGGTTATTCTATCAACCACATTAATCTTTAACAGTACAAAGGGATAGAAATTTTTAAAAGAAATGATCAAATTGCTTTTGATCTAACATACAACAACTAATTTTTCCATTTTTTGAGTAGAGGGGTAAAATGCAATCTAATTTCTAATACAGGAGCTTCTATAATACTTTTACAAGGTTTTTGATCATGTTTTGTTGTTAATTTTAGGTTAAGAACGTAGTTACATTTTATTCATTTGTAATTTGCAGAGGAGCATGAAGGAGGATGTGACAAACATAATAGCACCATTGATGGTGAGACCGATAACGCGGTGGCCATTTTTCACCTTCTCGGGGGGTGCGATGTTTTGCCTGCTAGCTAGCAGCGCATGCCACCTCCAATCGTGCCATTCTGAGCGCATATCTTACATCGTACACAGGCTAGACTATGCCGGTATCGCTGCTCTTATATCCACTTCCTTTTATCCACCGGTGTACTACTCTTTCATATGTGATCCATTCTTTTGTAGGCTCTACTTGGGATTCATAACCATCTTAGGAGTTGCAGCCATCTTGTTTTCGTTCTTAGCGGGGTTTCGTCGACCCGAATTTCGAACCCTTCGTGCATCCCTTTTCTTCGGCATGGGGATGTCCAGCATAGCACCGATCATTCACAAACTCATCTTGTTTTGGCACCAACCTGAGGCACTTCATACTACCTTTTACGAAGTTTTGATGGGGATTTTATATGGTATTGGGGCATTTGTGTACGCGGCGAGGATACCAGAACGGTGGATGCCAGGGAAATTCGACATTGCGGGGCATAGTCACCAACTTTTTCACATCTTGGTTGTTGCTGGGGCATACACACATTATCGTGCCGGATTGGTTTTCCTCGAATGGAGGGATCAACATGGATGTTGAAACAAATTCAAATGTCAGGAAAAATCATTTTTGATAGTGGAAAGGTTATTCAAGTGTATATATTTTTTTAGTATAACAAAAATAGGAGTGGACTGACGAAGTTGTGATATGTTCAATTAACCTATTACAGCTTACGTATAATTTCTTCGAAAATCAATCTCGAAGGATCCAGTTTCAACTTCTTATATTATGAAAATGGAAATAATACAGTAAGTTTTCCTAATAGAGCTTTTCCGGTTCTAAATTTTATTTTCAGGAAGCAGAAAAAGAAAAATAATATATGCTTTCGTTGAGAGTCGAACTCAAGACCTCCCGCTTACTAAACGGGTGCTCTAACCAACTGAGCTACGAAAGCTAGGTGCTTGATAAATTTTCCTTTTTCATTAGTTAATATGCAGCTGTCTGCTGATAGCAATTACAGTTTAAGAATAATATTACTTCAATTTAGCTTCCCACTACAATTTGACTGAATAATATTAAATATCATACAACAAAATATACAAAATAAATTTTTTATAACCACATGTTTTTTCATTCATTTTACGTTTTAAGATTAATTTTATTCTAACTACTTTTTTTCTTCTAAATTGATACCTCCATTACTGTTAGTCCAATTATTAAATCTATATTAAAAAACTTAACTCACTAATTATGTTCTTTTTTTACTAGTTAGTACCTAAACTTTGTTTTATCACAAGTGATACATAAATTTATTCTTCTGTTACCTATTTTACACAAAAATGTTTTACTCGTTAAACAAATTCTAACTAATAATAAATCACCACGTCATAGAGCCTTTAAAAATATTTTTTTTAATTATTTTATTTTTTCTTTTACATTATTTCTCTTTTTTTTTCTTTTTATTATTTCCTTATAATGTTTAGCAATGTCAGCAATGCTCAAAATTCAGCCTCTTGAGGTCGAGATACTAATGGTTAATTTTGTGTTTGTATTTCACCCTATGCTTACTAGACTCAGAATTGAAAAAGTTCTTTCATGAATCAAAACTAGTGTTTTTAGAACTAGATCGAGCCAAAAACCAATCGGGGTACTAGTGTCACGAGTTATGGATCAAAGCCCATGATGAATGCATACAAACCGTCCCATGGAGGTTTACTAATTACATGGGGCTCAGTTGACCCACTTGAACTGTCTCGATTTATGGAACACATGAAGAAGTTCATCTACTTGAAGCTTTGTTGGCCCAGTGAAACACTCTTGTAACACCCGAAATCCCGACCCAATCGTGGAGTCTGAGTTACGAAGTGCCACATTTGTTACCAAAGTAACTACGTTCACAAACTATCAGAATAATACAATAAGCAGCTAAATCCAAGCATGACATGCATTTAATAGTTTTTTAGTCTTATACGATCTTATAGAAGCTTAAAAAATAAACTAAAAATGAATAGTGATCAAAACGTAAATATTTCAACTTATAAGGCTGACATTGTGACATAAGTTTGTCCCTCGTCACTACGTTACCTGGAATTCGTCTCGTCTCGACGACAACTATCCAACGTTATGACGTGGAATCCTCGTCGTGATGTCGTACGAATGATGTTGAGACATCACCTACTGTTTCTGCAACAATCAGTCTAAAACCTGCAATTTTAACAATCTACCAAGGTATGAATACACACATACTTCTCAATTTGACCAAGAGAATGGTTCTTATGAAAATATAACATGTCTAAAACATACCTACGACACATTCAAACATGTCAATCTAGATCATATTACATTTCAATTTAAACCAACCCATGTCACATACAACTTAATCTTTTATCAAGTTTCATGGCAAGATTTCCAAACTTTTCCATTTGACTATGCTTAGTATATCATCAAACACTGTAAACTAATCCAACCACAACTAAACATACATGATCATGACCTAAGTAAACTAATACACCAATTTCATACTTATATATTATTCATAGAGTCTAACTAGCTTTGTAACAGCCAGTTTTTAGGTCAAATCGGAACAGTGGTTTCAGGACCACAAATTCGAAGTTAAAATATTTATTTTATTATTTTAATAAGGTCTTCTGTATGATATATAAATTATGTGAAAGTTTCGTAAAGAAATTTTACCGTTTAAATGCTTAATTTGGTAAAAAGGACTAAATTGCATAAAGTGTAAAATACGAGTTCTATAAGTTAAAGGAACCAAATAGCTATAGAAATGAATTGAATGAGCCTTGCATGGTAATTATACCATTATTAGAATGGATGGACATATTTAGACATTGTTTAAATGATTTTTATATGTTTTATTTAAGGTTAGTTTTGTAATTTAGTAAATTACGTTATATTAAGTAAAAAAAATAAAAATTATGGTTTTATTCATCATCTTGACCGAAATTAAAGAGGAGAAAACAGCCATAGTTAGATTCTCCATTCGGCCAAGCTTGAATTCTTGATTAAGGTACGATTTTGGCTCGGTTTTTAATGATTTCTACGTTTCTGAGCTCGTTGCAGCTTAATCTAGCTAGCCCGTACCTTCGTTTTTGAAACTGGTACATATTTTGAATAATTCCATTGTTGAATGCTTGGTTTTTTTAGATGGTTAATGATAATTTTGGAAGGTTTGATGTTAGATTAATAGTTTTTGTAAAGTGATTTTTGACAAAAATGTTAAAAATGAGCTAAATTGAAAATTGTGTAAAATTCATGGATGAAATGTGAAATAAATGTACAATATGGACTAATAGGGACCTTATTGAAATTCAGCTACCATGGGTATTGGTATAATTGTGTAATTTTCCATTTTTATGTGTTAAGGACTAAATTGCAAAGTAGTTAAAAGTATAGGGGTAAATTTGTAATTTAGCCAAAATGAATGTTTTAGGCTAAATTGAATTGAATGAAAGTTTGAATGAGTTAATTTGATATTATATAGATCAAAATAAGCAAATACCGGAATTAGATCGAGGAAAACGAAAAGTGGACGAATAGTTAATAGTTTTATCCGAGAGTACGAGGTAAGTTCATATAATTAGAATCAAACTTTTCTATACTTGTAATTATTTAAATGAATATGTATATTTGAAATACTTGAAGTATGAATGATTTAATGATTTAACGCATATGTTACTGAGTCCTGTTTGAACCGTATGAATTCATTGGATACGAGCGACATAATACCGATATTACTGTTGTCGAAATCATTTTTATATTTGAAAGAAAAACGAGAATCGACTTCTTAAAACCGAATGTGGAGTCGCCACCAATCTCTTGATTTAGGTGTGATTGGGCCACCTATTAAAACGTTTTGTTCCATTAAAGATAATTTTGGTTCACGTAAAAGCAAAAATGGGTTCGGGAGTCGATTACGTATGAGGAAGGGTGAGCACCCTCATTACGGCTAAAAATTGGTACTAAATTGATTCGATGCTATCCGTATATCAAAGTTTTTTTTTTAAAAAAAATTTCGAAGTATAATTCTTTTTAAAATGTTTGAATAGTTTAAATTAGCGGTCAAAATTCTCTCGTTTCAAATATATGCAGCATCATATCCAGCACGATCGGACACGATCCTTTATACCTTCAAAAATAAGATTGATTCTTGACCTTCAAAAACTCGTACATTGAAATTATAAAAGGATATTCAAATATTTCGTTCACCGAAAAATCATACCCAGCACGGTAGGGCACGATTTCCCGAATTCCCAAATATTGAGTATTGCCTTATTTCAAAATTTTTGAATAGTAAGGAAAATTAGAAATTAGCTCAAAACACATTTATTTGTCTTAAAATAGATGGAATACCTAATGTATTATAATGAAACATTTGTATAGAAAATGATTAATAAACATGAAATAATATGCACATATATAGTACAATAAACCACAAATAATAAATTCAACAATTATGTACAACTATTCTTAGTAAAATGAAACCAAATTCTTAATCATGGATGGAGAACAATTGATACAATGGATAAAACAATGACTAAGTGATATGCATCAACAATAAATATGGCACAACAATTCACAAAACATTTACAAAATAAAATGGAAATTTGAAGTGGTATAAGATATTTTCAAAGTAATGATGAATTAATATACAAAATATTTTAAACACAGATTCATTCAAAAATTGACAATGTACATGGTAACTTAAATAATAATATAAAATATGAAAGAATAATAAAATTCATGATAAGGTATAATACTCATAATGGACTCGCAAAACATGCATATATAAATAAACTCAAGAATAATTATTTGTAGAAATAGTAAGAAATTAATAATGCATATAAAATTTAGCTAGTCTATCTTATATACAAACCATTATACATGAAACATTTAAAAGAGATACTAAATAAAATACTTAGATAATATAATATAGAGAAACATTTCAAAATAATAATTTTATAAATATAAAAACGAAGTTCCCAAAATAATGTCATATATACGTAAAAATATTAAGTGAATCATAAATCCGAAGTATTTTAAATAGAAAACTCTATTAAAATAATTTATGTATCAATATATAAAAAAAATGTCTAAACAAAAATTAATAATTAGGTATTAAAACAATGTAATGTAAAAAGAATTTTAAAACGATGATTTTGTCAAAAAAAAAATAAGAATATTGTTTACTTCAAAATAATAATTATTATAAATTACAAATTTAATAAGAATGATGTACATACAAATATATATAAAATATTGAAGGAAATAGGATGCGCAGTGTAAAAATAATAAGATAAAAAGAAAAATCAAAATAATTGTACAAATATAAACAAACAAAGTTATTAACATGGATTAATACATATAAAAACATTAAACATATTTTAAATTAGCAAACTATACAAATGAAAGACCAAACTAAAATTAAACCCCAAATAACAAGGATAATTTATAAATAAAATAATCATAAAATAGATCAACGAGAAACGCGCGTAAATATATAGGGACCAGAATTGCAAATCTCCCCGAACGCAAAACGCATCATTGTATCGTGGACCAAAATAAAACCGCGCATAAATTAAAAAGCCAAATTGAAAAAACAAGGCAAAATGAATAAGGCGCAATTGCAAGCTCGCGCAAATGGAAGGACTTAACGCGTAAATTTCCCGTTCCGAATGAAAAGGCGTAGATCCGGCCTGCTATTCGGGTTGACGCGCGAAACCTCATTGTTATAAACGGTGCCGTTTTATTAATAGGTTATTTAAAACCTTTCTTTTCCTATTTTCTTCTTCAAACGCAGCCATTATTCTAACCAAGATACACGCCCTAAAATCAATTTGTTAGGGCTCATTCCAGCAGCCACCGAACCACCATTTCATTTGGTGGCCGACAATGCACGAGCAGCGACCAGATCTCACCGTCGAAGGCTCCACTCGAGGAAATCTGGTAAACCATTTTATTTTCTTTTTTTTAAAAAAAATTTTAGATCTAATACTGTTCATTCGAGAAAAATGAAGCTAAATATAAAAAAAATACTTAATACCATCCGACCCTCGTCCGTATCTCAATATTTCTGAGATATTTGGGATTTCATTGGCGTCGTTTCAAGTATACTTCCAACACCATGATTGACAGATGACGCCCTTGGATCCCTCTTCCAACTTTGATCTCAACGAAGTGAACAAAGGTTAAGGGCTGATCCGCAAGGTAAGACTTGCCTTTCCCTCTTCTTTGTTTTGAAATTCCGATGACGAAAACAATGGCAGGAAAACAAATAAAAATAATAGAGAAATTAAAAAGACTAAAGAAGATCACCTTTTCAGAAACGGTTTTTAAATTTTTTCTATTCAATATGCGTATAGTGTATGTCTGTATGCGTACAGTGTGTGTAAAAATTAAAGGATTACATCAACGGCTTTTTATAGCCAAATTTACAAAATAAATAAAAGATTTTAAAATCCTATTTTCCTACTGTCATTTGTTGTGAATTCTGTTATTGGCTCCTTCTGGTGTATTCTTTTGCAGGCTCGGTTGTACGCGGAAGATGACCCGGTGACATAGAGACCACACGCGGGGGTAAGGAGCCCACTCTCTTATGCCATTCCACTGTATTCCAAAAGCTTCTGGCACTATTCGGTTGCTGAGCTTCTTTTTGGGTCTTGTTGGGCCTCGGATTTGGGCTATTTGTAAACTGGGTTGGGATGTGGGTTTATTGGGTTAGGATTTTGGGTGTAATTGTTGGGCCATAGGTAATTTGTAAATAGGTTTGGGTTTAATTTAGGCCCAGAATTTTGTAAACGGACATTGGCCTCATAAACACTTTAATTTACTTATTTCTATTTGATACATATATTTTTTGGTTTTTTCATTTATTATAAGCCCGGACAAATTGGGCCTACTACAACTATTTTGGTCGAGCTCCTGCATTTGTTGCAGACTCACCATAGCTCGTATGAGCTTACTGTTTAGCTCGATAGAGCTTACCGTTTCAGCTCAATGAAGCTTACTGTTTTCAGCTCACCGAAGCTTACCATTTCATATGAGCTTACTGTTCAGCTCAATAGAGCTTACCGTTTCAGCTTAATAGAGCTTATTGTTTATCAGCTCAAGAAGAACTTACCGATCATGGCTCGAAAGAGCATATATAATAATGAATTGATGAATTACTGACATTGTTCACTCGAGTATCCTTTGAATTTCTAATAGGTTCAACGGGCACAAATAATGTTATTCAGATGAGTTAATGGTTTATAAATGTTACAATGTTATACATGATATATGAATTTGGAATGATGATAAGCATTGTATTAATGGATGGTTTCATATATTTTTACTATGACTAACATGTGATGAATACTTGTGATTAGGTGTTGATTAAATAAATTGGTTGCATTTAAAGTATTGCTTTGATTATTTATAAATGGTAAGTTTAATTCTGAATTATACGGACTTACTAAGCTATAAAGCTTACTTTTTTTTCTTTTCTATGTTTTACAGAGGCTCGTTGCTCGCTCGTTTTGGACAAGTTGAAGTTGCACATCACACTATCCAATTCCCGATTGGTACTTTTGATCTTGTGGATTTTGTAAATATGGCATGTATAGGCTAGTTTGAAAGATGTTAGTATTGCTCAGCCGTGTGTATAATATCAAAAATAGCCTATTTTTGTCCACACGGGCATGTGTCTCAGCCGTGTGTGACATACGGTCATCTTGCACGGCCGTGTATTCCCTAGTGTGAAAATGAAATTGAAGTTAGTATGCTCCACACAGCCTCACACACGAGCGTGTGGCTTGGTCGTGTTGCATAAGTTAGTATACCTTACAGTTTTGGCAAGGCCTGATACATGAGCGTGTGTGGCCATTTTGAAAGGCACATGGGCTAGACACACGGGCTTGTGGTTGGCCGTGTGACCCAAGCCAGTATACTCTCCAGATTTCCCATAGCTTGGCAAACGGACGTGTCCTCAGTTGTGTGACACAAGTCAATATGTATGCCCTATTTTCACAGGGTCAAAGACACGGGTGTGCCTACTAGCCGTGTGAAGCACACAGCCTATTCACACGGGCGTGTGGCACTTGAAAAGTTGAAATTTTTCTAAGTTACCAAAATTTTAATATGTTACCGATTTATTCCTGAATATATGTTTAAAGCTTTGAATAATCGATTTAGTTACATATGGAATGTGAATGAATGTTATTGACTAAGAGAAGATGTTATTTGATACTTGATTGTTCTGAATTGAGTTACATGTCTGGTAATGCCTCTTAACCTATTCCGGCGACGGTTATAGGTTAGGGGTGTTACAAGCTTATATACCAATCCACCCATCTAGCAAACTTACACGTAAGATTACTACCAATAAATACCAAACATAACTTATCAAATGTTGCAAACATTAGCTTCCCATATGTATATGTACATTAAGTTTCACACACCAACAATCAAATTTAACATCATTGACAATAAAATACCAAAACAACTTCACTAATTACATGCCAATTTGACCAACAAAGAGAATTTATAAACTTTATAGAGTTTGGGGTCTCGACTAGATGTTGAAGTCGATACTCGAAACTTTGTTTTAAACCTAACCTACACACGAGAAATAAACCAAATGATGAGTATGTTACTCAGCAGTATTCCTATGAAACCAAACAATATAAGGAGGTGGTGTGCATCACTACACACAAAATCGTTATCTAAACTCTTGTTCCTTATAACTCAAGCATGAAAACAATATTCAATATACATTTCTAATACGTAAAATCTCAAATCAGTTTATCCTTCAGATGATAATCCGAGCTTAAGAGTTCATGTTCAACTTACTTCAATCTGTCATCCCGGGTTGCCCAACAACGATGACTAGTCACCCCGGATTGCCGCAAATGATGGTCTACCACTTCAGATTGCCCAACAATGATGGTTTATTGATATAATGCTGTCATCTCGGATAGCCCGGCCATGATGACCTGCCACCCTAGATTTCCCGATAACGATAGCTTACCTGACAACAATGGCCTACCACCAGATTGTCCTGAAACGATGATTTATCAATTCAAATTTGCCACCCTTGTCTATTAGGGACTTCCTATTTCTCAATTCTACAACCAATTTTATATTTTTTATAGTTTAGTCCCTAATATACAAAACTATCAATTAACTTCATAGTTTAGTCCCCTTTCACCTCTAAGCTTAATATTCTTAAAACTTCAAGAAAACAACAATGATAACCGTCTAAAACTTTAACAGTTTTACAAATTGATACATGGGCTAGCTAGATTAAGCTCCCATGATCTCAAAAACATAAAAAAATTTCAAAATAAAAAGAAAACGAAAGACTAAATTAAACTAACCAAATTGAAGCTTAAAGATGATAGAACCCTAGCTAAAACTTCCTCCTCTTCTATTTCAATGTTCGATGATGGAGAATGAGAAAGATGAAATGCTTTCTCTTTCTCTCCACTTTATGCTTTATTTCCTAATTTAATTTAGTTTACATTTTATTTAATTTATATTTTTTATAACATTTTTGCTATACACTTTTAATAAGCTACCGTCCATTCATTTTTAAGTGGTTATAATTATCACTTTAATCCTTGATCCATTTCTAATTATTAAAAATTCATATTAATTAAAATTTTACTACTTTTATAATCTAGTCCTTATACCTTAATTAATAATTAATTTGAGAAATTTGCCTATCCAAAATTTAATTCACTTATCATATAACTCCATAAATATTTAATAAGTATATTTACAGGTTTGGTTCATGAAAACAGGGTCCCGAAATGGATTTTTTTGCCACCATTGACTTTTAGGTCGTTACAACTCTAGTGAAACTAGAGTTACCATGGTTAATGTTTGTAATCCTAAGGAATAAGATTGTATAAATTTTAAATCCCTTAGGACTCTCATCTTGTAGGTAAGCTTTAATCTTGACCGCCGATGTAATTTAAACTATATTGTTGGATCTGAGGGAGCTCAACTATAAATAGATGCCTTCTCCCTCATTTGTAACCATTCCATTGTACTTCATTCTTGAGCTAAATAATATTTTTGAGAGCATTTACTCAAACACTTGGTGTGCTATTATTTTCTTGTGGCTTTTATGTTCGATGCAAGTCCCTTTGTCTTTTCAAGTTACTTCTACTTTATTTTAGTGCCTTAGAGAATTTCCTTTGTTAATTCTTATTTTTGGGAATAATGATGACTTAGGTGGATTTGAAGCAAATGAATAACCTAAGGCCCGCGATACTAGAATGAAGATAGGGGTTGAACCCCTTAATTTATGAATTGATACAAATAGTGCTAAAATAATCAATTGCATTAGTTGAGTTGTTTTTTTTTGTATTTTTTACATTTTTTTTATGAATTTGTTAATAATTTATTTGATTGAATTGAATGGATTAATCAAATTAGAATTGGTGGCCTGATAGATCCGACCATTGGTTCGATTTTGAAAATCTTGATCAAAACCATGAAGCTCAAGATGCTCACACCTGTTGAAAAAGTCCAGGATAAGAGGGAGAAAAAAGAAAGAAAATATAAAATAATATATAAAGAGAAAATAATACTTTTTATCTTCTTCTTCTTCTTCTTCTTTTGCCACATATAAATTTTTTATTGATTTTTTTTAAAAAAAAAGAGGTTTACTAACGGTTGGACTAACAAAGCTATCAACTTGGGAGATAAATGTAGTTTAGGTACCAAAGTAAGAAAAATAGTATAATTTAGATATCAATTTGTAGGTTAAGTTTTTCTTAAAAAGTAGACTTAAGACTAGTTTGGCATTGTTGTAGTAGTTCAGAAGTGCTTTTGAAAAGCTGCACTTGAAAAAAGTACGATGAAAAATTATGGTTTGTTAATTTTAAGTATTTGGCATCATTGTCTAAAATTGCGATTAAAAGCTAAAATATCTATTTTAAACATGATAATAAAAAGTAAAAAAGAGTGACAATTTCTATTAGTTTAGTAATAACCATGACAATTAAATTAGCCCCATAACATGCATCTAACAAAGTTAACTATGCATAACTCATCACATATCCATTCTTAAACATCTTTAAAATATTAAGCTAGTTAATTTATGAGAAGCAAGACCCAACTAGACGTGTTCATGGGCCGGGTCGGGCCGAGTTCGGGTCGGGCTCAACTAAAAAATCATGCCCATTTATTGGGCTCGGGCCAGGCCGGGTCGGGTCCAAAAAATGGGCTTAGAATTTTGTCCAAGCCCTACCCGGATAAAAATACTAAAACCCGAGCCCGGCCCGCCCGTATTAATTTTTTATATTATTTTTAAATATATATAATACATCAAAAATATAAAAAATATCAAAATAAATATTTCTCAACAAATTAAAAATAAATTTTAAAAAATATGTAGACTTAAATAACACTAAGATAAATGCAACTTAACAAGCAAATGCTTCTAAAATAATAAAAAAAATTAACAAATGCCTTTAAAATAATAAGAAAATTAACAATAAAATAAATTTTATACAATATCCAAACAATAACAACAAAATAATAGCAACATAATAGTAAAATGGTAGCAAAATAGAGAGAAAACAGTAAGAAAATAACATTCAAAAATAAAAAAAATATGCAAATTTTTGTCCTTTAGTGATTCGGGCCGGGCCCGGGCTAAAAATACCTTACCCGAGGCCCTGCCTATTTTTTAAACGGGCCTTATTTTTTTCTAAGTCCATTTTTCGGGCCTATATTTTTGCCCAAACCCTCTCCTATTTTTCGGGCATGCACACCTTTAGACCCAGCCTTAGCAGCCTTTATTTATTTTTTTTTTGTGAATTATAAAAGAAGAGTAAAACTTTAATAACAACGTAGCTAAAGCGACTTAAATACAAATCACATCTAAGACGATAAATAAACCAACACATATATTCTTAGTAATTCTTTTTTTTTTTAATAAATACTTAGGGTCCAAACCCCAAGGTCCAGCTCTTATAATTAGATTCACTTCAACATGCAAATTTCTTTTTAAAAAATATGGAAAATAAATCCGTCACCAAATCTCGCGCCTTCAGTCATTGGCGCTTTTATTTTTTATTTTTTATAATCCCCTACAACTCAAATTTTATTTTATTTTTTTAGACAAATAGAATTTTCACAAACTATTTATGAAATGTGACTTTTATAAATATATTCATTCAAATTCAATAAATTTAAAATAATAAAAAGTACTTATAGTAATAATAATATATATTATTATATTAACTAAAGAATAACAAAATCCCTTAAAAAAAATTTATGAAAAGCAACAATTTCATCTTGGATAATTATTTTTTTGTTAGATAATAACATAATAATAATATATTAAACTAAAGTGAACAAAAAAAATTCAAAACTTTGTCTTGTCCAAAAGTGTTAATTAACTCCCTAGATACATATTCGACCACTTGCATACCTTCATTCTTAGCAGAAGATATTTTGGCTACAATATCATTAACTTGATTACACTATCTAAATACATACCTTATCACCTAATGATTTATGTTTTGTTGTGCTTGCTGAATTCGTCAAAACAAAATCAAATTTGAGGATACAGAGTAACCTTCTTAGATAGCTTTGGTCACCTCAAAGCAATTTATTTGAATCAAAACCTCATCATACCCTATTTTTTTGTAACAAAAGTAAACTATCTTATATATCCCACAATTCAGTATAAAAAATTGAATAATCTTTCAAATCATGGTTAAACTCAACAATCCATTCCTTTAACTGGTCTTGCACCACAACACCAGCAGAGGCTAATCATGTACTCACATTCCTCGTTCCATCAGTATGTAGATAAACAAAGCTACCTTATGATGATTAATCTTGAATATCAATACACCTATCAGGTGATCTATTCTTATGTGAGAACAAGTGAATTTAAAATTTTTATAAAAATATTTAATTAATATTTTAAAAATAAATATCAAATAAGAAATAAAGATATAAAAAATAATAATCTTTTTGTTTTAGTCTTTGAATTGCAATAATTAAGAAAAATTAAACAGACAATTTAAACGGAAATAACGGGAAGGCTAACGACCCAAATGAAAAACTCCAACGTAGATTCCATATTTAGTCCAAAGCTGTCGGCAATAATTACACGTGTCAACCTCTCACGTGTTCTCCAACCGCAATTCACGCTCCTCTTAACTCTTTAAATCTCTTTTTTTTTCAAGCCAGCGTACTTTAGCATCCCGGCGCACCGAAAAAAGAGACCTATTTCACTTTTTAAACAAAGGTCTAATTCAAGTTTTAGTCCCCCCATGATAAAACTAATAATTTGATCTCCCTATTTTAATTTGATATAATTTGACTCATTTATTTTTGGAATATTACTAGTGAGTCCAAAATGACAAAAATATGTATCTTTGTAGCAAAAGCCATGATGCTAAAATTTTAGCTTTACTTGAAAAACATCCAATCATATTAAATTGATAATAAATTTACATATTTATTAATAAAATATATTTAATTTTTTTTACAAAATCGCTTCGATAGTACCAAATATGGGTCTTACCATTTTTGGTATATTAATAAATATTATAAATATTTAATTACGATTTAGTTTCTCAATATGTTGAATTTTAGTATAATATATTAAAAAAATAAAGAGTAAATTATATACAAGGTCATTAAATTATTAGTAAGTTTAAGTTTTGGTCATTTTAAATTTAAAAAATTATAAAATAGTCACTAAATTATTTGAAAGTTTTCATTTAAGTCACTGAACTATTCAAACATTTTTATTTAAGTCATTGGACTGAACTATTAAGATTTTTTTTTCAAAATCTGACTAATAAGCTCTAAGAGACAATTTATTGGTGGATTAGTACCCATAAACAAGTAGAATAATATACTTCAAATTTAAGTAGAAAGTCTTAGAGTAATAATTTTAAAAGCTTAATAACTTAAATCAAAACTTTTAAATAATTTAGTAATTTTTTTGAATTTTTAAATTTCTTACACGGAGTTTACCCAAAAACAGAACAGTGAGAACTGAGCCTAAAGCTAAAGTCACTTAAAACGTTGTGAGTCCACTCTTTCGTCTTCTTTAATCCCACAATCAAATTTGGACATCCCAAAGTTTGTCTTTTTGTTTTCAATTTTCCATGTCTTTCTTCTCTGTTAAACAACCTTAGAAACTCATTTCCTTAATTACCAAACATAAAAAAAAAACCTTATTTTTAAACAGCAAAAGAAAATGGTGTCTCCTGAGTTTTCTCTTTCGCAGTTTTCTCCAATGGCGAAACCTCGAAACCGGTCGTTTTGGTGTCTGTCCGATAGTTTCCTTTACTGCGGCGGTGTCTTTTTAGCTATCTTATTAGTATGTTCATTTTGGTCGTTTTTCACACCGACCCTCAACTTCAGCTCCGCCATTACCGACCCGTCGTCTGCGGTCAGCTGTAAGGAAAGTGGGTTCGGAGTTAACTTAAAATCCGACCCGAAAGACCTGACCTTCTACGACGACCCAGAGTTGAGTTACTCCATTGAAAAGCCGGTGAAAAACTGGGACGAAAAACGGAAACAATGGTTAAACCATCACCCATCGTTCGCCGCCGGCGCAAGTGAAAGAATCGTCGTCGTAACTGGGTCACAACCGAAACCATGTAAGAATCCCATCGGCGACCATTTACTATTACGTTCCTTTAAAAACAAAGTAGATTACTGTAGAATCCATGGATACGATATTTTTTACAACAACTTGTTATTACACCCGAAGATGGGGTCTTATTGGGCGAAATTACCAGTCGTTAAAGCAGCCATGTTGACTCACCCTGAAGCTGAGTGGATCTGGTGGGTTGACTCGGACGCGTTGTTTACAGACATGGAGTTTAAGTTACCTTTACAAAGGTATAAAAACCATAACTTGGTCGTCCATGGTTGGCCTGAGTTGATTTACGATAAAAAGAGTTGGACCAGTTTGAATGCTGGGGTTTTTTTGATAAGAAACTGTCAATGGTCAATGGATTTGATTGAAACATGGTCTAATATGGGACCAATTAGCAAAGATTACAAAAAATGGGGTGAAATTCAACGATCAACGTTCAAAGACAAGCTTTTCCCTGAGTCAGATGATCAAACGGCTTTGATTTACTTGTTATATAAACACAAAGAGAAATATTATGATCATATATATTTAGAAGGTGAGTTTTATTTTGAAGGGTATTGGGTTGAGATCTTTGGAAGGTATGAAAACACGACGGAGATGTACTTAGAGATCGAGAGAGGGGCGGCGGAGTTAAGAAGGCGACATGCAGAGAAAGTTAGTGAACACTACGGTGCGTTTAGAGAAGAGTACTTGAAAGGTGCTGGAAATGGTAAAGGGAGTTGGAGGAGACCATTGATCACACATTTTACAGGGTGTCAACCTTGTAAAGGTGATCATAATAAGATGTATGATGGTGAATCATGTTGGAATGGGATGGTTAAAGCTTTGAACTTTGCTGATAATCAGGTTTTGAGGAAGTATGGGTTCATACACCCTGATTTACTAGATTCCTCCACTGTTAGTGAACTTCCTTTTGATTACCCTGCTGATGAAGGACCGTGGTGAAAAGAAGCATAAAAGGTATGGGTTCTTATTGAAATTTAAGAAAGTTTTAACAATGCATGTGATTTATGTGAAAGGTGTTTGCTTTTCATTATCTTGCTTTGAAAGTGTTTGAAGTAATGCATGATTGAAGGATTAATTATATTTGTCTTACTTTTATGATGGAACAATGATGTTGGTGTTTTGGGGTAGGTGTGGGGGACTTTAGTGGGGGGTTTAGGGGGGATTAAAGGGTGTTTTTGAGTGGTACTTTTTGACTAAATTTATGGGGGCCTTTTTGCAAGCATGCAAGAAACTAACAAAATTCTCTTGTTCCCTTTGCAAATGAATGAACTCATTTGTCAACTAGTTCTAAGGTTTGGTTTGGTAGGAACCTATTAAGAAATTCTTTTGAATTAGGTAGAATTTTAATGTTACCTATATGGGGAGTTCATATATTGGTGGGTCTTATTATCGTGTGGTTAAAATATGTTTTAGGTCCTTATACTTTTTTACATATTTCAAATTTAGTCCTTCTATATTCTGTTTGGTTTATATGCAAGTCCAACTGTTGATACAATTAAAATTATTCTGTTAAATTCAAGTTTATTATCTTCTTAAAATGGGAAATTCATGAAATTTTCATATTGATTAATGATTTTAATTTGATGTTGAAAGTTTTGTGTTTAGCTCCATGTCTTTGTGTATGCCCTCTCATACATTTTGCATGGAAGATGCCTTGTTTTTAACTTATTGAACAAGCAACCGTAGTGCCATATGTACTCGAGATGTTAGATACAAGTATGTGTATAATATCTATATACGTATATTGAAGATTATACTTATATTTGAATATGTGTCGAAATTGATGATATTTTTTTCTTTGTTAAACAGTGAATCATAGCCATGCCTCTGCTTATCTTTTCGAGTACTTTCTCAGATTCCGTTGAAAGTTACGAACAACTGCAATTGATTCGGACTCTGATACTTCACGAACTAGTGTTACAACAGTTATAGTTGAATTTGAGACACAACATCCTATAAGTTAGTCCATTTGGCATCATAACTTTACGACTTTGTTTCATAATTTTGGATTTTGGGTGTAAATGTTGATATGGTGATGGGATTTATAGAAAAGTGGTACGGAAGTTTTAGGAATAATGTGATATTTAATATATGTACTTTCATAAAATGTTTAATGTGATACATGTACTTTGAAAATGTCTAATTTGATACCTAAATTATCAATGTGTTTTATTATGGCACTTGTATTTTCATAAAATGTCCAATAGGCGGAACTTTCAATATGTGTTTTATCATAATACTTCTCGTTGTTATAAACACTGTTAATAAATTGTTAAACCAACTAATGAAATCTTAACTGGTACGATTTTATTTTTCCAAATCATTAAGACCACATGGATAATTTAACATAATGTGAAAACTAAATAAAACAAAGAAAAATCAAATTACATTAAAATAAATAAATAACTAAACATATGGTTAATATAAAAGTACATATTAAACTATCTGTACAATATTATTGGACATTTTATGAAAATATATATACCATAATAAAATATATATTGATAATTCATGTACTAAATTAAATATTTTCAAAATACAAGTACCACATTAAATATTTGTAAAAGTATAAGTACTAAATGTGACATTATTCCAAAGATTTATGGTTTTAGGGTGATAATATAAAGACAATGTTGATAGCATATGATGATTTGGCCTGGGTGTCGTTTTCTTGATTTCATTTTGGTAGCTTGAAAACCTCCATTGATTTTGCCATGATCACATGCATGAATGGTGTTTTCCCTGGTTTTCGAGATTGTAAAATTGGAACTCTTTAGTGTTGGAAAGTGTAATAAAACCCAATAATTGACATGATAACCTTCACAGCACATGGATCAAGTAAAGGGAATCAGAAACGGCCAATTGTACCTGCAAATGATGTCCGATATTTAGAAATCGCTTCAATCAATTCAAATATAAACTTAATCTTATACGATTTTTATTATAAAAAGTTAATCAACTAATTTTCTTAATTTAAACTCGAATTAGCTTAAATATAAAATAAGTTTAATTTTAATAATTTGAATTTAGAATAACTCAAATCATTTGAGATGAATCAAACCTGAAATTAGAATAGTAATAATTTAATTTGAAATTTTAAATATTAAATTTGAATGATTTGAATCTAAATCAATTCAATCTCAGAATGATTTAAGCTTAACGACTCAAATCAGAATATAATGAATTCTGTATTAATTAATTCAATCCAAACTATTCCACTAATCCACGACTATAAGGTAAATCATTGATTTAATCAAATTAAATTCAAAATGAATTCTTTAAAGAGTAAGAAATCAACACATATACTTAAATTTTGTTATTAGTTTGTAATTATTGATTTAATTGCTATAATTTAATTTGGTCATTTTGAATTTTTGTATTTTTTGAATTGGTTATTTTTATTCTGTATTTTTCGAACTTTAAACTTTAATCCAGACTCAAACGATAGTAATTAGATCTAGTTGGTTAAATTTTGCCATTAGTCCTATATTATTTTTAAAGTTGTTGTAGCGATGTAAAAATTTTACTTTCGGTCGCTAATTATGGCGATTTAGTGAAAACTTGAAAACTGAAGTTTAATTTTGAAATAAAGTGGGAGTCGCCACCGATCTTTTTCTAGGTGTAATCGGACACCTAATAAATCGTCTCTTTTTTTTTTGAGAAGAAAATTTATTCTTGAAAAAGTGAAGCCCAAATTTGGGGTCTACGTGAAAATCTAGAGAAAAATAGGGTTCGGGAGTCAGTTACGCGCGAGGAAGGTATTAGCACCCTCGCGACGCCCAAAATTGGTATCTTGTTAAACACGTGTTATCTTGATTTTCAAAGATACGAGTTCAATGTAACATTTAATCGTGATCCGATTGAAAAATGTGAATTTTTAGTTTTAGGTTATTTAGAAGGGTATTCCGTCTTTAACACGAGCATACGAATTTCACCCAACATAGTGATGAAATTGATGACTTAATGTTAAATCGGTATATTGCCTTATTTATTGAAATTAATAAAAAACAAAAATGAAAATATTTCTGGATAAAGAAAGTAAAAAGGAAACTATATTGATGTTGAAATAAGATGTGAACAAACAGGCTTAATTCGGAACAGACAAATAATAAAAGGTTAACAATATACGAAGCAAATAATATGTAAAACATTAGCAATGTATATGCGATAATAATGGTATAAAACAATAATAATGCATATGACATTAAACATGATAATAACAATAATAATATAAACATAAAATGGTAATGAACATATATATAAAACATATAATACTAGATTAAAAGTATATACAATATGTATTGAAAGCAGGAATAATAAAAATAACCAATGATAATAATATAGAAATATATGTATGTACTAAAATATATAAGTAATAATAAAAATAAAAAGTATATACATGGTATTAAAAAATATATAATATAGCGTTAAAGATACGTACATAATGTAGTTAATATATATATTCATAAGATAATATGTAAAAAAATGTAATATAGCATTAGAAATATACACATGACATATATAAAGATATAATATTAAAAAGATACATATACATAATATATATATAATAGAAAACATGTATATATATTATAGTACTAAAATATTTACATAATATACTCCTATTAGAAATAATAATGATGTTAAAAAAAATATTAACATTACATAAATATACACACATATACATATATATATTTAAAAAATATGTACATACTATATATATACATATAATATAGTTATTAAGAAAATACATAATATATATGGTATTAAAAATGTAGTATTAAAAAACATAACATAATATATACATGATTTATAAAAATACAATATTAAGAAGTATGTACACGTAGTATATAAAAAAGGCATATATAATATGACATTAAAATATTTACATAATATATACATATTGGAAATAATGATATTAAATAAAACCTATTAATAATATTACATAGATATATACTTATATATATTAAAGGTATGTACATATATAATAAAACATATACTAAGATTAATAATAATAATAAGGATGATATAAAAATATATACATGTATAAAAATATATATACATAATATATAAAAGTGTATGACATATATATTAGAAACGATGGTGTAAAAGAATATATGAATGATAGGATATTAAAATATACATGACATCAACGTATATATACAAAGAATGTATACGACATACAAATATGTTAACAAAAACAACAATATTAAAACTATTAGAAATATTATATACTATATATATGAGTAAAAATAATAGTATTAAAACAACTATTAATAACTTAAAAAAAATATGTATACATATATTAAATATATGATAACATTTATACGTAGTATATACACATGCATTAGAAATAAATAATAGTAATTATAATAACAACAACAAGAATATATAAATATAGCAGTGAAATATAAAAGAAAGGGCACACCTGAAACAGAACAAAAATGAGGGGGAAATTCGAAAACAAATATATAAAAGAGAAGGACCGATTGGAACACGCCAAAATAAGGGAGGGATTAAAAGTGAAAATATCCTGTCCTCTCAAAACGCAGCTTTTAGTGCGAGATCAAATTAAAAACACACTTAAATTATAGGCCAATTTAAAAGAAATGAAAATCTGATTGCAAAAGTTTGGAAAAGCGGAAGGGTCATTCGCGCAATTAGACCCTTCCGCAAAAACACGCGGATCCTCCTAGCGGGTCGGGTCGGACCGGTCCGACCCATGGCAAAACGACGTCGTTTTATGCCCTGGGTCTTTAATGCAAAACGACGCCGTTTTCGATTAGTATAAATAAGCTAAAAATCAGAAAAAAAATTCATTTGAAAAAAAAAGGGGAGGGTTGAGCGATTTCCGGTCATAGGCCGGTCACCAGTCACCGGACCTTAGCCGGCGCCGGCGCCGACCACCGTACACGGTGGCCGGAAAGGTAAGATTTTTCCCTTTTTTTTTACTTATTTATTTTATTATTTTATTATATTTTAATAGATAAGGGTGATAAAATAGGCTTTAAAACGAAATAAAAATAGAAAAAAAAAAGAAATCACCTTTAGGCTTTTTTAGCTTCTGATTCTTCGATCTTTGGTATTTTTGTTTGCTTGGATGCTTATTCTCGTATTTAAATGCTAATTGAATTGCTATTTTCAATCTAGAATCGAATGTTTTCTTATTTTTTTTTGTATTTGAACTGTCGAAAAAAAAAAACCCCCCAAAACAGAATTTAGATTCCTCTTTTTATAGCCTCTTACAATGCCTAAATCTATTTGTTGCGTGTTTACTTGACCTTGCAGGTGGGTTGATGGCCGGTGGAGGTGACCATGGGACAGGTGGCGCCAGGGGATGGTGTTGGCAGAGGGCAGATGGGCAAGTGGCTGAGGCAAGTGGGAGCTAGGGTTTGTGATGGCTGTTGGGTTAGGTTTAGTGGGCTTTTGAATTGAGTTTGGGGTATTGGGTTTAGGTTAGTCTAGACTTTTAGTGGGCCATTCGGGTTTGGGTAGTATTTTGGGTTTTGTGGGTAATGTATTTGGTTTAATTTGGGCCTGCAAATTGGACTTGTACAGTTGTATATTTAGTTTATCTTATTTAATTGGATCATTCTTAATCTCTATACATTTTAGAATTTTAAAATTTCAATATTGATGTAAACGATAATTGTTAAATATATTAACTTGCTTTTTATTATTATCAAATAATAATATATAAAACAATAAGCTAACATGTCATTACACATATAATAATATAATTATTGCATTAAACTCTGAAAATAGTAAAATTTAATAAATTCAATAATTACTATTTGACCATAACCGAAAATTTATGTTTCAAAAAGTACATAAATTAAAAATAATCAAATTACATACATGAATTAATCCACAACTTACGCATAGTATAACTTGAAAACACTTCAGAAAAGATTACCAGACTTGTTATAATCTTTTTATTGAAGCTCAATTTGAGCAACCTGAAGATTTGCGTTATTATTAAAAGAAAATTTTAAATTAATATTCACATTCTATAATTAATTTAATATTAATTTAATATTAATTATTTAATAATAATATGAATAAAGCAAACACAAATTCACAAAGAAATTGCTGAAGGTTAGATTAATATAGAGGTGTTCATGAGTCAGGTCGGGAATATACAAGATATTTAGATAAAATTTTCAAGTTTGGGTCTGACCCGAAAAATGAGCTTACTTTTTTGCTCAAGTCTGGCCCGGTTTAAGAAAAGTAAACTTGGACCTGACATGACCCGCCCATATTTGATTTTTTAGATTATTTTTATATAAAATTAATTTTTAAAAAAATATAATTTACTAAATGCACTAGAAAAAGGCTAAAATAAAAGTTTTCTAACACATTAAAAACACACTAAAAAGTATTTATATTAAAAACACTATCATAAATATAATAAATGTTTTATTATATTAAAAAGACTAAATAAATATAAAAAATATTTTATTGTACTAAATATAAATTTTAAAATTTATATTTTGGGTTGGGCTCTTTAGTTGGGTAAATTTTTTGTAGGTCTTAGGTAACGAATTTAATTGTTATTAGATTAGTGGTTTAATATAAATATATATATAATTATTATTTAACATATATAATTAATATAATATTATTTTAAAACATAATATTTGGGACAGGCTTGGGCTAAAAAAATCTTGCCTAAAGTCCGACCCATATAGAAAACGGGCCTTATGTTTTGTCCAAACCCTCCTATTTTTTGGGCAGACCTTCAGGTCTAGAAGCGTGACTCGACTTGGTGGCATTTATTTTTAAAACGTCACAGAAAATTGCCGCGAATAGTCATTTTTGTTGTAGCGACTAAAATTTTAGTTTGATTAATATTATTATTGTTACAGAATGTGAAATCAAATATACTTATATACATAAGGTAAAAAGATCTTTTTTGTCCTTCTTAATTTCAATTTTAAGCAAATTGGTCCCTTTAAAAAAATCAGAGCAATTTAATCCTTGTCAATTTTGAAAGTGAACAACTAAGGACAATTAATCACAATGTTAATGTTTTTTTTTCAATTGTACATATTTTTATTTTTATAATAACAAATTTAGCCTTAAAGTTTACATACTCTATTAAATTGGTCTTATTTTAACAAATTCATCCTACAATATTTACACATTTTGTCAACTTGGTCCTGGTTAACAAATTTAACCTGCAAAATTTAAACATTTTGTCAACATTTACACGTGATATATAAAACATCGAAAGCTAAATTTATTATTATACTAATTAAAATTAGGTAAAATTAACAGATAACATTAACGCCTTGATTATTTATCTTTATTTTCTCACTTTCGAAATTGATAATGATTAAATTACTACAACTTTTTAAAAAAGATCAATTTACTTAATTTCGAAATTGAGATCTAACTGAAAACATGTTTTTACCTAAACATAATATCCTTGTAAGTTATGAATAAGTTAAGAGTTTATATCTATATAAAAAAAGGGAAAATAATATAGATGTTATCTAAGCAATGCGTAAGGCTTGCAATGTCAACGTGCTACTTCCCAAGCTATTTAATGTGATTTAGTTATTTTAGCTAAAAAGAAATGGAATTTCCAGAAATTGAATTCAATTGATTGATGTAAAAGGATTTCAAAAGATTGAGACTTGGAAATTCAATTCGTTTACCCTACATTTTCTTGGAATTCGATTCCAAAGATTAGTAGGGTAGAGAGGCCTTCAATGTGGTCTACCCATTTTCCAGGACATTTTGACTTTGAAGCTGCCCACACCGACTGTATTTATTGGCTTCATTGCTGAATATAATCTGATTTCTCCCAACTGCATCCCACAGGCATTCAATCCTGCTTGTTATCAGATACCATAAATAAATAATCTCCAGGTTTTGATATTCTGGTTAGTGTATTATTTAGACTTAACATGATATTTGAATTTGACATTTTTTTTATTATAATATTTATGTTATTTTTTTGTCTAATCTGATACTTGTATTTGACAAAAGTTATATATTTTGGTAATTGAAAGTAACAATTTTAACTTTTCAGTGTTTAATTCGAGTTTTAAAATTGATTTGATTTGATGAAAATTCATAATTAACTAAAAATATTAATAAAAAATTTTGATCAAATCAACTATAAAACCTGAATTAGATCATATTCATAGGACTGTATTTGACAAATCAATTGCAAAATTAAAGCAATTCACAATTAACATTAAATTTATTCCATTAACAAAATTCTAAAAAATTCAAACCTAATAATATCAGCAAATAACTTTCATTTACTCAACACTTCAACTCGAATTAAATATTCAATAATTAATATTATCTTTTAAGTACTAAAATATATAATTTTTATCAAATATAAATATTAGATAAGATAAAAAACTAACACAAATATCATATTTTAAAAAAAATTGTCAAACTTCAATTTCAAATCATATATTAAACCTATTATCTATATTTATAATATATTTGTCTTTAGGAAAAAGAATAAGTGGTGAATTGTTGATGGTTGGTTGTACTTGAATTTTTATGTAGTTTTCACACTACTTTTAAGTCTCAATTGCTTAAACACATATCCCTAAATCTATAGCTTTTGAGGTGTAATCCATGAAATATTAACATCCAATCTACAAATCAAAATTAAAAGGGATTTCAGCCACTATGTAATCAGCAAAATGGCCAACTTGGAAATGGGTCTCATCTCGTTATCTCTTAATTTTTAAAGTAAATTATTTAAATAAAGAAATCGAGCAGAATTTAGGAACAGTTGTTGAATAAAGATATAGATTTAGGTTTTGTTTTTGTTTTTCTTTAATTTAGTTAGTTTTTTTTAAAATTTATTTAAATAAAATTCGTATTTAATTTGAATAATTGTTCAATTGAATTCAAATTAATTTGATTTGTTATGTAAGCATAGTTTGAATTAAATTGTATATTTTATATGAGAGTTAAAATATAAGTTTATTATTTTAATAATTTATATATTTTTAATTTTTAAAATATTATTATTTTTGGGAGTGAAAATACAATTTTATGACGAATTATTAAAGGAATGTAAAACTCAATTTGAAGGTATCAAAGTTGTCAAATCCTCGATTGAAACAATAACTCGTTCGCAATGCCAAGCACAATTTAGCATCAAATATTACAAACATATACATTCAATTAAAACTAAAAAACCAACATGCAAATTTCTTAGAAAAAAACAGCTTTTTTCTTTGTAACAGCATAGCTCCTAGTCCTTGGCAACACACCTTGTTCATCATCATCACCAAACTCACAAGGCTTGTCTTCATCGATCCTCCCAATCACAACGCTGTGACTTCTAGGCATACGGTTCGCTCCGGTCCTCGCTGGTTGTCTCCGATGAAGGTCCAACCGAGCCTTGTTTCGTGAACTCCTGATGGAAGCAGCTCTTATAAGTTCCCTCAAGTCTTCATCAGCGTTGATGGATTTCGTTGAGCCAACACTATAACTCCTCGGTAAAGCATTAACTTGGCCGGTAGGGCAACCCATGGTGGTGCCGAAGCCGATCCTTTCGGAGTATTCAGACATACTTTTGATGTATACATCCCTGGCCTTGATTAGGAACCTGATGGGTGCTTTTAAGTATCTGCTTAGCTTGCTTTCTTTGGTCACCTTGTTGCTCATGTTGCAGTTTCCACCCATAAATACAGAAAACAAGAGAAAAATTTAAGGAACAATGGGGTTTAAGATTCTTATATGAATATTATGTGTGTCTGTATATATATATATATATAATGAAGGAAAAACAGGGTTGGTTAAGGAGGGGACTGAGCACTATAATCAGAAAGAGGGGCCAATCTTTACAATTGCCAGGAAAGCGATGTGTAGAGAATGGTTTAATATATATTTGGTAATTATGATTCTTTTTAATTTGGTGTATATATATATGTATATATATTAATATGGTATTTGTATTTAATAAAAAAATATTTTTTGGTACTTGAAAATAATAATTTCGACTTTTTAATGTTTCATTCAAGTTTTAGTGTTGATTTGGAATTATACAAATTTACAATTAATACTAAATTTATTCTATTAATAAAATCATGAAAATTCAACCATTAACATTTATAAAAAATAAATCTTAAAACATGAATTAAATTTTAAAAATTTAACACCGTTATCTCTAGGGTATCAAAATGTATAACTTTTATAAAAAATAATGTATCACATTAGGAAAAAAAAAAGTGTCAAAATCAGTTAAATCCTTGAGAATTGCAAATGATATGAGAACAATAAACTGAGCAAGTCTAATTAGTTTTGGATTGGATCAATCCGAATTGGATAATGTTCAAGGTCAAAATTTTGGATTTTGCTCATTTAGTTTTGCCGATCAAGTTTAACAAGTTGAGTCATCTTAAGTTTAGATTAATTTAAATTATTTTAATTACATGTCAGATGAATTAATCTGGTTAAATCAAATTCGAATTAAATTAATTAAATTTTTTTCCTAATTTTGAATAAAATATAATTACAAAATTACATTCAATGCATTGGGTAGGAGTATATGTTTAATAAGTCAAGGAGATGTAGAAACTATATGTTTTATGATTCAAATGAAATAGGAAGAATGGAAGAGAGAAAGTCCAAATGGGTTATACTAATTATTTTAACTGGGATAGTAAATCTGAAAATATTGTCTTATTCAAAGTTCAAAAAAAAAAAACCCATAAAACAAGGAGTGGAATCAATAATTCCCTTACAACGTTGAATGATGAATCACACCCTCCTTTACTTGTACTCAAATTTTGTCAATTATAATCAAACTGAGTCACATTTCAAAGCTAGGAACAATATAATATTGATTTCTAATTTCTAACCAAGCCTACACGTTACGTAAAACTAAATATTTTAATTTATAAGTTATTAAGTTTTAATTCGATTAATATCGATATTATCGTTAGTGTAGGAAGATGTGGATTCGATTGTGTTGAAGTGCATTATTCTTCTATTTAATAGTTGAAAAGAGATTATGAATAGTTCTAGACATTATGTTAAAAAAATATTTTAATATATTAATCGTGTTGTATATTTTTTGTTGATAATTTTTTATTTAATAAATTTTAAAAAGATGTTATTAATTATCTTTGATGAGTTTAGATAAATTAAATTGTTTATCAAATATCGTATTATGAAAGTTTATTCTTTGAGTAAAACCCTACAAACGTAACTGTGGGATTAAACCGTGTAACAAATTTCGTTTCTCCTCCATTACTTCTACTTCTCTTTATTGTTCTTAACTATATCATTCAACTGTCTTGTTACAGCATCACTTGTAACATTGCATAAATACAACTACAACTAAACACTTGCATTTTCAATTGATATAAGAACCTAACACTAAATATATTTGATGGGATGTGGTTATTATTCATAAGTTGATGCTTGAGTTAAACGTAAAATTACTATTTATGATGATCATGATAAAGATATTTTAATCATCATAAATACTACATCAAAAGATTCATATTGTTTCACAAGTTATGACTCTTGTTTATAAAATCATTCATAATGTAAACCTTGTTTCAACTCTTTAAATAAACTTGATGCGAACTGCAGGAGCACGAAAATAGAGTAATAGTGATGCTATTACGATGCTTCTTACTTTTGTCTGCTCTCTTTTGCTGGAATATTTTATTTCTGCTTATACTTTGATTTATGGGGATTAATTTCATGTATTGGTTTGAAGTGATGTAACATCTTTTTACATTAAAAGTATCCAACCTTAAAATAAGAGAATAATGCGCTTCAATTCATATGAACCCAATTTTTTTTGCATTAATAACAATACCGATACCAATTAAACTAAATCTCAATCAATTATTTTTTAAAATTCAACATATTTTTAAAACAATCAATTTATAAACCACTTAACCACGCACCAATAAACTCCTTTTTTTCTTCCAATAATGAGATAATGTTATGCTTAACTAACGAGAAAAAAATAATCTTTAAAAGATTCTGAAACTGATGAGTTCTCGAAATTAATACTTAATAGTAATTTTTTTATTTAATAAAATACTAAATTACTTTTTGATATTAATCAATTCTTACTGCTTGTTTGAAGCAGGAAGCTTTATAATAAATTTAAAAATAAGATCCATGCAAATTTGTTACGAAAAAATTGATTGATTAATCCAATTGCTGAATGTGATTATGATAGTTGATACGGTGTTCATCCTAATTTAATACCAAATAATTTATGCTTTACTTTCGTCAAAATTTCGGTGTATTTATTAAAAATTTAGGTTGCTTCCAAATATTGGTCGATAAAAGAAAAATTCCAGCTCCGGCCTTTAAAGACTTGAAAAATTAATTGATTTAATTTAATGCCCATTCTACAAAGCATATTTTTGCAGAAAAAAAGTGGTTGAGAGGATGTTAATATGTGACAAAATAATTAGTAAGTTGATCGTATGATTATTCAAATATTCGAATTTTTTTAAAATCATGAAACTATTTGAATTTTTTTTAAAAGTCTGATTAGCTAACTTTAAGGGACGATTCTATGATTGGTACGATTGATCAGTACCCATTAGCGAGTAGAAAAACATATTTTAGATCCAAATCGATCTGGCGGTTAGTGTTAGAGATCAAGAAAGAAAGCTTTTTGAATTTCAGTTCACAGATTCGTGATGTTTAAAGCCATTTCATTAAAAAAATTGAATTGTAGAAGAGAAGGGAAAGGAGAACTTTTGATTGGCGTAGGTAGTACGAACAAAGAGGATTATACAACAGTGATTTCAACAACTCAGTGACTTAAATGAAAACTTCTGAATAGTTTAGTGACAATTTTGTAACTTTTTGAAGTTGGATGACCAAAACGTAAACTTACTAATAGTTTAGTGACCTTGAGTGTAGTTTACCCAATTCTTTTTTTGTTTTTTTCTTAAATGAAGTTTTTCGGAATAATAAGCCCCTTTTGATATAGTTAGAGGCTTGGTTTTCTCGAGTCTATAGTGAATCGTTTGCTTGAGCTTATCGATCTTCGATTAGCTTGAGTCTACTATGACTCGCTTTTGTCTAGGTCTGATTTAAGCTTTTATTGTTGACGAAACCATTTTTGAAAACGGGGTCGACTTTGGTTTCGAAAATGATAAACGAAAATTGGGAGTCGCCACCAGTCTTTTTTGATGAGGTGTGATCGGGTCACCTCGAAATTTGGTCATTTTAATAAAACATTTTGATTTACTAAAATAACGATTTTGGTCTACGAAATTTGAGAAAATGGGTTTGGGAGTCGGTTACGTACGAGGAAGGATTAGCACCCTCGTAACACCCAAAATTGGTACCTAATTGATTAATTAAAGTCTTAATGTCAAAAGTTGAAAAGATTTTGAACTAAATTTTAAAAATACGATCTGTTTTTATGAATGTTTGGATAACTCGAAGTGGATATTAAGATTCTCTTGTTCCGAAGAAATAAAATATCACATCCAGCACGTAGGACACGACATTTCAAACCTTCGATACCAAAATAACCTCATGATTTCCAAAACTTACGCATTGAAACTTTAAAAAGGATATTCGGTTGTTTGGTCTAACGACAAATCGAAACCCAACACGTAGGGCACAATTTCTCGAAATTTCCAAACACGAAATATTGCCTTGTTTAAAAAAAACTCGAATAAAAATGCAATTGTATGAAACAATTAAGATTATCTTGTTTTGAAGAAATAAAATATCACGTCCAGCACGTAGGATGTAACGTCCCCCTACCCGAGACCGTTGCCGGAGTCAAGCAGGAGACATTACAAAACTTATCTTAGCACTTAAACAGTTTTCGTAATAAACTATCCATCTGCGTCACGGTCGCTAAAAAAATCATATCTCGAGTTACGAAACTCGAAATCAAATTCCGTAAATTTTTCCTGAAACTAGACTCATATATCTACTTACTAATTTTTTTCTAGAATTTTTTGTCAGGCCAATTAGTACAGTTTATTAGAAAAAGTCTCCCCTGTTTCAGGGTTCGGCTACTCTGACCCTTGTGCACTACGAATCAAATTTCTTCCTGTACAGAAATCCAATGACTATGCCATTCATTTCAATTAAAAATAGACTCAATAAGGAATCCATACAAATAAATTTTGAGTCCTAATTCTTAATACACAATTTATGGTGAATTTCTAAAGTCAGAACAGGGAATCCAGAAATTGTTCTAACCCTGTTTCACCAAAACGTAAATATCTCATAAAATACAACTCTTTTACCTATTTTGTTTCTTCCATATAAAAATCGATTCATTAAACTTCAATTACATATTTTATTCATCATCTAATTCACTTTATACTATTTTTGGTATATTTTCAAAGTTGGACTACTGTTACTGTCCAAATCTGTTTTAGTAAATAATGTTGATAACTAAGTTTATAACATCTTCATTTCTTCTCTCTACAACATTTACCAACAATTCCTCTTATTACTCTTCACTAACATATCAAAACATACCATACTTAAGGTATTGGTAACATTTACAAAACATACCAAAATATCACTTAACAACTTAGATACTTTCAAAATAACCAAAAGACATCCTAGGTACAATGCCATTTTCTAAAAAGATAGAAACTTCACCAATTTGAGTTTGGGGATCGGCTTGTATGCTGAGTCCTTATACTTTCGTACCTAGCCTGCGCACTGAAACAAACCGTACGCTGAGAATACTCTCAATGGTATTTTTATAAACAATAGCTTAATCAACTTTAAAACATGGTAATTCAAACACATTATTGCTATTATTCAATATCAATCAGTACTTTAATAACCTTTACTTTATTTACCCTTATTAACATAACTCGGACACTGACGGATACACGGATCCAACCCACACTCCGGGATAAGCACATAGTGCTTCATCGGAATAAATCCGGAACTTTAACATTATAGTAGACAAAGTACTTCATCGGAACAAATCCGGAACTTTAACAGTAGTCGACACATAGTGTCTCATCGACTCAATGTCGGAATATCCCAATACCTCCAATTCCTATGACATGTCAACTATATCCGACTAGCCCGACACTGTTAATAGGGTATTCAAAATCACATTCATTTCAATATGGTAAAAATACTTACCTCATTCACATTTTCATACAATATAAATATCTAATATAGCAATAACGATTAAGCTTGGTTTATAGAAATACAAACCACTATTTATCGAATTTAATCGATATCTTCGTTCACTTTCTCTTTTCCCTTCTTTGATGACGTATCCGATACTACGTTTGCTACTAACAATCATACAATTAAAAATCATCAATATACTAATTCATAAAACACATTTTCACTTTCTATCAAACTTTTACAAAAATTCCAATTTCGTCCTTTTTTCATTACTAATCTTTTTTTCTTTAACTTAAGCTTCATATTCTCTTTTAATCAACTCATTAACAATTTCTAACTCATAAAATTCATTATAAAACATAAATTTTGAGCTCTATTCAACTTAATCCCTATTTAAACCTAACTTAGAATTCTTTTAATAAATCACTCAATTTTCACTTCTAACTTCAATTCCTATCAATTTAACCCATAAAACCTCAATTTATTCAACTAAATCAATATCTAAAAATTTTCTATTTTTCTTCATTTTAACCTCATACATGTAGAACTTTGAATTAGGCATCCATAAACATAAAAATCATAAGAAAATGAGCTAAAAAAACTTACCAATCAAGCTTTAGGGCATTAATCCTCAAATTTCCCTTTTCTATTTCTTTCTTTCTTTCTTTCTTTCTTTCTTTCTTTCTCACGTTTGCTCTCTGTAACTCTTTCTATGTTTCTTTACTCATTATTCTTTATTCATTATACTATATTATATTATTATTAACCTATAATAAATATAAAATTAACATGTGTAATAGCTATAACATAAAATATCTTATAGCTATTACACATATATACCAACTATTACACATGTTATATCATACATTCACACACAAGGCACTTAGGGTCTAATTGCTAGATTAGTCCCTTTTACTAATCTTTAATCTATAATTAAACTTTTATACCGTATGCAATTTAGTCATTATTCTAAATTCAAGCTACTTAACTTAATCAAACATTAAATAACCATTCAACTATAATTCATAAATATTTCTAATAAATATTCATGAATAAATTTTACGGAAACAGTACTCAAGACTCAATTTTCGATACCGTAACTTTCGGTTCATTACAATTCTCTCCCCCTTAATAAATTTCGTCCTCGAAATTTACCTGAAAAGAGATGGGGGTATTGAGATCTCATCGTTTCTTCTGGTTCCCATGTAGCTTCTTCAACACTGTGACTTCGCCATAGCACTTTTACTAAAGGAATACGTTTATTACGTAATTCTTTTACCTCTCGTGCTAGAATCTCAACTGGTTCTTCTTCATACGATAAGTCAGGTCGAATCTCTATATTCTCGGTAGTAATAACATGTGAAGGATCCGATCGATATCTTCTTAGCATAGAAACATGGAAGACATCGCGCATTTTCTGTAGTTCAGGAGGTAAGGCCAATCGATACGCTACTGGTCCAATTCTCTCAATAACTTCGTAAGGCCCAATAAAACGAGGACTTAATTTTCCTTTTTGACCAAATCTTAGAATTTTCTTCCAAGGAGAAACCTTTAAAAATACTTTATCCCCGACTGAGTATTCAATATCCCGTCGTTTCAAATCTGCATACGATTTCTGTCTATCAAAAGCAGTTTTCAATCTTTCCCGAATTTTCTTAACTGTACTTTCTGTTTCTTGAACCAATTCAGGTCCAATCATCTTCTTCTCATTCAGTTTTGTCCAACATACGGGTGATCGGCATCTTCGCCCATACAAAGCCTCATACGGTGCCATATGTATACTTGACTGGAAACTATTATTATACACAAATTCGGCTAATGACAAATAATATTCCCAGTTAGACTCAAAATCAATCATACAGGCTCGAAGCATATCTTCTAAAATCTGTATTACCCGTTCAGATTGACCATCAGTCTGTGCATGAAAAGCTGTACTAAAATGAAGTCGAGTACCGAAAGATTCATGTAATTGCTTCCAAAACCTTGACGTAAACCTTGGATCTCTGTCAGAAATTATTGATTTTGGAATACCATGTAATCTAATGATTTCCCGAACATAAACCTCAGCAAGTTTCTTTAACGACCAATCGGTTCTCACAGCTAAGAAATGAGCTGACTTCGTAAGTCGATCAACTATTACCCAAATAGTATTTTTTTTACTTGTAGACATCGGTAATCCCGTCACAAAGCCCATCGTTATTCGGTCTCATTTCCATTCAGGAATATTGATTGGTATCAGAGCTAATTAGGTTTAGTCGGTTCTAGGACTAAATCGAATGTCTGTAACACCCGACTCGTGTCCGTCCCCGGATTAGTGTTACGAGGCATTACCGATCAAAACCCGACTCAATCAATTTTTTTTTATAAATAAATTAATCCATTATATATATACTAAGCCATAAATCCTAATCAATACACATTTGAATATATATACATTCGTTTACTCTATCAATACGCCAAACGTAATTAATCACCAACATTTACAAGCATACTTAAATTTATAAATCATCTCCTATATTCACTTAACTACTAAATCCAACCAAATCATATATATTTCATATATAATACGTAACCTAGACACTTAACTTAACATTATTTATCTTAATGAATATAACAAACTTACTTACTTCAACCACATAATTACCGAAACACTTGAATGAAATCACCATGCACATATATATATTACCATATAAATACTAACCATAAAATACTAATCCATGATTAAAGTATGCGTAAACCATAATTCAGCCCAAAACCGAACACAAACAAGAAAATTAAGCCATTTTCGCATGGCTTAATATTACATAATCTAAATTCAAGTATTTCATCTACGCTATACATGCCATAAGATCGAATTCAAAATTTACAAAATACCGAGAGGAGTCGATAGTGTGATAATCTTCTCTGACGATCCCCGAGCTCGTAACCAACTTCCAAAATCTATAAAACGAAGAACAACATACACACAGTAAGCTATTTAAAGCTTAGTAAGTCATAAGCAAAAATTCATTTATATATATTAATACTTATTCCATCATTAAGTTAAAATAAACCAAATATCATATTATTTTGTACCATATAACACTTTAATAAAAATCATATTGTATTTTCATATAAACAAACCATATGGCCAAATACACATAAATATTTAGCAAAGCCGAATATTCAATAAATCATTATGCTAAAACATGCTTATACTCAAATGGTTAACTCATACTCTATATTTCATTTGAAACTATTATCAAATTAAAATAATCAACTTACCTCATCAGCAATTAAGCAAATGGCTAACACATACCTGAATAATTTAACTTTCTTAACACATTTATTTGCTTTTACTATTGCTCATATAAAATTTATAAAACATAGAGCCCTATATAAAACACCGGCATAAAGCCTGCTAGGCACAAAGCCCGATTCATTTCACCGGCACAAAGCCTGCTAGACATAAAGTCTGAATTAATTCACCGGCATCAAGCCTGCTAGGCATTAAGCCTGAAATAATTCACCGGCATCAAGCCTGCTAGACATAAAGTCTAAAATAATTCACCGGCATCAAGCCTGCTAGGCATTAAGCCTGAAATAATTCACCGGCATCAAGCCTGCTAGGCATTAAGCCTGAAAATCTCATATACAAAGATGATCTTTCGTATAATTCTTTATGTTTACCTAAGTCTTACTCAATAACTGTATCTCCGTAAGAATTGAATTATATTCAATTCTTCATAGCAAACAAACATTCGAACCACATATGTATAATTTACAACATTAAAATTCAGCTCAAAGAATTTGTAACCTATATTCGAACCACATATGTAAGTAAAATTCATACATTAAATTCAGCTCAAGAACTTTGTAACCTATATATATTCGAACCATATGTGCATATATATATAATTCATAATATTAAGTTCAACTCAAAGAATCAAAGAACTTGTATCATACATTCAAACTTTATATATATAATTCATAACTTTAAATTCAACTCAAGAAATTAAATCTTACATTCGAACTACATATCCATGTAAATTCTACTATTAGTTTCATATCATTGAACTTAAAGCATACTTTAGCTAATATACATGTAATTTATACCATTAATATCAACCTCCCAAAATTAATTTCTATGTTCGGCTATCACATAGAAAAATCACCAAGTTTTATTCAATTTATATACTTTTAGTTCCAGCTTACTAAATGTATGATAGATATATTTATATAAATTCCAATTTAATAACATTTAAATTGCTATTAGACTTACCTTGGATGTCGTCGACTGTTAAATCGGCTACTCGACCACTTTTGTATTTCCCCGATCCAAATCCGATTTCTTTAATTCTTGATCTAAGCATATTCAAATTAAGTTTATTTAAACATCATTCTATTCAATTTAACCTAAAAACACATAAATAGGCAAATTACAATTTTGCCCCTAACATTTCACACTTTTTACAATTTAGTCTTTTTTTGCTCAAAACACAAAATACACAAAATTTGACTTCACTCCTTAAGGGCCGAATATTCCTAGTGTCCATACAAGCCCACATATTTCATTTATTTCACATTTTAGTCCCTCAAAAATTTATTTTTACAATTAAACCCTAATTACTCAAATTCATCAAAAACTCAAAGACACGACATGTTAATCTTTCACATATCTTTCATATTCCATCATCAACTATCACAAAGCTCAAGCATTCATCAATGGCATTTCTCAAAATCATCAACAATTCACAAAATTAAGATATGGGTTTTGAAGTATTCAAAGCAATGATCTCAAAAACGTAAAAATTATCAAAAACCAAACAAAAACCAACCTTGAATTAAGCTTCAAAATGGCCGAATGTTTCAAGCTTTCAAACCTTGTTTTTCTTTTCTACATTCGGTGAAGAAAGATGAACATAAAATGGTGGCTTTTAATGTTTTGTTTTATTATAACATATATTATTATATTATTATTATTTTAACTTTTATTTTATATATATATAAATCACATATCATCATTATGCCATCCACTACCTATTACTATTGGCTAAATTACAACATAAGGCCTCAAACTTATAAAGACAACAACAATTAGGCACTTTCTTAATTAACCATCAAATTTTCATTTTACGCGATTAAGCCATTTTTTTCAAATTAAGCGCACAAACATAAAATTAATTCACGAAACTTTCACATATGTAAATTCACACATAATTAACACAGAAAATAATATTAAAATATTTTTCAGACTCGATTTTGTGGTCCCAAAACCACTGTTCCGATTAGGGTCAAAATCGGGCTGTTACAACTCTCCCCCTCTTAGGAATTTTCGTCCCCGAAAATCTTACCGGTGAATAGGTTTGGATAACGCTCTTCCATTGTATCTTCTGACTCCCAAGTTGCCTCCTCAACTCTGTGTTTTTGCCATAGTACTTTGACTAACTAAATTTTCTTATTTCTCAATTCTTTAATATCACGAGTCAGAATACAAATCGGTTCCTCTTCATATGTCATATCAGATTGCATCTCAATCTCTGTGGGACTAATCACATGTGAAGGATTAGATAGGTATCTATGGAGCATCGAAACATGGAATACATTGTGAATCTTTTCTAGCTCAGGTGGCAACTACAATCTATAAGCAACCAGCCCGATACGCTCTATAATCTCATACGACCCAATAAATCTCACACTCAATTTCTTTTTACGATCAAATCTAAGTATTTTCTTCCACTGTGATACCTACAAAAGACTTTATCTCCAATCTGAAACTCTATATCTTTTCTTTTCAAGTCTGCATACAATTTCTGACGATTCAACGTTGTTGTTTTTTTTTTTAGACTATCGCGAAACACTTTCACATCATATATTTCAAATTCACACATAGCTTCAAATTTCAAATCTCTTTAATCTCACAACTAAAATTCTGATCTAACTTTCAGTGTACATCATCCCTAGCTGAAACTGCTTAACTGTATTAATTTTTTTTTTCCATTTTCTACTCACATTCTCTGATGATTTTAATCCTGTGAATCATTTTCTCACAAAACTCAATCCTGAAATAACGGAGTTCGATAATTGCTTATAATAGCAAACATCTTTCTTAGTTACTTTGCAATTCTAAAACATAGTGACAAATAAATATTTCAAGAATTTGGTTTGCGTTTCCCGATTTCAATGCAATTTCATACTCATAGATTACTGTAATCTCTCTTAGAATTACCATATAAATTTCAAATCTCAATCCAAAACAATGATAACTGACACCATAGACAGATTTACCAACACAGAAACACATAACTTAACTGTTTTATCAAAAGAAAAAATCTATACTTACAGAGAGATTTCTTCAGAGAGTTAACCATATTTAAGATAACTTTATTTTTTTCAATGATAAGAAAATCCTTATACAAAATTCATCAACTCTCTATTTCTATAATCAACAAAGTCAGAAATATCACATTTCACACTCATCATCTATATCATATCTCGGACTGTTGTACATCTTGTTAATCCCGTATGAACACCAGTGAAATTTTCTTGTAACAATTGTTATATATTCGTAGAACCTTCTAGTATGCACACTCTATCTCGAAATAACAAATAATCATCAATACCACATCTAAGGTTCTAAGCCGGAAATCAATTTATGTTGAACTCCTTTTTAACTTATAATTCGCTGACACATTTCTAAATTTCACAACTTCATTATATAAACATTTATTTAACCTCTAATTCATCTATCAACAGTTCATTACGTGATAAGATCAATCACGTATTCATCGCCCAATCAAAATATCCGAAACTTTAATCATTTTCCTCGGATAAGAATCACTTACAGACTTAAAAGTTTTTCGATGATTGAAACTAACCTTGCTTTGCCAAGTTCAAATCTTTATCTGACATTAAACATTTTAAACTCTTATAATCATCAAATATTTCACATAACTCTTTTTATGCAGCTTTAACTGTATAAAATTAGAAGATATCTCTATACACTCTTGTATTGAAATACATTTCGAACCATTCATTAACATGAGGACGAAAATCATAATCTCTTTATTAAACTCAAACTGAACCAGAACTGATATTTCGGTCGACATTGTCTTCGAGCAAAAGAAAACTTCAACAATCAAACTAACTTTAATTTATCACAACATTTCCCAGATAGGATCATTCCGATAGATATAATTCGGTATCAAGTCTTCAAGAATACAAGTTCTTCTTCCAGATTATCCCTCAATTCACACATGTTCATTCAAAATTTATTTCCATACATATGAATAGATTTAGACACATATAACTCAATTATCTTTTCAAACAAATAATTCAAATTCGACTAAACCATTGAATCAGTCTTTTCGAATGAATCTTTTCTTCTCATTGATAAGGATAACCCAGACATATTATTTCATAGATTTAATATTATTCTTCTATCATTTTCACTTTTATCAATGCTAAACCTTTATGAGAACTAGAAAAGAGTTTATAATGAAGCTATCTCATATATTATTCATCGAAACTCTAAATTATACAGAAATTACCTTAACCAAATAGAAATCATTGTGCCTTAATAAGAACAATGTCTCAACCCTATAAATAGATATTATCCCAACTGTTAATGAAGCATTTGGACACAGAGAAAAATCAAATATGATTTAAATAGCAACCATTGCAGAAACAAAACTTCTATAACTCTGGGATGGTACCACTGTACAATCACATTTCAAGTCAGAAATTAAAATCATAATAAACATAATCCTCTTTGCCAAATAGTGATCTCTTGCAGATAATCACGTGGAATCATAAGAAAACCAGAATAGCGAAATTTCAGCATATGGAGTCACATAAGATATCTAAGAAAAAAAAAATTACAACCTATATAAAATGATATAAAATTCCAATGATATCCTAGAAAATGTCCAGAAAGAACGATGTCATTCTTAAATACTGAAATCCACAGTAACAAAAGCAATATAATCTTCGCATATATTCAACAGAACAATAACCAGTAGAAATAGAATATTGATCTCATTCAGATTTTACCATCGACTTTCGTATCCACACAATGAAACAAATTATCAGTGAAAGAGATAACAATGTCGAACATAACCCAAACAAATCAACCATGCTTTCATCTATCAGTACATTTAGTTAGCGTTTTCACACGATAAGAATTTTTTTTTTTTAATTGAAAAAATCACATATACTTCTGAAGATAAATGTACACACAGAATACCCAAAAAGAATCATAGTAATTGCCCGACTATAACCATTGTACTCAACTATCAACACAATTCAATCATTATTCCACTATCTAATTTTTTTATCAGAAATTTTTCACATTATCCCATCTCTAAAAGAAATCAATTCAGGAAAAACTTCCAATTAATACTAATAACATACCTGAATACTTTTATTTCATCAAATTCAACTTCTTAGTTAACAGTGACTTTGCATAATACGAATGGCCATTAAAACGATTCAATATCTCTTATAGCACTATCTCAATTTGCTGACCCATTCTTTTATTCGACCACATTAGTAATCTTTCAAACACAAACCTCTGTAACTCCACACTTGTGAGCTTATTCGATCCAAATCTTACAGATTTCATTGTAACATTTTACTGATAAGGGGTGAGGGTAGTAAAACCTCAAATTTAACTCGGACATAAATGCACATAACACATACTATTACAAATAGCCAATTTATTAATAATTTCACATTCTTGAAACATTTAATAAACATTTGCTTATAATCACATTTTTCCTCAACACATAATCCATATGCCAACTCAAATCACAAATTCACAATCAAAGCATTCATATAGCAATCGTAGGCCACATATCACAACTCATATACTCATATCATTACAACATTTATCAACAACAAAAATATCTTATATCCTTATTCATACCTTTATGAGTCTCAACTCATCATCAACACATTTTCACTCAAACATTTGAGTATTTACTTCTGTACTATCAAAATTAGCTCGGTTGGAAAACATATCTGTCTCATCAAAACAATTTTCGTCAGAGTCGGGAGATATCACACTATCGTAGGTTAAATATGGCATGTATAGCTAGACTCACACACACTACGTTAGTCCTAGAACCGACTAAACCTGGCTCTGATACCAATCAAATGTAACACCCCGACTCGTGTCCGTCCCCGGATTAGTGTTACGAGGCATTACCGATCAAACCCGACTCAATCAATTTTTTTATAAATAAATTAATCCATTATATATATACTAAGCCATAAATCCTAATCAATACACATTTGAATATATATACATTCGTTTACTCTATCAATACGCCAAACGTAATTAATCACCAACATTTACAAGCATACTTAAATTTATAAATCATCTCCTATATTCACTTAACTACTAAATCCAACCAAATCATATATATTTCATATATAATACGTAACCTAGACACTTAACTTAACATTATTTATCTTAATGAATATAACAAACTTACTTACTTCAACCACATAATTACCGAAACACTTGAATGAAATCACCATGCACATATATATATTACCATATAAATACTAACCATAAAATACTAATCCATGATTAAAGTATGCGTAAACCATAATTCAGCCCAAAACCGAACACAAACAAGAAAATTAAGCCATTTTCGCATGGCTTAATATTACATAATCTAAATTCAAGTATTTCATCTACGCTATACATGCCATAAGATCGAATTCAAAATTTACAAAATACCGAGAGGAGTCGATAGTGTGATAATCTTCTCTGACGATCCCCGAGCTCGTAACCAACTTCCAAAATCTATAAAACGAAGAACAACATACACACAGTAAGCTATTTAAAGCTTAGTAAGTCATAAGCAAAAATTCATTTATATATATTAATACTTATTCCATCATTAAGTTAAAATAAACCAAATATCATATTATTTTGTACCATATAACACTTTAATAAAAATCATATTGTATTTTCATATAAACAAACCATATGGCCAAATACACATAAATATTTAGCAAAGCCGAATATTCAATAAATCATTATGCTAAAACATGCTTATACTCAAATGGTTAACTCATACTCTATATTTCATTTGAAACTATTATCAAATTAAAATAATCAACTTACCTCATCAGCAATTAAGCAAATGGCTAACACATACCTGAATAATTTAACTTTCTTAACACATTTATTTGCTTTTACTATTGCTCATATAAAATTTATAAAACATAGAGCCCTATATAAAACACCGGCATAAAGCCTGCTAGGCACAAAGCCCGATTCATTTCACCGGCACAAAGCCTGCTAGACATAAAGTCTGAATTAATTCACCGGCATCAAGCCTGCTAGGCATTAAGCCTGAAATAATTCACCGGCATCAAGCCTGCTAGACATAAAGTCTAAAATAATTCACCGGCATCAAGCCTGCTAGGCATTAAGCCTGAAATAATTCACCGGCATCAAGCCTGCTAGGCATTAAGCCTGAAAATCTCATATACAAAGATGATCTTTCGTATAATTCTTTATGTTTACCTAAGTCTTACTCAATAACTGTATCTCCGTAAGAATTGAATTATATTCAATTCTTCATAGCAAACAAACATTCGAACCACATATGTATAATTTACAACATTAAAATTCAGCTCAAAGAATTTGTAACCTATATTCGAACCACATATGTAAGTAAAATTCATACATTAAATTCAGCTCAAGAACTTTGTAACCTATATATATTCGAACCATATGTGCATATATATATAATTCATAATATTAAGTTCAACTCAAAGAATCAAAGAACTTGTATCATACATTCAAACTTTATATATATAATTCATAACTTTAAATTCAACTCAAGAAATTAAATCTTACATTCGAACTACATATCCATGTAAATTCTACTATTAGTTTCATATCATTGAACTTAAAGCATACTTTAGCTAATATACATGTAATTTATACCATTAATATCAACCTCCCAAAATTAATTTCTATGTTCGGCTATCACATAGAAAAATCACCAAGTTTTATTCAATTTATATACTTTTAGTTCCAGCTTACTAAATGTATGATAGATATATTTATATAAATTCCAATTTAATAACATTTAAATTGCTATTAGACTTACCTTGGATGTCGTCGACTGTTAAATCGGCTACTCGACCACTTTTGTATTTCCCCGATCCAAATCCGATTTCTTTAATTCTTGATCTAAGCATATTCAAATTAAGTTTATTTAAACATCATTCTATTCAATTTAACCTAAAAACACATAAATAGGAAAATTACAATTTTGCCCCTAACATTTCACACTTTTTACAATTTAGTCTTTTTTTGCTCAAAACACAAAATACACAAAATTTGACTTCACTCCTTAAGGGCCGAATATTCCTAGTGTCCATACAAGCCCACATATTTCATTTATTTCACATTTTAGTCCCTCAAAAATTTATTTTTACAATTAAACCCTAATTACTCAAATTCATCAAAAACTCAAAGACACGACATGTTAATCTTTCACATATCTTTCATATTCCATCATCAACTATCACAAAGCTCAAGCATTCATCAATGGCATTTCTCAAAATCATCAACAATTCACAAAATTAAGATATGGGTTTTGAAGTATTCAAAGCAATGATCTCAAAAACGTAAAAATTATCAAAAACCAAACAAAAACCAACCTTGAATTAAGCTTCAAAATGGCCGAATGTTTCAAGCTTTCAAACCTTGTTTTTCTTTTCTACATTCGGTGAAGAAAGATGAACATAAAATGGTGGCTTTTAATGTTTTGTTTTATTATAACATATATTATTATATTATTATTATTTTAACTTTTATTTTATATATATAAATCACATATCATCATTATGCCATCCACTACCTATTACTATTGGCTAAATTACAACATAAGGCCTCAAACTTATAAAGACAACAACAATTAGGCACTTTCTTAATTAACCATCAAATTTTCATTTTACGCGATTAAGCCATTTTTTTCAAATTAAGCGCACAAACATAAAATTAATTCACGAAACTTTCACATATGTAAATTCACACATAATTAACACAGAAAATAATATTAAAATATTTTTCAGACTCGATTTTGTGGTCCCAAAACCACTGTTCCGATTAGGGTCAAAATCGGGCTGTTACAATGTCAATGTGAATCTAGAGGTACATGCCATTACTGAGTCAAATTTGAGTTGGGATTGGATGCTGATATGTTTGTTGAATATTTTTGTTTTATAGCATTAAGAATGTCTGATAAAAGCATTGAGGATACTGATCAAGAGATGTATAGTGAAGATGATGAACCGTATAATGTGAATGAATCGGAGTCTGCAACTCCAAGTGTGAATCCAGTAGGAAATCAACCGAATGTTGGAAGTGATAATACTGAAGTCTTTAGAATAATTGCTGATGCCCTTCAAAAAGCGGTAGGAACTATGCTTACTACGTCCTCTATCCCTACTACCCGAAGAGCTCCAATTAAAGAATTGAGAAAATATGGAGTTACAGAATTTTTGGGTGCAAAGGGAATTGATTCGACTACTGCTGAAAATTGGTTAAAGACTACAAAGAGAGTTCTGAAGCAACTTGAATGTACACCACAAGAAAGCTTAGTGTGTGTTGTCTCATTACTGCAAGAGGAAGCTTTAGTATGGTGGGAATCAGTGATTCAGAATGTACTTGAGGAACAGATAAGTTGGGACTTCTTTCAAAAAGAGTTTCAAAATAAGTATTTGGGAGAAATGTACATAGAGGACAAAAGACAAGAGTTCTTAACACTGAAACAAGGTGAGATGCTTATAGTGGATTATGAACGAGAATTTCTGAGATTGAGCAGATATGCCACTGAGTTTGTACCGACTGAAGCTGATCGATGTAAAAGATTTTTAAAAGGATTCCGTGATGAATTTAGACTACAGTTGATGCCTCTTAGAATCACTGAGTTTGCAGATTTAATGGAAAGAGCTAAGATGATTGAACAAATTCTCGGAAGGGATAAAAAGTCTGAAGTTGCTCATTCGACTGAAAAACGTCCCGGAATGGTTAGTTCAAGTCCGCAACCTAAGCGGTCAAAGGAATCACGAGGTAATTGGAGATTTAGTTCTCGATCGGAAAGGAGTGATCGAGGTCGAAAAAGACAGACTACTGTGTCTACAGGCAGTATCCGAAGTCCAGTTCAGAATACTGAAATTCCAATATGTGAGCATTGTGGAAACCGACACAAAAAGGAGTGTAGAAAGTTGACTGGAGGTTGTTTCCGTTGTGGTGCTACCGATCACTTTATTAAAGATTGCCCAAAGATATCTGGAACAACACCGACAGTAGTGCAAAGATCTGAATTTGCTTCCAGAGGTCGGGGATCAGGCCGAAGTAGTTCGTTTGCTAGAGGTAGTACTAGAAGAACTAGTGAGAGTGCTACACAACAATCTGAAGCTAGAGCTCCAGCTCGAGCGTATGTTGTGAGGAGTCGAGAAGAGAAAGATGCTCACGATGTGGTGACAGGTATATTCTTATTGAATTCAGCACCCGTTTATGCTTTAATAGACCCTGGGTCATCACATTCATATATTAATACGAAAGTAGTTGAGACAAAAAAATTAGAGTCTGAATTGTCTAAAGTTATGATAGAAGTGTCTAGTCCACTGGGACAAACTACTTTAGTGAACCATATATGTCGAAGATGTTCGTTAATGATTCAAGATAGAATATTCCCTGTTGATCTATTGATTATGCCATTTGGCGACTTTGATGTTATTTTGGGAATGGACTGGTTATCAGAACATGGAGTGATTTTAGACTGTTATAAGAAGAAGTTTATTGTTCAGAATGAAAGTGAAGATACGATTGAAGTAAATGGTATTCGGACTAGTGGATCAATTCGTATTGTTTCGGCCATTAAAGCTAGCAAGCTTCTTCATCAAGGTTGTAATGCTTTCTTAGCATATGTGATTAATTCGGATTCAATTGAAAGTCAGTGTAGTAAAATTCGGACTGTATGTGAATTTTCTGATGTATTCCTTGAGGAATTACCTGGATTACCCCCTGATCGAGAGGTAGAATTTGTGATTGAAGTCTACCCAGGTACAGATCCGGTATCGATACCTCCATACCGTATGGCACCTACTGAGTTAAAGGAATTAAAAGTACAATTGCAAGACTTATTGGACAGAGGTTTTATACGACCTAGTACATCACCATGGTGAGCTCCAATGTTATTTGTTAAGAAGAAAGATGGGTCGATGCAGTTGTGCATTGATTATCGACAACTCAACAAATTGACTGTCAAGAACAAATATCCACTTCCCCGAATAGATGATTTGTTTGATCAACTGAAAGGAGCTTCCGTATTTTCAAAGATTGATCTGAATTCGGGATACTATCAGTTGAAAGTAAAAGAGTGCGACATATTGAAGACGGCATTCCGTACGAGGTATGGGCATTATGAATTTTTAGTGATGCCATTTGGACTGACAAATGCCCCTGCTGCTTTTATGGATCTTATGAATCGGATTTTTCAGCCATACTTGGATCAGTTCGTAGTAGTTTTTATCGATGATATTTTGGTGTATTCCAAGTCAGAAAAAGATCATGAACGAGAATTTCTGAGATTGAGCAGATATGCCACTGAGTTTGTACCGACTGAAGCTGACCGATGTAAAAGATTTTTAAGAGGATTACGTGATGAATTTAGACTACAGTTGATGCCTCTTAGAATCACTGAGTTTGCGGATTTAATGGAAAGAGCTAAGATGATTGAACAAATTCTCGGAAGGGATAAAAAGTCTGAAGTTGCTCATTCGACTGAAAAACGTCTCGGAATGGTTAGTTCTAGTCCGCAGCCTAAGCGGTCAAAGGAATCACGAGGTAATTGGAGATTTAGTTCTCGATCGGAAAGGAGTGATCAAGGTCGGAAAAGACAGACTACTGTGTCTACTGGCAGTATCTGAAGTCCAGTTCAGAATACTAAAATTCCAATATGTGAGCATTGTGGAAACCGACACAAAGAGGAGTGTAGAAAGTTGACTGGAGGTTGTTTCCGTTGTGGAGCTACCGATCACTTTATTAAAGATTGCCCAAAGATATCTGGAACAACACGGACAGTAGTGCAAAGATCTGAATTTGCTTCCAGAGGCCGGGGATCAGGCCGAAATAGTTCGTTTGCTAGAGGTGGTACTAGAAGAACTAGTGAGAGTGCTACACAACAATCTGAAGCTAGAGCTCCAGCTCGAGCGTATGTTGTGAGGAGTCGAGAAGAGAAAGATGCTCACGATGTGGTGACAGGTATATTCTTATTGAATTCAGCACCCGTTTATGCTTTAATAGACCCTGGGTCATCACATTCATATGTTAATACGAAAGTAGTTGAGACAAAAAAATTAGAGTTTGAATTGTCTAAAGTTATGATAGAAGTGTCTAGTCCACTGGGACAAACTACTTTAGTGAACCATATATGTCGAAGATGTTCGTTAATGATTCAAGATAGAATATTCCCTGTTGATCTATTGATTATGCCATTTGGCGACTTTGATGTTATTTTGGGAATGGACTGGTTATCAGAACATGGATTGATTTTAGACTGTTATAAGAAGAAGTTTATTGTTCAGAATGAAAGTGAAGATAGAATTGAAGTAAATGGTATTCGGACTAGTGGATCAATTCGTATTATTTCGGCCATTAAAGCTAGCAAGCTTCTTCATCGAGGTTGTAATGCTTTCTTAGCATATGTGATTAATTCGGATTCAGTTGAAAGTCAGTGTAGTAAAATTCGGACTGTATGTGAATTTTCAGATGTATTCCCTGAGGAATTACCTGGATTACCCCCTGATCGAGAGGTAGAATTTGTGATTGAAGTCTACCCAGGTACAGATCCGGTATCGATACCTCCATACCGTATGGCACCTACTGAGCTAAAGGAATTAAAAGTACAGTTGCAAGACTTATTGGACAGAGGTTTTATACGACCTAGTAGATCACCATGGGGAGCTCCAATGTTATTTGTTAAGAAGAAAGATGGGTCGATGCGGTTGTGCATTGATTATCGACAACTCAACAAATTGACTGTCAAGAACAAGTATCCACTTCCCCGAATAGATGATTTGTTTGATCAACTGAAAGGAGCTTCCGTATTTTCAAAGATTGATCTGAAGTCGGGATACTATCAGTTGAAAGTAAAAGAGTGCGACATATTGAAGACGACATTCCGTACGAGGTATGGGCATTATGAATTTTTAGTGATGCCATTTGGACTGACAAATGCCCCTGCTGCTTTTATGGATCTTATGAATCGAATTTTTCAGCCATACTTGGATCAGTTCGTAGTAGTTTTTATCGATGATATTTTGGTGTATTCCAAGTCAGAAAAAGTTCATGAGCAACATCTCCAGATTGTTTTGCAAATATTACGAGAAAAGCAATTGTACGGAAAATTGAGCAAGTGTGAATTCTGGTTATCAGAAGTTGTGTTTCTTGGTCATGTCGTATCAGCGGATGGAATTAGAGTGGATCCAAAGAAGATTGAAGCAGTTATTCAGTGGAAAGTTCCTAAAAATGTATCAGAGGTACGAAGTTTTCTCGGATTGGCTGGTTACTATCGAAGATTCGTCAACGGATTTTCAAAGATAGCCTTACCGATGACCAAGCTACCACAGAAGAATATTCCATTTGTTTGGAATGAGCAATGTCAGAAAATTTTTGAAGCATTGAAACGAATGTTAACAGAGGCACCGGTATTGACTTTACCAGAATCAGAAAGAGATTTTGTAGTGTACAGTGATGCTTCATTGAGTGGACTGGGATGTGTACTGATGCAGAACGGGAAAGTCATTGCTTATGCTTCACGGCAACTGAAACCGCATGAACGCAACTATCTAACTCATGATTTAGAATTAGCAGCTGTAATTTTTGCCTTGATGATTTGGAGGCACTATCTTTATGGTGAAAAGTGCTATGTTTATACGAATCATAAAAGTTTGAAGTATCTGCTTTCGCAAAAAGAATTGAATCTGAGACAAAGGCGTTGGATAGAACTTCTAAAAGACTATGATTGTGTCATAGACTATCATCCATGGAAGGCTAATGTAGTAGCCGACGCACTGAGTAGAAAAGCTGCGATTGAATTACGAGCAATGTTTGCACAACTTAGTATCACTGAAGATGGAAGCCTTTTGACTGAATTAAGAATAAAGCCAGTAATGTTTGATCGAATCAGATCAGCACAGTTAGAAGATGATAAGTTGTTAAAGAAAAGAGAGGTGATTCAGAATGGTACAATAGAAAATTTTAGCATTGATGGAAATGGCTGTCTAAGATTTCAGAATCGACTTTGCATTCCAAATAATTCTGAGTTGAAAGAGTTAATTCTTCAAGAAGCTCATAATAGTCCATTTGCATTTCATCCTGGAGGTATGAAAATGTATCGTGATTTGCGTGAATTGTATTGATGGTTGTGGAAATTATCGAGTAATTGGAAATCAACTATTACACATGTTATATCATACATTCACACATATGGCACTTAGGGTCTAATTGCTAGATTAGTCCCTTTTACTAATCTTTAATCTATAATTAAACTTTTATACCGTATGCAATTTAGTCATTATTCTAAATTCAAGCTACTTAACTTAATCAAACATTAAATAACCATTCAACTATAATTCATAAATATTTCTAATAAATATTCATGAATAAATTTCGCGGAAACAGTACTCAAGACTCAATTTCCGATACCGTAACTTTCGGTTCATTACATAGGACACGATATTTCAAACCTTCGATTCCAAAATCATCTCATGATTCCCAAAACTTTACATTGAAATTTTGAAAAGGATATTCGGTCGTTCGGCCAAACGATAAATCGAAACCTAACACGTAGGGCACAATTTCTCGAAATTTCCAAACGCGAAATATTGCCTTCAACTTTGAAATTTTATATTTTTTTTGAATAATAGAAAGTGCAATACGATGTATACTTATCTTGTTTAGAGTATAACAACGAATAAATGTATCTAAATGCGGTTCAAAATATGATTATAATAAAATAAAATAAAATGCTAGTATATAAAGGTGGGATAATCATAAAAAATAAAATAAAATGACGAGTGCAATTAATGATAATAATATTACATGAGAGAAGGGAAATTTGAAATCATCAATATCAACGACAAATTACATGCGGGAATTTTAAAAACAAATAATATATGTGAACATTTAAAATAGATAAAGAAGAAAATAATAATAATAATGATAAATTAAATAGTAACACATGAACAGGTTTTAAAACGAACACTCACTAGGTAAGTAGGAAATTAAAATACATGGTATGCAAAATGATTTAAAGACAAATAATATCGAATAATTTAAACTAAGTAATAAAACTGTTTCAAAATAAATAATATGTCAAGACAGATTAAAAAAAGGGCAATATATACATAAAGTAATTTTAAGTAAATAGTCATGAACAATTTTATATAATAAAACAGTTTGCAATAAATTATATGAGCACAACTTAGAATATATGAAGCAAATTTAAAAGAAATAGGCAATTTATAATGAACTAATGTATAAAAAAAATGAAGCGATAAATACATGAACAAACAAACAAATATTAGATATTAGCTAAATTAGTTTAATAGTATAATCATAATAACATTAATAATAAAAATAGATAATCCAACACCAATAATAATGAAGATATGAATAAAATAAGTAATTCATGAAAGGGAATAATAAAAAATGAACGTGTCGAAACTATTTTTTGAAAACAGGGATCGGCTTTGGTTTTGAAAATGATAAACAAAAATTGGGAGTCGCCACCGATCTTTATTAGGTGTGATCGGACCACCTTTGCTTTAATAAAATGTTTTAGTTTATTAAAACGTGTTTTTGGTCTACGAAACTCAAGAGAACAAATTCGGGAGTCGGTTATGTGCGAGGAAGGATTAGCACCCTCGACACACCCAAAAATTGGTACCGAATTAATTAATTAGTGTTTTAATGTCGAAAATTGAAACTCGAGAATGAATTTAAAATACAATCCTTTTTTATTGACGTTGATAAAAAATGCTTGAATTAGATCAAAATATTGCTAATAATTCCCTTGTCTCGAGATATCGAAATATCACATCCCGTAAGTTAGAACACAATACCATGAACACTCGAGCGCAAGTTTGTCTTCAATTTTAATTAGAAATCCATGTATTTTAAAACTTAAAAGGGTATTTGGCAATCTAGAATTAACGAGAAAATCGAAACCCCGTAAATTAGGATACAATTATTCGATGCTCCAAATGCAAAACATTGTCTTATTTCGAAAATTTATTTATTTCTAAAAAATTTATCAAACGTAAGTTTAAAACGACATGGGCTATTTTGAAGCATAATACAAAAAGGACCGATTATATTTAAACATAGTACATGTAGTGATGACAATACAATAATATAAAGACAATTATGCGGGCCAAATATATACGATAAATAAACGAAAGTTATAATCGCACTAATGTATTATAATAATAGCAATGTTAGCCACCGAATTCTAATAATAAAACGTATAAAACGAATGAATAAATGCGAAGGCAATATTAACAAAGTAATAGACAAATATAAATATAAGGAAAAAAGGCTTGTAAAAATATTGGCGCTATAACATAAATAAAATTGATGGCCCGACTCATATTAAGAACGTATATAAATGAATGTGATAATAGTAATAATAATAGTGAAACATTATATAAACGAGTATCACGTATGATATATTTTTTTTAAAAATATATATATAAGAAGGGAACAAGTAAATTAATGAAATAATAATAATGGAAAATGACAATGTAACACCCTTAACCCGTATCCGTCGCCGGAATAGGGATTTAGAGTATTACCAAAATTTACAGATCATTTAACAGAAATTTCGCTTCACATAACATTCATACCTGAAATCAATCAAATTTAATCATAGTGTCTCTTATGTGAGCCATCGAAGCCCAAAATATATATATCGGGATTTAACAGAGAACTCAGAAAATTTTTTTTCGAAAATATTTAAATTTTTTTTTCAATACTGTAAGGGGTCACAGGCTGTGTGGCTAGGTCGTGTGGTTCACACAATATTCAAGAAGTTATATTCATCAATTCACAAAATAAATAAATCCACAGCATTATTTATACATATCATCTCTAGCTTAATAAAATTTTAACTTTTCCGAGTTCCTTTATTTTCATATGTATTTCTTTGCTTTCCACACTCATTCTTTATGTATAACACACCGGTTATAAGCATACCGTGCCATCATACCCACAAGCTAGTGCGCTTGGACATAACTCTTTTCAATTAATCACATGATAAGTCATTTCATAAGATATTGCATAACTTAAAACTTGCCACTCTCTCATGAGCATAAGTACATTTTCATTTGAGTGCTTACCCTTTCAACACATCATACAAAAATAAACATTTTACCATTTAACCAATAGCTTGGCACTTGTCTAAGCATCAACAGCAACACTTGTTATCATACTTGAACATATTCATATAAATTCAGCATTTTTACATATCATGATACATATCATTCTTTTACTGTTTCTTTATCAACATTTATCATTCATTTCATTATATTAATATTTCACGTACCATTATTTCCATATATTTCAGGTATATACCGGTAATAATTCATTTCAAACTCATATTATTTCATATCAGAACTTTACCCCTTGAATCATTTAAATATCAATAGGTACACTTATTTCAAATCAATATCAATAATAACCATAAGTCTACCAATACTAATTTCATATCTCACTTACCAATCTTTGTCAAATTAGAGAATGTCTTACGGAATTGAGTCATTCGTGATCTGAAGCCCGAAGTTTAGCTGAAGCACATAAGTGCTAAACGGAAGCCCGGAGGCTAACTAAAGCACACAAGTGCTAAACGGAAGCCCAAAGGCTAACTGAAGCACACAAGTGCTAAACGGAAGCCCGAAGGTTGACTGAAGCATAGAAGTGCTAAACAGAAGCTCGAAGGCTGATTGAAGCGGCTGATTGAAGCACAGAAGTGCTAAACGGAAGCTCGAAGTCTGACTGAAGCACAGAAGTGCTAAACGGAAGCCCGAAGGCTAACTGAAGCTCACCAGAGCTAAACTGAAATCCCAAAAGGGTTAACTAAAACTCATATGAGTTAACGGAAGCTCGTAAGAGCTAAACGGAAAGCAAACACGAGAATTTACAACAAATGCTGAATCTCGGTTTACTTGGGTAATTTACTGTCAATTCATCTTTTTCACTGAAAGATTGTACTCATTTCCTGCATTCCGTTCCTCCGAAATTCTCAGTTTAATTTCATAACTTTTGTACATAATTTACTTATTTTCAACAATTAACATACATAAATATTAATCACCATTCATAAAATAATATTGAAATTTAATAATATTAACAAATGGTCACTAAATTTAGTTATATAAACTCACAAGTTCGATTTTTGAATTATAGCGATAATCATAATTTCATAATAAATATTCCAAATAAAACATTATATCGTTTCTAATTCAACACTTATCGATTATAATCGGGCATGTGATCAATTTATACACGAGTCATTCATATATTTTTTTGTATATTTTCCTCCTCCTCCTCTCCATCCACATCCTTAGTATAAACAACACACTTGTAGGTAAAATTATCCATAATTTTGACTATCTACTTATGTGAATATTCAAGCTGTCCATCTGCGTCATAGTTACTAAATTATTTTTATCTTGAGCTACAGAAGTCCAAATTAAGATCCATAAATTTTCCCAGAAACTATATTCACCTATCTTATTACCAAAAAATTTTCATAATTTTTGGTTGGACCAATTAATACAGTTTATTCATTGAAGTCTCCCCTGTTCTGCTGTCTGACAGTTCCGACCCTTCTTCACTAAAAATTAATTATCTACTCGTACAAGATTCAAATAATGTTCCCGTTTGTTTATCTTGAAAATAGACTCATTCAAGATTTTAAACATATTAATTTAAGCCCCTAATTATTTTTATCCAATTTTTTATGATTTTACAAAGTCAGAACAGGGGAACCCGAAATCATTCTTACCTTGTCTCACAAAAGTTATTATATCTCATAATTTACAATTCCATTTCTTACATAATTTCTTTTATAAGAAACTAGACTCAATAAGATTTAATTTTATATTTTATTCATCCTCTAATTCCATTTATAAAATTTTTGGTGATTTTTCAAAGTTAGACTACTGCTGCTGTCCAAAACAGTTTTAGTGCAAAATGTTGATTTCCATTTTGCCCCAAATTTCACAATTCATTCAATTCAGTCCTTGCTCAATTAACCCCTCAATTAAGATAATTTTATAAATTAATACTTTTCATAAACATTATAAGTTATTTCATAACTATTGAAATTCAGAATTTCCATATAAAACTCTAACTTCAAACTCTTTTACAATTAGGTCCCAAACATTCACTTTCTATTCAATTCTTACAATAAAATCAACATATAAACAATTTAAAGCTCTAATTCCATGCCAAATCATCATATACTTCCATAAAATATTTATAGAAACTTTCAATTTCTTTCATAAAATCAAAAACTAATGATTTCAACAAGTGGACCTAGTTGTAAAAGTCACAAAAACACAAAAATTTCAAGAAATAATCAAGAATTGAACTTAATTGGAGTAAAAATATGAAAAACCAGCTTAATATAACTCCTCCATGGCGTTTTTCTGATGAGAATGCAGAAAAATAAAGAGAAATCTAGATAATTCCACTTTAGTCCTAGCTTTATTAAGTAAATTTGCAATTTTGCAATTTTGCCTTTAATTCTCCTTATTTTATTCCTGATTTCATGCCCTTGCCGTCCAGCCCAAATATACCTTGGGTCTATTTTCCTTTTAAACCCTCTTTCTTTTATCAATTAAGCTATTTAATCATTTCTCACAATTTTGCATTTGATACAATTTAGTCCTTTTTGTTCAATTAACTATCAGAACTTTAAAGTTTCTTGACGAAACTTTAATACTAACATATTAACACTCCATAAATATTTATAAAAATATTTATGGCTCTATTTAAAATTCTCGAGGTCTCGATACCTCGTTTTCGATTCTAATTATTTTAATATTTATTTTTAAGTACACTATTCACTATTTCAAAATTTTTCCTAATTTCACATTTAATTTATACTCACTAAATTAATAATATTTCCTACTCATTTGTCGGATTTAGTGATCTCGAATCACTGTTCCGACACCACTAAAAATTAGGCTGTTACAGACAAAGCCGTGAGCACATGCAATTGGAATTTCTAAGTATGGAAAAGGGTGTAAATAAATAAGCGAATGGATGATGATGGAATAATAATAGATAACACGAATAAACAACATAACGACATATCTATGATAATAAACGAGTATGCAATGGCAATTAGCGATTAAATCTAACATTAATTAAACCATGACATTCATAAAAAATAATGAAAGAAAGTGGAATATGCATAAAAATGAACATGAAAACATCAAAAAGAAATAAATAAATTACAAAGAAAGGTTAAAATAATATAACAATGACGATAGTAAAATTTGATGAAAACAGGAGATTTACTTAAAAAATATATGTAATAATAAACAAATAAAGGAACCAAAACTAAATAAAACGAAGTAATAAAAAGTATGTATATATAAAAATATATAGAAAGGAATATACGTAAAACGTGATCCAATTGCTAAGAAACGAAGATAAAGGAAATAAAGAGAACGTAAATAAATAAAAGGAATCATTAATAAAAAAATTAGCTAAAAATCGAAATTATATAAATAAATAAATTGAACAACTTGAAGTAATACAAAATTTGAAGATAAATAGGTGTACATATAATATTACATTTAGAAGTAAAAATAACGAACAAATAGTTAAAATAATGTTGGATAATAATCTAGGTAGAGTATTAAAAAAGCCAATTATAATAAAAATACTATGATAGTAATGATAAAAATATTAATAATCAAATTGCAATAACAAAAACAAACAAAGTGACTTAAAATAAAATAAAAAGGAAAATAGGAGGTGCATAATAATAAAAGATGAAATATAACATGAAGAAATAATAATAATAATAATGAGATAAATTTGAAAGCCAAGTATATAATAAAAATAAGTATAATAATACATAGATGAGTTCTAAATAAATATTACATAAAAAGAAATATGAAATACCGAAGTAATATAAAACAAAACATATTGCCTTAAAATCGATAATACATAAAATAAAAGCTCAATAGAATTAATACATATATAAAAATGATAGATGAAGGTGTAAAAATAAAATAAAATAAAATAAAATAAAATAAAATATAGTAAAATAAAATTTCTAAAAGTGATAAATCACGTATAAACAAATTTTAAAAAGAAAATATATATATATATACGCGATTAGATTCAAAAAAAAAGAAATATGTACATCAAAAATATGAAATCAACAATATATATGAAAAATAATGTATAACATAATGACATATGAAATTATTTAAAATAAATATTAAATAAATTTTGAAAACCAAAAGAAATTTTAATATATAAATGAATAAAAGAAATCACAAACTAAACAATATAGGATTAATAATAATAAAAACTACAATAAGATAATTTTAAAAGAATGGAGAATAATATATTAAAAAAACATAAAAAAATCATTAAACTAAAGAAAGTCAAGTGAAATAAATCAAGAGAACAATTTATAAATAAATCTAATTATTAAAACAGAATTAAGGACCATAATTAAATGCACCCAAAAGAAAAGGGACTAAAAATGTAAATATACAGAATCCCAAAACACAGAGTTCAAATATAGATTAAATTACAATAACGCGCAAATTTCAGGGTCAAATTAAAAAACAAAGAAAAGCATAGATGGTTTAATTGAATGACCACGCAAAAAGGAGGGATCAAACGTGTAAATATCCCTTTTCGAACAAAAGGCGTGGATCTTTATAGCTAAAACAGTGCCCTTTTTTTTGAACATCTTTATACTAAAGTTTGCCCTAAAAATCTATTAGGCAGACTCTCTCAAAAATCTTTGAAAATGTTTCACCAGCCCCTCTTCCTCTCAGTCAATCCGCAGGCTTCATCGGCGCCGAATGCACCTCCACCATCGACGTGATTTTAATCAGACCCCCAAGGATCTGATAACCCTTTGACTGGAGAAGCAAAAGATGAATAAGTTGACACTGAATCCGGTAAGAAAACCCTTTCCCCTCTTTTTATATTTGCATTAACGACAATAGAAGAAAATAAAAAGAAAGTTTTGGATGAAAGCAACTATAAATATGCTTTAGAAAATAAGGAGTATCGATTTATGAAAACGAAAAGGATTGCAATTCCCTTGTTTATACTTTTTGCAATCACAAAGTAAATTCCCCCCTTTGAAATCAAACGAAAGCCAGATAAAAATAAACGCAATCTTCTACTAAATTTGTTTGATTTTTCTTTGTATTCCAATCTACCTCCGATTTGATCTTTTCTTTTTCTTTTTTATTTCCAAAAAATCCCCCCCCCGTTACATTCGTTTTTTGTTGGCTTTATAGCCGAATGAAATACAACATTTTGCTACTGTTTTGTGTTGTCTGCTGCTTCTTTTCTGCTTTACGTGTTTCTTTTCCATCTTGCAGGTAGAGGTGATACGAGCGATGGGACGGGGAAAAGGTTGCTGCTTTGGTGGTCAGGCATCGGGGCCAGGCACGGGCTGTGTGCTGGAGGCACGTGGGGCGAACGGCACCTACTGCTGCTAGGGTTTTTTTTTGTTTCTGCTAATTTTTTGGGGGGTCATGGGCTCATAAAATTTTGGGTTGTTTGGGCTGTTAAAAACTTGGACTTTTTATTTATTTTGCTTTTGGTTTTTTTTGTTAACTTGGGCCCGGGCCAAAATTGGGCTCTACAGAACGAATGATGAATGCATAAATAATAAAATAATAATAGGTAATAAAATAGTAATAACAAAAGCAAATGAAAATTGAAAAGAAATAAAGGAATTATGAAATGATTCCAATAATAAAAACGAATAATATACATTAATGAATAAATAAATAAATAAATAGATATGTAAAACAAGAGAATAATGGATATACATACGTATAAAGACATAAATGAATGAACGAATAAATAAACAAACAGAAATGACTTAATTGATATCAACATAAGCTTACAAGGTATCAATTGTAAATAAGTAAAAACAGACAAGGGCCAGAATATATTGCGCTGAAATTAGCAAGGACTAAAAGGGTCAATATCCCTAGTCCTTATGAGTTGCGTTTTGGCCAGGCCCTGGGTTAAATTACAAATAAAATAAAATTAAAGAGGCGAATTTAAAGAAAAATAAAAAGAAAAATGGGATTAGAATGAAAATCCAGAAAAACAGAAGGGTTAGGGGCGTAAATAGCCCAATCTCCGAAAACATGCGGATCCTTTAGCTTGCGGGTCAGGTCACGTACGAGCATGCCGAAAACGACGCCGTTTCGGCGTTGGGATCCCTGGCTCTCAAACGGCACTGTTTTGTGCTTTTATTTAAGTTAAAATTTTTGTTATTTTATTTTATTTTTATTTTGTTCCCATTTCTAAAAGATAAAAAGAACCCCCCCCATTCTCCATTATTATCTGCTAGGGTTTGTACCAACCCATCATCGCCGCCGCCGTTGAGGCCACCGTGGACGGTGGTTGAGGGCATACGAAAGGGGGTTTTTCGCCTCCGTTTAAAGCGCCCGAAGGCTACATCCCCCTAATCCGAGAGCCTAAGAGAAGAGACCCCCTTTATTCGCTTTAGAATCGGTCTTAAACAACAGAGCCGGGACTCCGACGACGCGACTTTGGGGTTTGGGGTAAGTCTCTTTTTCTCTTTTCTTTTTTTTTTCTTTTTTTGTTTAAAAAAAACTTGAAAATAGAAAAATAAAATAAAATAGAAAACAGGAAATAAAAAGAGAATATAATATTCAACCTTTGTTTTTTTTTTTATTGCTTAAATCATCTGTGTAAACGAAAATTGTTTGTTCGAGGCTTTCTTATAGCCGAATACAAAGATTTTAGTCTACTGTTTGTTACTATTTCGTTTTGCTTCTGTTGCTTTGCTCTCTTTTTGCTTCTGTTTTGCAGGCCTAGGGGGTCAACAGGGCAGAAGCTTGCCATTTTGGTGCAAGCGGTGTCAGGGGAGCCGTCCCTCGAGCGGAGCGCGCACCGAGGACGCACGTGGAGGCTGCGATGCCTAGGGTTTCCTTAGCTGAGAGTATTCAAGCTACGGGCTGCTCTTTGGGCTAGGGTTTTTTAGTTTTGGGCCTACAAGATTTGGGCCTTTTTAAAGTAAATGGATTGTTATATTATTTTTTTTATTTTGATTTTGGTTTCTGATGGGTCCGGGCAATTTTGGCCCATTACAATTGTTTTATATGAATTCATAGATTTCATCGAGGAAGACATGATCGTCATGTTCCAAATAGACTTGATAATGGGTCAAGTTGATGCAAAATTTTAGGCTTGCTTTTAGGCTGGAGCCTAACCCGAAAAATGGTCTTAAAATTCTATCCAAGCCCAACCCATATTAAAAATGCTAAACTCGAGCCCGACTCGACTCGCCCGTATTAATATTTTTTAGATTATTTTTTATGTAAAAATAAAATTTAAAAATATAATACATCAAATACACTAAAAACATTAAAATAAATGTTTACCAACAAATTGGAAATATATTAAAAAAATCTTTATACTTAAATAACACTAAGATAGTTACAACTTAGCAAGCAAATGCCTCTAAAATAGTAGTAATGGTAACAATAAACAATAGTTATACAATATCCAAACAATAACAACAAAATAGTAGTAATATAATAGCGAAATAGTAGCAACAAAATGACAACAAAACAATATCAAAACAGTTGATTCGGGCTGGATTAGGTCGGGTTCAAGCCCAAAAATTTTACTTGAGGCCTAACCTGTTTAGAAAACAGGTTTTTTTTTTGTCCAACTCCTCCCACTTTCCAAACGAGCCTTCAAATTTGATCGAATTACCCAACCCAAAATAATTCTAGTTCCAATCCACCAGCTCATAAGGTTTGGTGACTAACACCCATTGAGACTTATGTTCGAGATGCTGATATTTATTTTCTAAGTAATGCTGTAACCCATCCTAAAAGTTATGACGGAAGTTGAGGAATTATATTACCTCATTTAAAAGCCTTTTTTTCGATCAAACTAAAAGTGCATCTCAAAAACATGAAATTTGGCATTCGCAAATGTTTAGAAAAAAATTTAAATCCAAAATCACTTATTTCAATCCCAAAATTTGAATTCAAAATCGTGTTTGAAAATAAATATTTTGGAAAATCTTTTCCAGTTTAGAGACAAACACTCGTTAAAACCATTTGTTTATTTACAAAAAAAACTCTTTAGGGGTTACTTAAGTTTGCAGCAGAAAAAATTTCAGAGTTTCAATTTTGAAACCGAATTTTTAAATTGTTAACCCGCGAAGTTTTGCAGTTTCAATGTTAAAATACTCAAATCAAACAAACAAAACAAAGCAAAAAACAAAAAAACAAAGTTCAAAACAAAATTACAGTCCAAAAGTAATAATTACTAAAACCACCATATATATTTTAATTATCTGAGAAAATAAACCGAGCTCCCGCACGTCGTCCAATCCTAAGTCCAAAGATCTCCTGAAAGGTCAGAGATAAAACAAAGGGGTGAGCTATAGAATTCAGTGTATAACTAAGACTCAAATTGAGATCACACACATTATGATATACAAAACAAAAAATCACAGAAAATTTCATAACGACCAGTCAAACAGAATTGAGTATGCATGTTTATACCAATGTAGTATTTTTTAGAAAATCATAAAGCGGATTTTTCAAAAAAATCGTCCTACATAACTCCACTACACATCAAAATAGAGTTCTCCCCCGAACTTATCCGTCCAAAACACACCAATTAAGTCATCCCGGATTGCCTGGCAACGATGACCTGCCACCCCGAGTTGCTCGACAACGATGGCTTAACAATATGCATTAAACTGCCAAATCAAATATACGGGGTCAAACCACTGAATTGTAGATCATTAAATTGTCAGTATAGAATCTTCCTCCTTTAACATTATCCCAAACCCCATGCAATGTGTTATGGCATACATGTACAGAATCAAAATGGTGAGCATGTAGAACATGTTGACGTACAGTAACAGAAACAGAAGGCATGAAAGTCCATACTTTACAAAACATATTTATTTATCCTTATAGAAACACACCAGTTTTGCCGTGAAATCACATGCATAGTTTCATAATAGATTTAGAAATACAAATTAACAAAATCATACATTATACAAACTTATACAGACATAACGAATATCATCAGAACTACCAGTATCAAATCATGCAAATGTATATATTACAAATACCCTAAACACATCAACACAAAAGCATATTTATCGATACCTTGTTTTCAAGTTTTAATGAAGCGGTATGGACCTTACGGAGTGGTTAAATATAGTTCACCAATCAAAACAGGCCAAATGAGAATTTTTAAAGAATGGGCCCATACGGCTCAATTGGCCTAGACCGTGTGCCGTTTACAGTTCGAATTTTGACTTTTACCGATCGTTTTTACTTTTCTTAAAATACTAACCAAACAAAATATGACCAACTTAATAAGCCACAACAGTCCCAATTTGGCAATAAAACACTTATCCCAGGACGAAATCAGCACCCTCACAGTCTTAATTCATCGAAGGGTTAATCACCTCGCAATTTCCACCTAAAACAAACTCGTAAAATTAAAGATACGAAGCACCGTACTACCCATAAATCCCCCACCTTACAAAAAAATAAAAATCCCCAAAAACTGAAACAGAAAAATTAAATTATACTTAAGCAAGAATCAAGTAATCAAACACCCGCTTCCGGAATTGAACGACACAAAGACCAATGTTGTAGGCCAATTTTAGCCCATTTACATCAAAACCCAATTTAGCCTTACCTAACCCACCAAAATTAAACCCAAAACCCAAAATCTTAACTACCCAAAACCCAATTTACATCAAAACCCCAATGGCCCAAACCCTAAGCCCAAATCAAAATAAAAAAACCCTAGCCCACAACTTAAACTTTTCTCAACTAGCCACACCTTTTCCACCACCAACTCCACTAGCCACACCTTTTCCACCACCAACTCCACTAGCCACTCCTTTTCCACCACCAACTCCACTAGCCACACTTTCTCCACCACCAAATCTACTAGCCACACTTGCTCCATTACCTACTCCACTAACCACACTTGCTCCACCACCACTTGTACCTACAAATGAAGACATAAACAATAAAAAAATTATTTTGTAAATGGCTATATAAGCCTTCTCATATTTTGTATATAGGGGGGATTTTTTTTGGAGAGTTTTTGGGAGAGAAAGTTATTGTAAATGATTTTTGGAGAGGTTTCTTTTTAAAGTAATTAAGGAGAAGAGTTATTGTGAAGGCTAGTTTTTGGAAAAGCTAGTTTTTTTTTAAGATTAATCAAAGATCAAAGCAAAAGAGGTTTCTTTGTCTATTCTCATTTTAAGTTCTTTGTTTACTTATTGTTTTCCTTTCAATCTTATTTTGTTTCTTTTATACGAAAGTAAAAAATAAAAATAAAAGGAGGAAGCTTACCCATTTTTACCGAAAAAGTTTTTTTGAGGTTCGGCTGCCGTGTACGGTGGCGCCGGCGGGGGTCCGGCGATTGGACGATGGCCGACCTTGTGGCCGAAAATCATCCACCCTCTCCCTCTCTCTCCTTTTTTATTATTATTATATTTCTTAATATTATATTATATATATTCTTTTAATATATTAGGTATATTTTAAATTCTATATTACGTATATATATATTTTATACTATTTTATGTATATATCTTTAATATTATATTATTTATATATATATATTTTTTTACATGTTATCTTATGTATATATCTTAACTATATTATGTATGTATTTTTAACACTATATTATGTACATATTTTTAATATTATCACGTATTTATTTTTTTTATATATGTACATATTGATGTAGTACTATTAATAGTATTGATTTTTAAACATCATTATTATTTCTAATATATATACTATGTACATTTTTTATTTCTATTTTATTTTTTATTTGTCAATATTAATTATTATTATTCTAATATTTTGATATTTTGATGTTTTAATATTTTATATATTTTATTATTCACATCATTATTCGCATTTTTTTGACAATAATATTCTTGGATTTTTTTTACTATCATTTTAAAAAAAATTTACATTTTAATTTTAAGAATAAGGCAATGTACCGATTTTAACATTAAGTCATCGATTTCATCGCTATGTTGGGTGAAATTAATCGGCTCGTGTTAAAAACGGGACGTCCTTCTAAAAAAACAAAAAAACTTGCAACTTCTCATTTCCTTCAATCGGATCACACTTAAATGTCAAATTGAATTCGTATTTTTGAAAATCAAGACAACATGTGTTTAATAAGATACCAATTTTGGGCGTCGCGAGGGTGCTAATACCTTCCTCGCGCGTAACCGACTCCCGAACCCTAAATTTTCTCTGAATTTTAACGTAGACCTAAACTTAGCCTTTTATTTGTTTTAATAAGAGATCTAATAAGTGTCCGATCACACCTAGGAAAAAGGATCGATGGCGACTCCCTGTTTATTTCAAAAATCAAAAGTCAAATTTCAAACTTTTTTTCAATAAATCGCCACAATTAGCGACCAAGCTAAGCTAAAATTTTTACGTCGCTATAGCTGGCGACTCCACTGGGACCTCCATTTTTGAGAGTCGAGTTGAATTAAACGCGTGTTGTCAAAATTTTCAAATTTTCGTGTTCAAATTAATATTTAATCATGATCCTTAAGTTTTGTTTTTTTTTAAAATCATACATACGTATCTCCTAATTTGTTTTATCTTTCGTTTTAGTTTTGTAGTTTTAAAATAAATGGAAGGATTGCAAGTTTCTCCCACACACTGTGCACCTGCATTTTGCATAACATAAGCTCTCTACCCGGGCTCTGTCTGTTTAAGTGAAAGTAAACGCTATGCCTTCGTGAGTTAACTTGTCCCTCCGCACAGGCTAGTGAATACTTTCGGGTTACATATGACTTATGCTTTCGTGAGTTAACTTGTCCCTCCGCATAGGCATAAGTAAATGTAATCCCTCGAATTGAACTCGTGAGCCTGTGATGGGTTATGACCGAGGCTTCGTGCTAATCTTAGCAGATGATAGTACGAGCAATTCGAGTACCTGTCTAGAACCAAAACCGCATATAGTGAACCATACGAGCCACCCAACTAGAGCCATGCCGAACCTCCGTTCGTTTAGTAATCACCGAAATAAGTACACGGGAAAAGCACATCTTACCTTCTATTTCTTTTACATTTGTGCTTTCTAAGCAAGGGAATCAAGTCCACTGGACCAAGTAGCTTAATTTGTTAGATTTTCCACAGTTTTTCTCTGTTTATATGTGTTGCGCTAACCAAAGTCGTTTGTCTGTATTTTTATTTTTCATCATGCATCGAAGGCATATTGTTAAAAAGGTGTTGATTATAGATTGGTTGCCAAAAACGGGTTTCTAATGGAGGAGTCAATTATACGAGTGACCAAAACATTGTGTTATACTACTTTGATTAAGGAAATGCCTAAATAGGGGCTATCTTGAAATTAACACCAAATTTTTGCATATTCATTCATGACTGACATTCATTTGACATTCATGCATTCATTCATACATTGCATATCCCATACTTGGTCGCTGAAGATAAAATATATAATTCGCAGTTGTAATACCACAAGACTGGAACCACGTCATCCGTATAAAATGTGCCGACAAGCTAGAGTAATGGAAGCTGAATTCAATGAGAGAATTGAAAAGATGGAAAAGGCTCAAAAGGAATTACAGGAGCAACTGGCCAAATCGCAACAAGAGACGAGAGACCTAATGGTGAGATCTCGAGAGGAATCACTCGAGCAAAGAGATCAGATGGCTAAAATGATGGAGATGATGACAACTTTGGTCAAAGAAAAAGGACCCATGCAGAACCCCGATGTTATGGAACTCCGGTCAAGAATTCACCACGATCAGGATCCACTCTATCCCCCGGGATTCACTCCACCGCCCGCGTATACAACACAAAGAGGGTATACTCAAGGGGAACCCACAGGCTTGGAACATCGACCTATGCCACCTGCTCCACCCACTAATTTAAGGCAAGGAATATTCGCGTCGAACCTAGGGGCTAGTCCTGCTGATCCACTAGTTCCAGATCTGGATGACCCAGCAGAGGTAGCCAAGTTGAAATTGGATAACCATGACGCAAAATATAGGAGTCTAGAGGAAAGACTCAAAGCAATAGAAGGCACTGAAGTCTTCTCCGCACTAGGTGCCAAGGAACTCAGTTTGGTACCTGATCTAATTTTGCCTCCGAAGTTCAAAGTGCCTGATTTTGAGAAGTATGATGGGACAAGGTGCCCAAAAGCACATCTCATTATGTTCTGTCGAAAAATGACCGGTTATGTGAACGAGGATAAACTACTCATACATTGCTTTCAAGATAGTCTAACAGGGTCAGCTCTTTGGTGGTACAACCAACTTAGTAGAGAAAAGATTCGATCTTGGAAGGACTTGGCGTCTGCATTCTGCGAGCAGTACAAGCATGTATCAGACATGGTGCCAGACCGGATGACCTTGCAAATGATGGAGAAAAAGCCATCAGAGACCTTCAGACAGTATGCGCAGAGATGGAGAGACGTCTCGGCCCAAGTGGAGCCCCCACTAATAAAAACGGAGATAATCGTTCTCTTTATCAACACCTTAAAGGCGCCGTTTTATGACAAACTAGTGGGAAGTGCCACGAAAGAGTTTGCGGATATTGTAATATCTGGTGAGCTCATAGAGAATGCCGTCAAGAGCGGTAGAATGGAAGGTTCAGAAGGTTCAAAAAGGGCAGCGCCTATGAAGAAGAAAGAACCAGAAGCCCATATGGTGGGAATGAAAAACCGTTATGCCCCTAATCCATATCCAAATCAACCCCGACCTCAAAATTATCCACCTCCAAATTTTTATTATCCTCCTCAAACCCCTTACTACCAAGCACCACATCCGTCCTACCCCGTATACGCCATGAACAACCAAAAACCCGTCACCACTTTTTCACAAAACACTACACCAGTTCAAAACCAACCCAGAAACGAACCAAGACCAACAAGGCCCAACCCCGAGAGGCCACAATTTACTCCTATCCCTGTGTCGTATGGGGAATTGTACCCAAAACTCTTGGAGAAACAATTGATATCTCCCCACTACATGGCCCCCCTTAAACCTCCATACCCGAAATGGTACGATCCAAACGCTAGTTGTGCATACCATGCGGGGAACTAGGGGTATTCTACTGAGAACTGTCTTGCTTTCAAAAGGAGAGTTCAAGGGCTCATCGATGCGGGCATTTTGCAATTTGATGGTACTGGCAGTACGACCGGGAATCCATTCCCAAACCACACTGAAGGGAATGTGAGCGCAGTAGGAGAGGAAAATGAACGGCAAAGTAGAAGATGGGTTTCTGAAATAAGAACACCTCTGCAGAAAATCTGGGAGGTACTAGTTGAAAAAGAGTTGCTCTATCGTCTTGACGGAGTATTCGAAGGAAAAGATGCAAAAGGTCACAATTTTTGTGAGTTCCATGGCGTTGAAGGGCACGACATTCAGTCCTGCGACGAGTTCAGAGGATTACTGCAAAGTATGATGGATAACAAGGAGATTGGGATCTTTTATAAAAGCGAAGAGGCCGATAGAGGAGAAATATGCGCTTCTGACAATCAATCATCGGGTTTCCTATATAGCACCGACCGACCGTTAATAATTTATTATGACGCGAAGAAAGAGCCGGTGAAGCCAAAAATGATAATCGAAGTACCATCTCCTTTCCCTTATAAGGACAATAAAGCAGTACCGTAGAAGTACAATGTCAATATCATCGCACCTGAAGGGGAAAAGCCCGAAGCCACAACTAAAGACATTGGGGAAGTAGGTTATTTTACCCGCAATGGCCGTTGTTATTCGAAAGAAGTTGAACCAGTAAAAAAGAATATCGATTGGAAGCAAAAAGGGAAATCAGTGATGCACGAAGTCGAAGTCAAGCAAGAAATTCCACCCGTGCAAGAAACCAAAAAGCCTGTGAATGAGGAAGAAGCTCAGGAATTCTTGAAATTTATCAAGCACAGCGAGTATAGTGTGGTGGAACAATTGAGTAAGCAGCCAGCACGAATATCAGTTTTATCTCTACTGTTAAATTCAGAGCCACACCGGAATACTTTATTGAAGGTGTTAAATCAAGCTTATATGGCCAACAACATATCCGTTGAGAAGCTTGATAGGTGGGTAAATAATCTAAATGCGGACAATTTCATCTCTTTTAGTGATGATGAGATACCGCCAAATGGTAGGGGCTCGGTGAAAGCGCTACATATCACGACTCGCTGCAAGGGTTACATAATACCGAACGTACTCATCGATAATGGGTCAGCGTTAAATGTTATACCATTAGCCACGCTTTCCAGAATACCGATGGATTTGTCCTACTTAAGGCCCTGTCATTCCACGGTAAGGGCATTCGACGGAACGAGGCGCGAAGTCATGGGAAAGATCGAAATCCCTTTGGAAGTGGGCTCTTACATTTATGATGTCGAGTTCCAAGTCATGGACATTACACCTTCTTATAACTGCCTTTTGGGAAGACCCTGGATCCATTCTGCTGGAGCAGTCCCATCATCCCTCCATCAAAAGGTGAAATTTATCATGGACGGTTGTTTGGTCACTGTCGAGGGAGAAGAAGACATTGTCGCATCTGTCTCTGCCGATGCACTGTACTTAGAAGTGAACAAAGACGCATTGGAATGTTCCTTCCGATCCCTTGAATTTGTCAATGCCACTTTTGTTGTTGAGGGAAACAAAATTCCGATGCCAAAATTGTCGAGAAATACTAGAATGGGTGTCAAATTGACCGTAGGAAGGGGAGCTCAAGCGAGAAGAGGTTTAGGGAAATATCTGCAAGGAATAGTAGGGCTTTAAAGCCAGTGCACCACAGGGCCGATACGGTTTGGGGTTCCAGCCTGACATGCGTCAAAGAAGAAGACAGTGGAAAAAAGATCAGGAAAGAAGGATTGCAAGAACTTTGGGCCAAGAACCAGAATGGGAACCCATAGAGTACTCTCTTTTGTCAAAAATATTTACATCTGCGGGAATGATGTACCCTGAACAAGATGGTCCATGAAACACGCTATGGTTAATTGAAAAGAGTTTTCAGAATATCAGTATAAATGTCATTGATAAAGGAGCTGACGCGAGTAAAGACGTCTCAAAGATACGCCCTTGTCCCCCGGGTTTCATGTTGAACAATTGGACTGCCGAGGATCTTCTTGTAGTTTATAAGTCTTTAGAGTAATGCTCAAACGTTAACATTCTGTTATGTCCTTAGATATAATAGAATTCTTTTGTAAGAGTTTGCATTCGCTCTTTATCATTTAAATGAATATCAATAAAGATGCATTTTGTCACGATTTTTTTCGCATTATCGCTAATTTCATAATCATTTTCTCATTTCATAGCCTATACTCACATTTGCCTCATTGCCATGACATGACATTTCTTTGTTGATTCCAATACTTGGATGCCCCTCTATAGCTTCCTTTTCCATTCAACTTTCAGGTGCTCAGATATTGACGACATGAATAAGCCCGTTACAAATCTTGAAATTGATTTTGAGAAGGCTGTTTGCTTAGGAGAATTTGAAGCCGAAGAAAATGCTTAAGATTATTTCTCGTCTCCTGAATTGTTAAGAATGGTGGAACGAGAGGATAAACAGATTTTGCCTCATGAAGAATCTATGGAAACAATAAATTTGGGCACTGAAGAGAGGAAACAAGAAGTGAAGATTGAGACTTTTATTTCAGAGAGTACCAGACATAGTTTGATCATTTTACTCCGCGAATACAAAGATATTTTTGCATGGTCATACCAGGACATGCCAGGGCTAGATGAAGATTTAGTGGTCCATAAGCTCCCATTAAAGCCAGAATGCAACCCCATCCAGCAAAAATTAAAACGGATGAGACCCGAAATGCTGTTGAAAATAAAAGAGGAAGTCAAGAAGCAATTTGATGCTGGCTTCCTACAAGCCTCCAAATATCCAGAATGGGTGGCTAACATAGTCCCGGTACCAAAGAAAGATGGCAAAGTACGAATGTACGTGGATTACCGTGACCTGAATCGAGCAAGCCCAAAGATAATTTTCCCTTGCCACATATTGACACGTTGGTGGACAACACAGCAAAACATTCATTGTTTTCTTTCATGGATGGATTCTCGGGGTATAATCAGATCAAGATGGCCCCTGAGGATATGGAGAAAACTACCTTCATAACATTGTGGGAAACGTTCTGCTACAAGGTGATACCATTCGGGTTAAAGAATGCTGGGGCAACATATCAGAGGGCTATGGTAACGTTATTCTATGACATGATGCATAAAGAAATAGAGGTCTACGTCGACGACATGATTGCTAAATTCCGAGGGAAGAAGAGCATGTAGTGAACCTCAAGAAGTTGTTCGAAAGGCTGAGAAAGTTTCAGCTAAAGCTTAATCCAGCCAAATGTACATTTGGGGCTACCTCGGGAAAGTTGCTAGGCTTCATTGTCAGTGAAAGAGGTATCGAAGTTGATCCAGATAAAATAAAAGCCATCCAAGAATTACCACCTCCGCGTACGCAAAAGGAAGTTAGAGGATTTTTAGGGAGATTAAACTACATCGCTCGATTTATCGCTCAACTTACCAACCAATGCGACCCAATCTTTCGACTTCTTCGAAACATAACCCGGGAGAATGGAACGAGGAATGCCAGGTGGCCTTTGATAAGATAAAACAATATTTATCCAGTCCTCCAGTGCTAGTACCGCCAACTCCTGGAAGACCATTGATATTGTATTTGACTGTGTTCGAAAGTTCAATGGGTTGCGTACTGGGGCAACACGACGAGTCAGGAAAGAAAGAAAAAAGCGATCTACTACCTCAGCAAAAAGTTCTCTGAATATGAGGCAAAATATTCGTCCATTGAGAAATATTGTTGCGCTCTGGTTTGGGTAGCTCGGAGACTCAGACAATATATGTTGTATCACACGACATGGCTAATTTCAAAGCTGGACCCAATAAAATACATGATGAATCGCCGGCACTATCAGAAGAATGGCACGATGGCAGATCTCCTTTCGGAATATGACATTGCCTATGTAAGCCAGAAGTCGATAAAAGGGAGCGCAATAGCTGACTTCTTAGCAACTCGAACGACAGAGGAATATGAGCCTTTAAGATTCGATTTCCCAAACGAAGACTTAATGTGCATTACAGAAATAGAATCCGAGTCATCAAAAGAGAAGTCATGGAAGATGTGCTTTGATGGTGCGTCAAATGTTTTAGGGCATGGAATTGGAGCAATCCTGGTATCACCAGACGGGAATCATTATCCGTTCACCGCAAGACTGAACTTCTTCTGTACCAATAATATCACAAAATATATGCCTGTATCACGGGGCTTCGTGCAGCTATCGAACGAAACATCGAGATCTTGGAGGTGTACGGGACTCAGCCCTAGTAATTTACCAAATCTGTGGAGAGTGGGAAGTGAGGACTCAAAATTGATTAAGTACAGCGATTTAGTGGCTGGATTGATCAAGGAATTCAAAGAAATAACTTTTCATTACTTCCCACGAGAAGAGAACCAATTGGCTGATGCCCTGGCCACTTTGGCTTCAATGTTCAAAGCAAGTAGAGAAGCAAAAATAATGCCCCTCAAAATGAGCATATACGAGGTCCCTGCACACTGTTGTAGCATTGAGAAAGAAGTAGACGGACGGCCTTGGTTCCATGATATCTAGAAATATCAAGAACAAATATCCGAACAAGCGAAGAGAACATAAAAGAACAATTAGAAGAAGCAGCGTATTGCTTGATGGGAATCCTATAAAAAAGAAAGATCAATGCTTGAGATGTGGATAGTGAAGCCAGAAAATACTTGAAGAGGTCCATGAGGAATGCGGAATGCATGCAATGGTTTCATTGGCAGAAAACATGAGACCGGTATTAGCTGACATGGAAGGCTGCATCAATTGCCAGAAAAGCACAAATGTCAATCTACGGCGATAAATTCATGTACCCCTCACCCATTCATGCATGACTCCCGTGGCCTTTTCTATGTGGGCATGGATGTCATAGGGCTACTTTCTCCAAAAGCTTCAAATGGACATCAATTCATTTTTGTGGTATCGATACTCACAAAATGGATTGAAGCCGCTTCGTTTGCCAATGTGACGAAGACTGCAGTGTGCAAGTTTTGAAAGGAAATCATTGCTGATATGGATTGTCTGAAAGAATCATTTCAGATAATGCCATGAATCTGAACAATAAGATGATGGAAGAAGTGGCAATAATTCCAAATAAAGCATCATAACTCCTCGCCCTATCGCCCAAAGATGAACGGGGCTGTGGAAGCAGCCAACAAAAATATTAAGAGGATCATTGGGAAAATGACTGAGACATATAAAGATGGCACGAGAAACTACCATTTACTTGTATGCATATCGCACATCTGTGTGAACATCTACAACAGCAACTCCTTTCTCTCTGGTTTATGGAATGGAAGCTGTGCTACCTATTGAGGTTGAGATCCCCTCTCTGCGATCTTAATGGAATCAAAGTTAGAAGAAGCAGAATGGGTAAAAGCTCGATATGATCAACTGAACCTCATTGAAGAAAAGCGTCTCAGGGCAATTTGTCATGGACAAATGTACCAGAAAAGAATGATCACAGCCCAGACAAGAAGGTACGGCCAAGAGAATTCCATGAAGGAAACTCGTACTGAGGAAAATTCTCCCAATTACAAAAGACCTGCGAGGAAAATGGGCACCAAATGGGAAGGACCATATGTCGTAAAGGAAGGCATTCTCAGGGGAGCTTTGATCCTTACCGAGATGGATGGGAAAGAGTTGTCAAATCCAGTGAACTCAGAGTTGTGAGAAAATTATGCTTAATATGAAACCCGAAAAGGGCATCTTAAAAAAAAAGAATAGGCGAAAACCC